>NC_135484.1:40564928-40914928 GCF_052094955.1 Ictidomys tridecemlineatus | reverse complement strand
CAGGAGCAAGTTCTAGACTGGAGATAAAAGTTTTAGTATCATTAGATTAGATATGAGCTCAGGGAAGTCAGAATAACTTGAGAAGAGAACAAGCCAATTCTGAGCTTTGAGCCAGTTCAATATTTAGAAGATAGAAAGATGGGTCCAAACCAGAAATAAATAAGGAGAGGAAGAAAAGAAGTTAGAACTTCTATTAACCATCAGAGCATAAATTTTTACCCGATAAAGACAAAAAAATGTAAGTATATATATATATATATATATATATATCTAACTCACTTTTAAAAATCAGCATCTGAATTTTTCTGGTATTGAATATTGGTAATTTGTTCAAATATTAACATAATGGTAAATCTTAAACTCCTTATTGAAATCTAGTCAAATTCTATTTATTCACACAGCTACAGAATTAAGAAACGCCCATTTTCATTAAACAATATTACAATACCCTCATAAACCTTCGGCTAATGCCCCAGAAATGGATTTTTAAATAGAATACTTCACAGCTTGTGTCCTGATTCAACTCTAGTAGAATATTATAATCACTATTAGAAAGTTGCCAGATGCAAGTTCCCATGGGGCAGTGATAAGAAACAAAATACCCTTTGTAAAATTATTTGTACAAAATTCACCAGGACAATGTTGAGAAGAATCACAAGCCAGAGTATGGACAATATCATCATCCATCAGGCAACTTCGTAGCAAAGCAAAAATAGGAGCTTTGGCACAAAATCAAAGGCCACATTTTGAAATGAAAAAGATTAACAGAAGAATAATCAAGGCTTTAAATTTTAAATGTCCATCCTGAAAATTCCCCCTCTTAAATAAAGGCCTTTGTTTCTTTAACTTTTTATAAAAATTGAGAATAAATGATACTTCAACTAAAAAAAAAATCTATGTGATTTTTATTACATTGTCATATGACAAAAGCATGTTATAATGATGGAAATTTGCATTGACAAGTTTGAAAAGTAGTAGAGTCTCATTTTTCCTAAGGTCCTTAGTGTTTAAATGTTTTTATAAAATGTAAAATATTTCAAAAACCCTACCCTACACTTGAGAAATTTTTATAATAATTCCTTAAATAATCAAATGGGAGAAGTTTTGATCCAACACCAAACTATATCTCTCAGACAAAACTGTTTACAAAACATTAAAAAAAATAACTAGGGGACAACTTGCCAAAATAAAAAACAAATTAGTCATCTTCTAACTTAAGGTGACAACATTTCCCAATGTTCCCAGAATCATCTATAAACCTCTCTATCCAAATTCCCTAGTTTAAAATATTAAACCGTTTTTAATTTGTTGTTTTCTTCATCATCCCTTATCTAATTGAATACTCTTTTTAAATATTTTTTCACAGTGAAATTCTGCATAAGAAATATTATTTTTAAAAAGTATTGTGTTCTTTCTCCTCACAAGAAAACCATTTCCTGAAGATAGATGGAGGAAAGCTCATCGAGGGTATTGAAGAAATCCTGTTAGCAGACAACAAAACTTAACACTGAGGCTTATATTTTATTTAAGAAAACATCAAACAAATCAGTAAAGTATATTATATGAGATGGAATAACTTCTGAAGAGCAAATGCTAGACAGGGAATACTGACTGTTGGGAAGAATTTGCAGATTTAAATGGAAAATTCTGGGACAGGAAGGTGTTTGATGAGGGGTTGATGAGTCATCTAAGATCTGAAATAGCAAAGGAAGAAGATCATGAGAAGACCTGGAGGAGGAAATTTCAGATAAAAGGAACAGCAGGTACAAATAGCCAGAGTGTAAGGAAGAGAGGCAGCAGCGTAGTTGGAGTGGAGGGAGCAAGGAGAGACTGCAGTGAGATGAGCTTAGAGAGCAATGGGTCAGAATGAGGAGAACCTTGAGGGATACTTGAAAAATGCTGGCTTTTACTCCGAGTGAACTTGGAAGGTAAGGCAAGATTCTGAGAGAATGACTAGCTCTTACTTACTTCAGATTGCAGCATTGGATTCAGATTACAGGACTCCAGGGTGGAAGCCAAGAGACAATAATCTATTATATTCTTAGGGAGACATGACAAGGAGTGCTCAGAACAGGTTAAGTGCAACAGAGGTGGTGAGACTGGAGTGATTCTAGATCTATGGAGAGAGTAGAGCCAACTGGATTTAACAACAGGTGATGTAGGTGTGATGAAAGAAAGAAAGAGTGGAGTCCTTAACTGAGGAGGAAATGGGTGCAGGTGAAGGAGATTTGAGGGTGAGACCTCTTCAGTTATGAACACGTTATATTTCATATGTGATTCAGATATGCACATGTAGGTGTTGACGGAATCTATAGTTCACAAAAGGGAGGCCATTAGAAGTATGTGTAAACAAAGAAGAGAATTCATTGCTAAGCCTGGATGGCTTCCAGTATTTAGAGAATTCTGGGAAGATATGGAACATTTCTAGAACTTCTGTTAGTTTTTTTTTTTGTTTGTTCGTTTTGTTTTCCTCTGGATAAGCCTATTATATTCTCTTTTCACTGTTTGCTATTGTTCTCTTTGTTTTGATTCCTTATTATGGTCCTTATCATTCTAACCATGCATCTTTATGTTATCTTTCAGATAGTTTTCCTAAGATCAAAATGTCTTGATATCCTCACTCTTCACCACTCCACAATGGATGGATGGTACATCTGCTTGAGCTAAATGGCCCAAACAAATATTAATTGTTGCAGTTAATTTTTCATCATGGAGAACATTGGACCACAAGCCAATGGGATCTATAGCCCAGGATTTTTATTTTGTTTAGGGAATGCTCCTTACTCAGAGCCCAGGTAGAAATATGCGTTAACAACTTGTAAAACATTCTAACTTATATGAGACAGAACTATCCACAGGCCCAAAATAAATAAAAATGTATTTTCCATGTAAATCCAAGTTGAAAATATCTGCATGGCTTTTACCCTGAGGTGCAGGAAGGTCATTGGGACTTTGAAAGCAGCTTTTACTTTTACCTTTATACCCAGTAGTATAAGCTACAAAGTAAGTGCCAGTTATTTCAACATGGCACCAAATATCTTAACTCAAATGAAGTCTTTTTCAGTTATCTCAGTATTTTTTCTATATGACATAAAAAGTGTGAATTAAAAAAAAAGTTTTCTGTATTTTTAGGTCTGCTTAGTTAAATGCATCCATAATCTGAACTGTCTAAAAAATAAAAAGTTCTCTCTTCCTTTTTTAAGGTATCTTAGAAAATGTATTAGATAAAGAGATGAAAATAAAATAAGGTTATTGCATGGATGTTTCCACTTAAGAAATTCTTCCTGGTTAATGTATATCTCTGTGTAAAGCAGGAGATCTTTCATCTCTGTCAAACTTTAATCTTAATAAAAAGAAACATGCCAGATGAAGGCAATGAAAGGAATGCTTTATGAAGTTCCTTGTTTTAGAAGATGGTTCAATGTTGAAAAGCAGCCCCTTCCATTTTACCTGTCTTTGCATCATATTTAATTTTATTTTTGAATTTAAATTGAATTTTATTTTTAATTGCCAACTAGCATATATATTTGTGTGACACAAAATTAAGGTTTCTATATATGTTTATATCATGAGTTGATTAAATCAAACTACATCACATGTCTATCACTTTACATACATATCCATTTTTTGTGGTGAGAGCATTTAAAATGTAAATCAATAAGCAATTTTGAAACATTCAGATGTATTTTTAATATTTATAGTCATCATTCTGTGCAATAGGTCTCTAAAGCTTATTTCTCCTGTCTAGCTAAAACCTTGTACCCCTTGATCAATATCTTCCCTTTGCCCATCCCTCCATCCCCCAGCCTCTAGTAATCACCATTCTTGTCTCTGTTTCTGTGGGTTTGACTTTTTTAGATTCCACATATTAGTGAGATTGTGTCATATTTATCTTTCTATGTCTCCCTTATTTCACTTAGTATATCACCATCTAGGTTTATTCATGTTATTGAAAATGACAGAATTTCCTTCGTTATCAAGGTCAAATAATGTTCCATTGAATTTGTGTGTGTGAGAGTGTGTGTGTGTGTGTCAAATTTTCTTCATCCATTTATCTGTTGATAGGTTACTTCCATATGTTTATTATTTTGCTATTGAGGAAGTGAAGAAAAGAGAACCCTTGCAACCTGTTTGAAGAAAGCTAGATTAGCATATCCATTATAAAAAACATATGGAGGTTCTGAAAAACACTAAAAATAGAACTACCATATAACCCAGCAAGGTCACATTTGGGCATAAATCCAAAGAACTGAAATCAAAGGTCAAAGAGATATCTGCCACCCACATTCATTGTCTTTGAATCTTAATATTTTTTTTCTACATTTACCAAAATAAAAATTCAGATAAATAACATCTAAGTAATACATCAAATAAATTAATACAAAATGAATTTTCAGATTGCTACACTGAGAAATGTAGCTATAGAAAAATAGGAGTTTCTTTCTGGAATAAGGAGAGAGAAGAAAGAATAATTTTATGAGGCTGTACTTATACAGACAATATAAAATAGAACATTAAGATAGTCCCTGGGGAATTTGGTCTCTCTGATACAGTATCTCAACCATGGCATTCTTTCTCCTCACTTCCTTTTCTAATCAGCCTTTTCATTTCAATGAAGTGTCTGAGCTAATTTTCATGCAGAAATGATCTGAGTACATTTTTTACCGTTTTCAAAGAGGTTTCAGCAGGATCATGTGAATTATAAATTTTATTAATCATCCACTACAACTTCTCTATCTAGACTCAGAGAAACGGTTTGAAAGCCTTCCTTCAGCTTCTGTCAGCAAAGGACAAGTTCTATTCATTTCAGGAATGACTCGTTGTCCAGGAATTCATCCTGATAGATGTGTAGAAAAGTCTAGAAAAATAAGTTTAGATAGTCTCCATTCTCCCGAGGTTTTTAAAAAGTACGTTAACTTCTTGAAGCACTGCAGATGGGGAAGGAGGTGGTATGATTCAAAATCCTCTTTCCAGTTATATTCTCAGAGGGCCAGTGATGTTTACAGCTACAGATGGCGTGAAAGATCAGCACATCACATTCTTGTCTTCTCTTGGTTCTCCCAAGGATTACTTCAGGATTACCAAGAAGGATTAGGGCAGAAAAATCTTTTGGAATTTCTTAAAATGTGACATACACAAAAGTTTCCAATTAGACCTAAACTGTTACTCATCTGCTCCTGGGTTTTCTTTCCTTTGGAATCATAATTGTAAACAGAGTTTCTTAGTAATAGTAAAGTGCCGTGCAATTAGGGAAGTGCGTGCAAGGAGCAATATTTCCATTTTCCCTATTTATGCAATACATTTTGAGTAACAAACACGACATTGGAGGTAGAAGTAAGTGAGGTGAGCAATGCTTCATCTGTGCATCAGTAATCACTTTTGAAAAGTTCCTCAGTAAAAAATGGTTTTTCGTTTCCATAATCAATGAAATTATGCTTATGTATTAAAACGTGTTCCCTGTTAAGATACAAAGAAAGCAAAAAATTCTTGCCAGTTTCTGGTTGGCAATCTCAATATACTTTAAGAAGAAAAGTATGTGGCAGTGGGGATAATTAAGACATTTCTAAAACTATTTCTAAAGATGTAATTTCAATGTGGAGAAAAATAACTACTAGAATCAACAAATTATAACAGGCAAATTAGTAGGAATATATTACATATTTATAGAGAATTTTTAATAGGCTTACGATTCATAAAAGAATTAAAATTATGATTCCCTTTAAGTAGAAGGTATGTATTGTATTTAATAATTGCAATCCAGATTGCTGAAACAAAGGGAGGATTGATGATTTGGAAAAGGTCATTGGCAAGCTCTTCACACCACAGAAACTGACATTTGTTGGGAGCTGCCACATAGAAGCTGAGTGCCCCCTAGCTTTGAGTGATGGGAATGTGGAGATGTGGCAAGCCAGCCACATCTGTGTGTGTGATCTGTGAGCATTTTGAGCATACAAAGCTGACTGCCAGACTATGAATCTATGTCTGGGCTGTGCACATATGTGTCCTTTTCGCTTGCCCTGCCTTTGGTCATCACACAGCACATGAGATGGTCATGGCCTTCCAAGATGTCAGTCAAACTGCTCCCAGCAGGACAACATGAAGCTAGACTCAACCCGCTGACCCCTTGCCTCATTTGAATGGCTGCTCCCCAATATAACCGGGTTTGAGGCGTGCTCTTTCTCTTTCTTGCTTGCTTTGCCTCCTTTGTGGCAGCTGGGTCAGAAGAACCGTCACAGAACCCAAAGAAAAAGGTATTTCTCTGTTATTATTCTGTGTCAACCCAATTCACCTGGAGTGACCCTAACTGGTTTAGTCGTCTGTTACAACAAATATGAGTACTCAGGCATCCCTTAAGGCATTGTATTCATCAGATTATGTGATATTAATTTTGATATGGATGAATCTTGGATTTTTATTTATAAAAACAATTAATAAACTGGACTTTAAATGTTCATAGAGCAAGAAAAATAACCTTGTGGTAGTCAAATACGCTTATTACTACG
Organism: Ictidomys tridecemlineatus; assembly: GCF_052094955.1. Taxonomy (NCBI): domain Eukaryota; kingdom Metazoa; phylum Chordata; class Mammalia; order Rodentia; family Sciuridae; genus Ictidomys; species Ictidomys tridecemlineatus. The sequence goes on along the minus strand of NC_135484.1, from coordinate 40,908,425 downwards.
TGGGTGTGCTACTGATTTTACCAACAGACTCTTCTCAAAATATTGCATCATCATACTGGAATACATGCTGCTGCCCTCTTTAATTATGTGTTTGGATGGGAAGCTACTTTCTGGAATTAGAGAAGTAGCAGTTCAGCATCTAGCCTCTTAACCGGATGACCTTTTGTCTACAGAACAGTAAAACAGGTGCTGACCACAAGGCTGTCTGGTAGATCTAAAGATATATGTATGGGCAACTGTGCTGGTTACTGTTGACAAGTTTGTATCCTTCTTTATACTCATGTGTTTAATGATCAGAAACTAAAAGAAGAAAAAAGAGGAAAGAGAGGCATGGAGCGGATGTTAATTGTGAGACTGACCATTTTGTCTTCAGAAAAGCTTTAAGCTAAGATAGAGTCCTGATGATAAATGAAGATAAGAGACAAGACATCTCCCAGGAGAGAGTCCAGCAATGCAGATTAGCCAGGCAGTCCTACTGATGTCAGCCTATTTATTGCAGCTTGAAAGTTATCAATTATGTAAAATTTAAACTGTGCTTGTTGTGTTCAAATAGCATGCACCTGTGCTCTATGTTGGGGCATCTTCATAGATTACATTGTAACCATATTGTTTCTTATTTTGTGCCAACATAACTGAATCCTAAAACAATGCAATAGGAAATCAGTTATATGATCAAAAGTCATTAATATATTATCTTCCTTTGGAGGTTGATAGTTTCTGTATTTTTCCAAAAACCAGTCTCAACCCAGCTTCCCTTAGTGGTTTGAAAACACAAACAGAGCAAGCTGAGATGGTGTGTTGCTTCCAACTCTATTCCCACAGGTGGGTTTAAGTTAGTACTGCACAGTCCAAACTGTTAAAGAATTGGCAGCCACAATCTTGCAGTCTGCAACTCATTCCAACAATTTTAAGAGCAAGCAACACAGAAAGATTTTTTTTTTTGTGTGTTTTATTTTGTTTTTAGAAATAGACACCTTTACTACTATTCCAGAATTCTATGTGTAGAAGGGAACCTATTCAGACCTTTCATTTTTAGATTAATGAAGCTGATAAGAAAGCTGAGCGCCAGACAGGTTGTTTGATTTGTCCAAGGACACACAATTAATATGCAGAATAAGAGGGCCCAGAACTCCAGTTTCTTGGCTCATAGGTCAGATGTTTGTTCTGGGAGCCTTGATACAGCTGCTGCTTCATATTTTGATTTGCTGAGTTGTTATCATAATTCTTTCTCCAGTAACTGTTAGAAAGTTCATCTCAAAGTTCTCAATAGGAAGTAGAAAGAGGTCATGGACTCTGGAGATATTAGAGTGGAAAAACTGACAAGCCTGAAACAGAGAAGTGGACTAGATAGGCGGTCTCAGAAAACAGGATCTTTTCTTTGTTTCAGCTCTTTCTTAACAATTATGGACTGAAGTTTCCTTCATGTTTTAGATTTTATTATCTTCTTTAAAAAAAAAACAAGAAGCTCACTGGTCATAATGGCACACGCCTCTAATATCAGCAGCTCAGGAGGCTGAGGCAGGAGGATTGCCAAGTTCAGAGCCAGCCTCAAGCAACTTAGCAAGGCCCTATCTGAAAATAAAACATTTAAAAAAAAAACAGGGGTGAGGGACTGGGGATGTGGCTCAGTAGTTAACCACCACTGCACCAAAAACAAACAACAACAAAAACGTCTTTTCATTTTCCCTATCTACCTCAATGGTATTGAGAAATCCAAAATAATTTAGAAAAACTATTTTATAAACTATAAAGCTCCTCCAGTCCCTGCCATTATCATCACAGAGCACTGCTCAAATTTTTAAAGAACTCCAAATTGAGTTCTTAACTGTTGATAAATAATAGCACTAGGACAGACAGTTACTTACCATGGAGCCTCTGGTTAGAAACAGCAAATTTGACCCAAAGTGCTATTCTGCCCAGGAGTGTCAAGAATAAGAAAAACTTACATACCAAGGACAAGGCCTTTTACAATGAAGAAAATCTTTACTCTTTTTGGCCTAGAGTGAGGTCTTGAGATAATTGCTATTAATCACTCAACCATTACTGTCCAAGTAGGTAAGGTTGTGAATGCTGATAGCCTTGATTACTTGAGAAAAATATGTGGCAGTGCATCTTAATTAAAAGAATTGCTTCTCAAGTATTGTTGCTCAGGGAATGTTTTTCTAATATAATATTTATTTCATATTATTTAAAATGTATACTGTATAAAAATGAATTTTTAGTTTTTCAAGAAATACCTTGGTGGATAATAATAACTTTCAGTTACTTTATATCCAGGAGGGTAAAATTTATTTGTAAACTCTCATAAACTTAAAGTTCAAAGTAACTTTGCCTAATTTACTTAATTCTTTCCATTTCATTGTTTTAGAACAGATGCCAATAAAATATGGCCTGAGGCCTAATCCTGCCCTGCACCTGTTATTTATAAATGAAGTTTTATTGGAACACAACTACATTCATTTCTTTGTGTATAGCCCATGATAACTTTTGCCCTTACAATATCAGAACTGAGTAGTTTTGACAGATACTGCATAGAACACAAATCCTAAAATAGTCACTATCGGACCCTTCCCAGAAAATGTCAGGTTCGTCCTGCTTTAGAGGATCATTGTCAATCCAATCTTATGGGGATTTGAGAGCTTTCTTCCTTGGCTTTTCTGGAAGATCCTTGGGGGATAACAGAAGTTGAACAGTAAGAGATGAGAGAAAGTGCCTCCACGGTCACTTGGCTCTTTCCTTCTCTGTGGCGTCCGCATTGGTTAGAGTGCCCATTGGTTAGAGAATGGTACCCACCCCCATGCTATCGTACAATCTTGATAAAGAGTCATCAGCTTTTGATACATAAAACTATGATATGAATGGCTTTATTTTCCTCTCTAGATTTTTCAATTTTCCATCTCATCCCATCTTGAGTTGATCTTCAACATAACAGGTTAAAATGTCTTCCCTGCCCATGATTTAGGAATAACTCATTGTTTTTAGAGTTTTGCTTTAAAACTTTTTCCTTAAAAGGTCCCAAATTTATCCCTTTAATTTTAATTTTATCCATATCCCTTTATATCCATAAATATTTTTGATATCTATATACTCCTTTATATCCATAAGCCCCTGTTTACCCATACATCAGCTCCCAACACTTTTATAACATATCAACCCAGTTTTTCACTCTTCTAGTCTTTTCATCCGGGTAATACCCATATCTCATATAGTCTGGAATACTATTTACTTGTTTATTTATTTTTTTAAATACATGACAATAGTGGAATTCATTACACTCATTATTACCCATATACTGCACAATTTTGTATATAAAGTATGTTTGCGCCAAATTATGCCATTATATATGTGCTATTTTTTTGTATTAAAATTCTTTTTTTTCTCACTAATTTATTTAAATTGACAAAGATAGTATAAATTTCAACATGATGGCTTAAAGGTACATATACATTGTGGAATGACTAAGTTGAGCAAGTTAACGTATGTATTACATCACATACTTTTTGAAGTGGGGATTTTTAAATTATTACTCTCGGCAATTTTCAAGAATAAAATACTTTATTATTAATTATAGTCACAATGATGTGTAATTGATCTCTTAAATTAATTCCTTATGTCAAAAAAACAGTTAAATTTTTTTAAAAAAACAGATTAGTGTACACACTCCCATGTTCACTGTTGCATAGTTTACAATAGCTAAGAAATGGAATCAACCTAAACACCTATAAAAATAGGAATGGATAAAGAAAATATAGTACATACATACAATAGAAGATGGTTCAACCTGGAAAACAGAAGGAAATCTTGTCATGTGTGACAACATGGATGAACAAGAGGATATGTTAAGTGACATAAAACATAGGAGCTAAATCACATGATCTCATTTATATGTGGAATCTAAGAGTTGAATTCAAAGAAACAGAATAGAGTTGTAGATACCAAAGACTGGAGAGTTGGGGAGTTGGAAAGATGTTGGCCAAAGCCTACAAAATTTCGGTTTGCATTACAATTCTTAATGTATCTGGAATACACTTCTTCATAAGCTAGTTCTACCTTACAGTAAAGTCAACCTCCTAGGAAATGGTAGAGCTAAAAAGAGAAAGGAAAGCTTGGATCCTCGAAGACCTATTAGGGCAGAGCTGCCTACCTGCCCCTCTGCCTCTGAACTTACATGAGAAAGAAACAAACTTTCTTCCTCTCGAAGCCATTGCATTTTAGGTACATTTATTATATCTGATTTTTCTATGTTCTTCCTAATACATAACTAATTTTATTTATATAATACCAGATTCCCATTAGTTTTAGTTTTTAAAAAGTTGTGCTAGTGAAAAACTAAGCACAGAACTCTATATGTGATCAAATAACTCTACTCTTGAGTAGAGTACCTCTTGAGTCCCCATGTAACTTTAAAAGAAATGAAATGTGCATGTTTCTTTCTTTAGTGTTAACTTCATTTATTTATTTACTTATTTATTTATTTTACAGTAGAATACATTTTGATATATAGTACACAAATGGAGCACAGCTTCTCATTCCTCTGGCTGTACATGGTTCAGAGGCACTCCACTAGTGTAACCATACAAAGTGAATAGCGTAATAATGTCTGACTCTACTGTCCTTTTACACCCTCACAACCCCATCTCTCTCCTGACTCACCTGTACACAAACCAAAGTTCCTTGATTTTTGTTTAAAGTAGAAATATATATATTTTTGGCAAAATCCCAGAGTTCTTCCTGTCTTACAAAACTGAAGTTTTGAATGCATTCTCTGAAGCAAGTGAAAGCTCTGTACCTTAATTATTTAACTAGCTAAAATCTCCTAGAGGTCAGGAAATAGAAAAAAAAAAGAAGATGTTATTAAAATAACATTGGCTATGCTTCAGTTTAGCCACATTATTCAGTGAAAATGTCAGTGGCTAAATATAAAGCGGTATATATATGTATATTTTTATTCAAATCTGCTTTCAAAGATGAACTCACATTGGGCCTTTATGCTTAATTGTTAAAGGGAAACACAGAATGAGAATGTTTGCTTTATTTCTACAGTAGGGAAAAGTTGAATCATAAATGGGCAAAATAGAAGGGAATTTTGAGAAAAGGAAGTTTGTGCCACAAAGACCTACCTGACAACCTTAAGAGAGTTTAAATGGTTACTTACAGGGAATGAAAGATCTCACAGATTCTAAATCTGTAAACTGAAGGTCGAATTCATCATTAAACAACTAATGTCATAAAAAAAATAACATTCCTGAAAAAAAATTTGTTTCAAATGCTTGGCTTCAATATATATTCACATTAATTTGACTTATAGGCTTTACATTTTCCCACAAGATGACAACAGTAAGACAAATTTCACAGATTTCAAACATTTTTTTGGCTGACCAATGAAACCCATATTTCCAGTGGCAAATAGTTGGGTGATCAATCACAAAGAAGGAAACACAATTCCTTATATTCAAAATGTTAAAAATTAAATGTCTTCTTAGTGAAGAATATTTGGAACACATTCTGTTATAACCTTCGGGAACACATTGGTCCTTAATAACACCTAATATAAATGTTGCACAATTGTTTGTAGGTCAGGTAAGTTCTCTAATGATCTGTGTCTGAAGGTGTGGAAGAATAAGAAAAAAATGTCTAAGAAAATAATGGGGAGGAAATAATAAGAAACAGACTTAAGATATCAGAAGTCTTTTGGGAGCAGTAAAAAAATGTCACTTTTCCTCTTAGGGCTCAGAAGCACTACATCTTTCAGACTTCAAACAGCTTTTATTTGACTTATTACTAGCTTATTTCCCAGCAATGAATTATATTTTTAGCTTGTTAAATATCATAGCAAATATGTGTGGGAAACACACTTCAACCTTAAGTATTCACAAAGATAAGAAAATTGACCTAGTTTATTTTTATTGAAATGCTAAATTCACAATCACCAACCAGCCGAATACTAACAGTGAACATTCTGGATATTAGTGTGTCACTAGTTTTTAGTAAGTTCAATAGTCAGTCACATTATCATATCATATTCCAAATAAAATTCAGATTATGGTAAGGTTTAGAATATCAAGTTTTATGTTCTCTTTGAGAATGTTGTTCTTCTTTTAGCAGAGAGGAGTTTTTTTGTTTTGTTTTGTTTTGTTTTTGTTTTTTGAAACTATCTTGGACTTTGATCAAAGGAAAGAAGTAAAGATAAAATGTATTGCAATGTTTTGTTTTTTTCTTTTCCCATATGTAAAAGTAAAAGAGAAGATAGACATAATATTTTACTAAAGGGTTTTCAGGTATTTTCAGTCATATTTTTACTTTTATTCTTTGAGAATTTCCCATCTATGAAACCTTAAGCACTTTACACACCAAAGCAATTTTAATGGCAATTTTCCTTCCAACACCAGCACATTTGTTTAAGTTCTTGGGAGACAAAAATATTTTATGAGTTTGTCTTAGAAGTCTACTAGTTGCAATCACTGTGTCAAAATGCCCACATGTGGATAAACTAATAGAAGGGGAAAATTTACCAAAAAAAGATTTGGCAGAGACTTCCAGCTACCAAAAAATATACCTTTAAAATTTCTTAATAATTTTATTAAGCATATGTAAGTAGGTACTTAATTAGTTGGGAAGCAAGCTGGAAATTGAGCTGGTGCAATTACTAAAGGAAGCTGCTTTCTACTTGGGACAGGAGGCAAGGGATAGAGTGCTGGATTATCTAGACCTTGGGCAGGTAGATGGCACTTACTCCACTCTGCTGAAAATAGACAGAAAATCAACCTCTAAAACCGAGGAGCTGAGTTAAGGAGCCAAGTGTAATGAATTTGCTCTATTGGGGTATTTAGTCCTCATTAACAAAACTAGACTTTCTAGATAACTGGGTTTGAGTGTTGGTTCTACCACTTGATGAGTAGTGACAGGGTAAGAGGGCAGCTAATATTATTATAAAAGGGAGGAACTTTAGACAATTGACTTCATACATTTGACACACGTTTTCTTTTCTGAGTAGTTATCAAGCTCTCTTCTGTTCAACTAGGAATAATAATGATTCCCACATCAAAACATTGCTATAAGGAAAAAATGAATTAATGAATATATAGTACATAACAGAGTGTCAACCATACATAGCCCAATATAGGCCAGCCACCATTTTTATAATAAGTACAGATAATCAAAAACTTATTCTTGAGAGTCCATCATACAAAACACATATAAAAAAACATAGACAGGAGTTAGGTTACATGGACTAAACAGAACAGAAGAAATTAAGAGCAAAAGAAATTAAGAACAGAAGAAAAGATTCCTAAGTTCTCTCTAGATACTTGTATTACCTAAATCTTACTCAGATTGGACTTTGATCAAAGGAAAGCAATAAGTCACACAAAAGCTGTTTGAAGTCTGAAAGATGTTTTTTTATGTCCAATAAATAAAATAAGATACCATTTGTTAAAGAATACATTTTAGTAGAAAAAGCATTATTAAATGTGTATACATGTACACCTATTCTCATTGATTTAGGCCAAGAATTCTAAAACTATGGTCTTTAGAAATCTGGGAATCACCCAAGACACTTTGAGGAAGCCTTTTTCATATTAAAACTAAGATATCATTTGCCTTTCCCCCCCACACCATTGGTATTTGTACTGATGGTGAAAAAGCAAAAAGGGGTAGAACTGCTGGAGCTTTAGCATGAGTGAAGGCAGAGACAATGAACTGCAGTTGTAATCACTGAATTTTGTACCACAGTATACTAAGGAAAGAAGTGCCACTTTCACTCAAGAATGTCATTGAGCTTGGCACACTGGTGCACACTGTAATCCTAGAGTCTTGAGAGGGTAACTCAAGAGGATCAGAAGTTCAAAGCCAACCTCAGCAAAAGTGAGGCACTAAGCAACTCAGTAAGACCATGTCTCTAAATAAAATACAAAATAGGGCTGGGAATGTGGCTCAGTGGTCAAGTGTCCCCGAGTTCAACCCCCAGTACCACCACCCCCTAAATAAAGAATATCATTGATAAGGAAGTAGAAATGTTAACTTTATTAAATCTAAACCCTGTTGTGCGCTCCTCCATACAATGCTGCATGACACTGTGGAAGTACCCAGAGTGCAGTTGGCTGTGTACCAGGGTGTAATCGCAGTCTTCAAGAAAAGCTGTGTGCTAGAGTTGTGAGATAAACTAGCCAAGTTTCCATAGGATCATTGAAATAATGACAGATCAACAAAGAACCACTACTTGGATTTGGAAGATTTGGGAAGACACTTTTAAAAAATGAACGAAATGAAACTGTCACTTCAAAGAAAAAAAAATGATAGCTTTTGTTGCTAGTAATAAATAATTTGAGCTTTCATAAGAAATTTAGAATTTTGGGAAATCTCTATCTGCCACCATAAACTTAATGAATTTCAAGTGTCAAATATTTAAAGACTTTCCTAATGATAAGTATCTTAGTATTGGTCATACCAAGAAATGTGATTTTTGAATGTTATATAATGAAATGTGTCATTCTTTGGAAGATCTTGGTGATTCAGTGAACTGATAGCTTTAAAATGGCCAATGCATGATGTTACTAAAATATAAAAGCAGTATAAAGAAGCAAGGAAAATATAATATAGCTAAAGTTCAATGTAGACCAATAGATTTTAATATAAAGTGTATCAAAATTTCAAAGATATAGTTTCAGATTCTACATTGAAATTAATCGTTAAAAAACTATCACTTATTGAGCTTTGGTGTAGTATCAAAGAAGAATATCCACAATTATCTAAAGTAGTTATCAAAATCTGTCCTCTGGGGTTGGGTCTGTGGCTCAGTGGTAGAGCACTCGCCTAGCATCCATGAGGCACTGAGTTTGATCCTCAGCACCACATAAAAATAAAATAAAGGTATTGAGTCCACCTATGACTAAAAAAATATAAATTTTTTAAAAAAATCTGTCCTCTGTTTTCCAATCACATATTTGCATATGGTTTATTTCTATTTATATATCCCACCCAAAATATATTTCAACCGACTAAACTGAGAAGCAGAAATGGAAATCCAGGTGTCTTTTATAAAGTCAGGCAACACAGATAAGCAGAAATGTAAAGCAATGTTATTTCCAACTAACATTTTTATTAAAAATAGTTATTTTACATAAAATATCATTCTGTTAATGTGATAGATTTATTGTTGTTATTTTTAATAGTTAATAAATATTTATAAAATTTGTTTTAATTTTTTATTAAAGCATGTAATCATAGATACAGACCCAACCCACAAAATAAAACATTTTGGGATTCTTCATTTCTTTTCAGAATGCAAATGAAAAGTTTTCAGAAGCTCTAAAAATCAATGATCAGATTTATTTATTTATTTTGGCTTCCATTTTAAGAAGCCAGAAGAAGAGCAGAGTTAATTAAAAAACAAGTTCATAAAGGGTCCCAACATAGACAAGAAAGAATAAACAAAAAAAGAAATTTAATTAGGCAAAACCTATAGTTCTTTGAAGAAGTTGAAGAAACTGTATTGATATGTTTAGCTAGACTGAACCACTAAAAATGGAAAGAAAACATAGATGACCAAATAAAAAATGAAAGAGACTGATGACAGATGCTCCAGACTCTAAATAGGCAATAAAGAAATATTATGCATAATTTTATGCTGACAAATTTGACAACTTAAATAAAATGGAAAAATTTCTTGAAAACAACTTGCCAAGAATGATAAGAAATAAAACAGAAAAATCTAAATTGCCATCTTAAATGAAATTATCAAAAACTTTCCACAAAGCCTAATCCAGGTTCAAATACTTGCAATGGTAAAGTCTATCACACATTTATGGAGGAACACGTTACTCCTATATAAATTCCTTGAGAAGATTCAGAAGGAAAGAACACTTAACAGTACTCCCTGGTGGATTAGAGGATAGGGTGTGTGAGAAAGAAAGGAATTTAGAATTTTACAGAGACCTGCCCTATGATAACTAGATGAATTAAGGGATCTACAAGGGTAGGAAAAGAACAGATGTGTGGGGAGGAGGAAAAAAAAACTAATAAAAATGCTTGGGACATTGAAAGTGTGATGTGCCAAGTGCATATGACAAGTCTTCAATTGGATATATGAGTTCAGAGATTTGCAGGGCAGTGAAGGTCAAGAGCTATAAAAGTGGGACTTATCAGCATGTAAAGACATGATTGATATTTATTGGAGATTGAATGCAGATGAAGAAGAGAAGCTTCCACAGAACTGAGCAGCAAAATATTCTATACTACTGAATAGCATCGAAAGGTAGAGAGAGAGCTAATAGGAACCAGAGAAGGTGTGGGCACTGAGGTGGTAGGAAAACAAAGAGAGTGTATGAATGTAAAAGCAGTTTTCTTTCCTAATCGACTATAACAGAGAAGGGAGCCACCATCAAATTTGGCTACAAAAAAGTCATTGTTGACCTTGACAAGACCAGTTTTAAAGGACTGGGGAGGTTGTCTTATTGGAATGAGTTGAGGAAAAATGACATAAATAGAAAACATTGTCTCTTCAAGAGGTTTTGCTGTAAAGGAAACACAAGAAATTATTAGTAGATTGTAGATTTAAAGTTTAAGAGGTGTTTCTTTTTTTAAAAAAAAATTACAATTCTAGTGGGAAAAATCCAACAGAGAGGAATAGTAGGCTGATAAAGGTAATGGGCTGGGGTATATAAGCTAAGACATTGAGAAAGCAAGTGGAAAAAGGAAAGAGATGGGAAGGGGAGGAGAGCAGAGACTGTGAGTGCTCGCCTGGATTCCTGACTTGCTGCTGGGAAAAAGAGAACATTCCATCCAAGGCGTCCAATTTTCTCTGTGAAGCACAAAGGATAAGTCAGCAGATAAACAAAAGAAAGGCAAGGGACACAGACAAGTGAACAAATACCCCAGGCAATGTCACAGGATTATAGGGCCACATTGAGAATTACTGAGAATTTAAAGTACCATCAGTGAGCTGTGCATTTATTTTAAGCCTGCTGAAAAGAAAATCTGCTCAGCTTTTGATCTCTCACCTTTTTTTTTCTATATTTTAGGCAGATATCTGACCATGAATACTGCTATCTCATGTACGTCACCCCTAGTGGAATACTGAAAACTTCTTTCTCACTCCGGTCAAGTGAAAACTGGGTAATCATGTACTTTTTGAAGTTTACACAGTTCCAGTCCCCTTTCTGGAAAGTACAAGAAAGAGTCAACCCCCTTCTCTTGGTGATAGGAATCAGCAGGACAAAATTTCAGACACCAAATATTTGACAAGAGCTAGAGCATCATGACCAATAGTGGGTAGTGATATCCTCATCCCCTTTTATTGGTCCTCCAAGAGGCCCATCATAGGCACTGCTGCCCCTGACCTGTGAACAAGCACAAGACAAATTCTGTGTAGGCTGATGATCTATCTTTAGAGCTCACTGGAGTTCTTGGCTGTTCTCCGAAAGCTCACAGGGAAATGCTTTAGTTGTCTTTGACTATGTTATCACCTAACATCCACATGAGCTTTGCTTAACACAGACACCTTAAAATATAGTGCTGGGCTCTGAGATCAGTTGCTCTAGATTGAAATTCTCTTTCAAAAGACAGGAATATGTACATCTAATTTGCTTTCTTCCATTACTTCATTTGGCAACTGGTAATTTTAAGTAATAATATTAGCAATGTTCAACATATATTGAGCACCATCCTAAATATTTCACATGATTTATTCATTTTATACTCAGAACAATCTTATGTAATGGATACTATCATTATCCTTATTTTGAATGGTGAAGAAACTGAGTCACAAGTAGAGTATACCCGCTCAAGGTGGAGGTAAAAAAGTCAGAACCTTTATTTGTACCCTTATATTCTGGTTCCAGAATCTAGTAATAACCTGTATGATACCTATAATTTATTGGGCTTAAATAGGAAATTATTTATTTATGAGAATGTGTCAGCTTGTTTCTATTTAAATTTTATTTTAAGTTGTCCTATATTAATAATAGATTTATTCACTTAGCTTGAGGAAGCCACATTTGCATGAAAAGGGATCATACTAGCTAATAGAGTTTTTAAAATCCTCCTTCCTATATTGCAGTCAGAAAAAAAAATGTAAATTTTGACCATATGAAATTTCTTCTGTTTTACCTTTTAATGTGACTCCATACAAAGCAGGAGCTACAGCTCTATATTCACCAGGTCTATTCCTTACTTAAGTATCATAATGTTTTTACTGTCATTCATGATCTTTTGCCTGGTCTCCCTTATGTCAGGAATGAACACTGCCCTTAGGTGAGGGAGAAAGTCAAGTCTCGGGTCATAGATTGTAACTACTTAGCCCAAGTTGTCTGAAGATTCCTGACCTTGGCCTCATGTACCCTGGGAGCTCTTTAGTCCAAGTACTTAATAATGTGAGATGTGACTTGCCTCAGAAAGTAGCTCAATTCAAGCCTTTATTTTATTGTTTTTCAAAGAACCTCCTCTTGAAAACAGCAAAAATAGTTGGCCTTTCTGATTGAAAAGTTAATTAATTATAAAAATTTCATGAGTCCTGTCAGGCACTCAGATACCATAACACTCAGAAGGTGCTAAATTTCTCATTTCTCCCGTAGGAATTTTCAATGCAAAAAATAGCATCTATGCCAGCATTACTGACAAAAGAATTACTAATTGACAATCAGAAGAATCCAACTAACGTGTTTACTGAGTGTGAACAAGAAAGGCTGACACATTCAGAATTTCCAAAATAGTTTTCTTACTTTAGAAAGTGTGTATCTTCCCAGGACAAGCAGCAGTGTTCTCACGTGCTTTATTTTGTGTCATTGGCTACAGCTGAGTCCCAGCAGAGGTGACTTTAGGGCTATTGCAAATGCCATCTTCTGTATTTGGCAAGTGTGGCAATCTGGATATCCTCACCACATGAAAAGGTTGACAGAACAGCCATTTTAATATTGGCGCAGCAAGTCTATAGAAGGTACGAGAGGTGGCACCCAGGAGATAAACCACAGGGTCAGGGAACAGAGGCATGGTTGTTATCATGGATGCAGACCATTCTTCCTGTCAGCACAACATCAACAGCATGTCTTTTGCCATGAGGTGATATGTTTGGAAGATATAAGTAAGAGAATATAATTTCCATCCACTTCAGAAATAGATAAGCACAAACACCTAAGAAATATCACATGCCAACATGAAGCTGACCACAGAATAACTAAAGACACTTGGCTTTATAATCCCCTCTCCTCGGATTTCTAACAAAATTTAACAAAATTGGTGTCATCCAGTGGAAAGATGAATAGCCTTAAAAGCATTTGTAATTCACCTCCAACAACCATCCTACATCAACATATTGTGCTGGAAAATTTGCTTAGAACTAGAATGCCTAAAACAAAGAAGGAAACTAGTTACTAATATCTGGATAAAATGCAACCACCTTTTTCATAACATTGAAAATAATACTGTTCTTGGCAGGACCTTGAAGACCAGACTCCAGTTGCCCTTTGTTCAAAAGAAAATTGAGCCCAGAAAAACTATGCATTGTGCATTTGAAAAGATCATTTCATTAAAATTCAATACAGCATTTGATCTTATTTTAAGAATTTAAAAAAAGTATTTCGATTCTTTTATAGTTACGGGCAAACTACCAATTGTTTTTATCTACAAAGTTTTGATTGAATCAAGTGACTGTTAATCACAACTGTCCTAGAAGGGACAGCAAAAAAGAGCATGGAACAAGGAAGCCTTGAACAGCAGGGTACACTGTTTTTTCTTAGCTGAGGAGCGAGGATCCACCCATTTTCCATGGAAATTGTTTCTGACAGGTGGAATTCATTAAATCTGTAACTATCACCTTCTTCAGATATCCCAGTTAGCAAAGCTTTCAATGAAAAGATAGATATTAAAAGTTTCTTATTACAAGAAGCGATTTTGAGATTAGAAGGTTTGGATCTCATAGATTTACAGGCTGTGAGACGTGTGGGATACAATTCTAAAACCTACTTTGCTCAGTTTCAGAGTGTACCTAATACTACCTGATCTGCTGCAGAACCTGCTATAAATTGGTGAATAAATGAAAAATTGAATGGTGCAAATTATAAAGTCAGACCTTCACTTTTCCTGCTACCAATATAAATGTGATCACCAAACTGTTGACTATCAGAAAGAATTTCAGATAGATGGATTCTTTGTCTTTGTTGGGGAAACAACAGAGTTCTTTCTCCTTAAATCTCCCTTGCACCATGCCCTTTTATGCTGCCCCTATAGGGAACAGCAGTAGGGTTATTAAAAGTGTCTGCAGGTCAACTATTCCTTCTGGACCCTTTTAGGGAATTTACCAGAAAGCCTCTTCTTAAACATTCATCGTGGTAAAACTTCCTCTCTGACCAAGTATCCCATCATATCTCACTCTTGTCAGTTCTGATTAATAGGAAACGCCTCCTTACTTTGAGCCCTTTAACAATAACCTGATGACACTAACTTTGTGTTTTCAAGAAGCACACGTCAAATCAGCTCCTCTTCCTCAAGATGTGTACTACTTGAAATTAACTATTATTTTTCTCTCTAGTCTTTGCCCTGATATACTAATCATCCTCAATTCTCAATGCTCCAGAACCTATCCAGTTTCCCTCCTAAAATGTGACCCTTAACTGTAAATATTGCAAAGAAAAGGTGGGGCCCAACAATGGTGGGTTCGGGCAATTATAAAGGAAATCTTGCTCAATTAATTTCATAGCAAAAATGTAAATGATCATACTTCTTACAATGTGGCCTGATATTTTTTAAAGAATGATTATCTTTTTGATCTCAGAAAAATACTGTTACAGGCATGGCTGACATTATTATTGTCTCTCATCATAGTTCATATTACTTCCACACATCATAAAGGTTTTCTTTCTCACGACTGACTGAGAACATCTTCATGTGGAACTCCATCCAGCTGCTAACTTCTTGACACTCCAATATCCAAGGAAGCAAATCTCCAGGATCTGATTTCCAACTCGTATGAAGAATGGGTAGGAGGGATGAGCATGCATGGTGGAGCAGGGTGTTTGTAGGGAGTTTCTGATGATGACAATTCATATACTCCTTTTTTACATTCATAGGTAGCAGATTATCACAAAACTAGATCTGACAACAGAAAAGACTCACAATATATTAAAAAGTCATAAAAGCTAATTGTTATGGGGTCAGTCACAGTAGTCATTTTAGGTACAGAGAAGCAGCATTGAGGAGTAAATGGGTGGCAAAGTTTATATTATTTCCATGTATATGATATACAGCCAAAAGTAATTTAAGTCTTGGGAAGCGGACAAATTTGGACAGAATGCTCTAAGTTGTGTTAAGTTGTAAAAATAAAAAACCTAGAACAGTCCTTGTTTGTTCTATTGGGCATGTGTTAAAAATAGTATTTGACCTCTAAAAATTTAGTGGTTTCAGATTTTAAGACCTCAACACAGGTTTTGCAAAGGAAATTCTGTTCCAATCATTGTTCATATATTAAAGGATGTTGGTCACTAATTTGGCAGTAAAAACAAGAAAAATATAATCTAGTGCAAAATGTATGAAAAGAATTCAATAATGGCCTTAAATACTATTCTCATAACAACAATCTTCTTCAGAAAAGGCATAGTTTGTTTGATTAAAAACTTTGCATTACTGGGGAAAAGATTTATTAAAATGCCTGTCTTTATAATATAAAATTCATTATCTAAAGCATTGAATTCTGTTACGTTGTTTTTGTACCATTAGCATATAATTTTTGTTTTATTCTTGGAACCATAAGAGGTACTGTATTTTTAACTGAGTAAGATTATATTGATCAGACAGGAAAATATTTTAGGGAAGATTATTATCTTCCTGACCTAATTTTTCATTGCCTTGTGATTTTAACTTATAAAATCACACTCTAGATTAGAAGCCTGACTTGGCCATTTACTAAATTAGTGACTTTGGTTATTTAATACCCCTAAAGTAGGCATCTTTCATTCCTTGAGGATGATATCAAAGGGTCATTCAGGAAAGATCAAATGAAATAAGGTGCACTGAGTACTCAGCACAGCCTGTGTCTTACACAGTGATGGTTTTTATTATTTTATTAATAATGCATTTTGGCTTCCCTCTGGATGAGATCATTGCCTTCATCATCTTTACAACTCTTTTTCTCAGCAATTTTGGGGTATAATAAAAGGACAAGCATACTACAGGATTGCTTTCTGCTCACTTACAGACTCATTAAAACCCAGATATAATCCTACCATAAGACTTCTATACTGTCCTTTCTATTCATTTTATAAATCATTTTAATAACCTGTTTTGGCTTTTTGAATGTGAAAAATTTGCTTATTCAATACTGTGTCACAAATAGCCACTGCTTCATGGGCTTGATCTTGTCCAAGCAGAAACACAACACTTGTGTCTACATGATAGTCTTAATTTGAGATTTTTTTTTCCAAATGATCTCCACACATTTCTTTATTTTTAAGAATTAATGGATACGCTAATGATTCAAGTTAGCTAGATGGTTTCCTTTGCTGCTGGGTTTGTACATCCATGGTTTGAAACAGAGTGTTCTCACAATACTGTTTGCATTGTCCTCTCTCCACTTGAAAATGAGTTTTATCTAATCTAAACACACACGTCATCTTGTAGAAAATCTACATAGACAGTTTTCCTTGTATAATATGATTGTAAGTGCCATGGATTAAGGGATAAGTCTTTCTTATTTATATATGCTGCCTAGTGCCCAGTACTTAATCTTTGTTGGATTAGTAATGAATTTGCCTTAGTGGTCCAGATCCCAAATAGTTTATCTTTTAAAAAGAGATTAATTTCTCAGGCATATTTATTTTCTTTTACACAGAATTATTTAAAAAGGTGCTTGTGTAATTTCTCAACCTTCAGAATGGAAGCTCATAGAAATGAACATATTCTCTTCTGGATTATGAAGGAAAAAATATTTAAGGAGCCAGTCAATAACACCTGAGACCCCCCCCAAAAAAAAATCATCAGGAGCAATATACTGAACATTAAAAGGCACAGTAGTACGAGTACAGAGAATATTCGTGGTAGGGAAAACAAGCAGTAATAATCTCTTAAATTCTTATGTGTATTCAAGGCCAACATGAGGTTTGATATTCACAACCACAGCAGTACTGTGTTAGGGCTAGGCACAGGAATCCTGGGTTCAAACACTTATGCAAAACCCAGCACCTCCATCTAATGACTACACCACTTTTTAAATGTTAAATTTCCTCTATTTGCTTTGTTTCCCCCACAATTAAAAAGGGAGTATTAATGCTTAATTCTCTCAGAACATAATAAGGCAATAAATACTAATTATTATTGTGCACTTCAACACCAAAATTGTTTCAGACACTTTCAATTTAAACAAAATAAAAAAGTATAAACAGCATATTGGGAAGACTTCCATCTAAAATGAACCAAAAAGAAAAAGAAACAGGATGTGAGAAAGGAAGTTAATATCTATTTAGCACCTACTGTTTTTAGGCAGATGCTCCCAAGCAATATAGAAGGAAATGTATCTAAATTTCCTATTAAAAGCAATGCTCCTGCAGGCATCTTCATCTTTTTTTTTTATATGAGGAAACTAAATCTCCACGTATTTATTCAATCATTCAAATCACAGTTATTGAGATTTTGCTATCTGTTAGATAGCACAAGAAGCAGAGTCTACTTCAATCTAGATATTTTCATTTATTTCAAAAATTCATTTTGATAACACTAGTTATTTTCTACAATAAATAAGTGGTTCATTATTTTATCTACATAATTATCAAATATACAACTGCAATGTAAATTGGTGTACATATAGTTACTAAATCATGACCAATAAATGTTCAACGGACATCTACATATGAAAAAAAAGATAAAAAACAAGTTGCTAAAAAAATACACCTAACCCCTTCAAAAGCAAGTATTTTAATATGCAATTTAAATTGTATTACAATACCACCTAAATATGTACATATTCTATTGTCATGATTCTATAACAAAAATATTTTATAAAAGAATATATAAGTATTCTCTGTAACTCTGGAATCTCCATCATTATCTAAGAATTTTATTGTAATATTTTTCAAATAGAATTTCACTACATAAATATAAGACAATTTTTTTTTCAAGTGAAGAATGTTCTCTGTCTCTAGTACAAGTTCTTGATATTTTGCTATCTTGACATCTTTAAAAACTTTGAAAGCACATAGACAAAAGACTAGATCTGTAGGCTATTTTACTGGGACATTTAAAATATAATTTATTAGCTCCCATATATCCACTCTAAACTGTGGTTACATGTCAGCTCTTGAAGTTTGCTTTGATTGGACTGAATGTTCGAGGAGTGATTCAAGTGGTTTCTTCCTATAATTCCCACTGAGAGACCAGTTTCCTGGCGCTAGTACTCTCCTGGCAAAACAATGATGGATACCAAAAAGAAAATTTTTGTCCAGGGATTTTAAAGTTTTATCCATATTCATTTCTTTATCATCCCATATCCAAACCAAAACTGACACTGTGGTGCAAACCACAGTTGTTTTTTTTTTTGTTTTTTTTTTGTTTTTTTTTTTTTTTTTTAATTTCACAGTTCTTAGAAGTTAAGAATCCAAGGTTCTGAAACTGGCTCTTACTTTCCTTATGTTCCTGGCCTTGGCTAAGACACTTAATCGCTGAGCCAGTTTCTTCTGTTGCCATTTGAAAGTTAAAATGTATTCACCTTGCAAAAAATAAAGCAAATGAGATCAAATCATACTTCTACAAGCAGTTTGCAGTTTTTAAGGTACATGATGATACTGGTGTAATTTAAATATGGAAAACTAAGGATAAATATTAGAAATCATTTCAGAGTTTCCAATCCCAATTAAATACTGGACTCAATCTTCTAAGATTCTTTGTTAGTTGAGCTGTTATATGCACTCTGGTTTCTAGTAGGAAGGAATGATAGAATGCTTTGATTCAGGAAACTATTCTAAGAGTCTTCATTGTTAAATGAATCAAATAAGTGATTCAGGAATGGTGAGTTGAAGAAAACCAAATCCCCTTCCGGCTGTACCATAAACACCTCACTTTTAGAGTTATGATTATTTGTTTGTTGTTTGTTTTTCCTTTTAACATGTCAATCCCAGAAATAAGCAATAGGCAGGGAATGAGCAGAGACTAGATGCATTCTAGATCCATTTATCAAAGAGCAGTCTTCAGGTTTCTGCAACCATTCCCAACATGAGATCATCTCAAAGCACCCCAAACACATTAATATTTGAACTATACCAGGCAGGACGCCAGAGAGTGGTTGCACCTCATCAGCTCCAGAGCATCAAGCCTGTGGAAACCCCTGCCATCCCCGCCACCACATCTCAACTCATGCCTGTCACCATCACAAATCATGTGCAAGAGTCTTGCCACAGTTGTTCCTTCTAGCTTCCTGCTTAGAACATTTGAGTTGATCTGCAGTGGGAAATATTGTGTAAGTCCAGACAGAGAGACAGTGGGAGCCTTCAGACAGACATAACAAAGCCTGTTACATAAAGTGAAGATGAAACCTGCAAAATGGTACTCCACTGTATAAGATCCTGTCTTATTTGAACTGGTCTCTCAATCTCTCTCCGTCCCATCTTCATAAGATGGTAAGAGGCTTTAAAGTCAGAATTCTCTTCACAGACCTCATGGTCTGATGTTTTCTTTTCACCTCTAAATCTGTGAAGAAGAGCATTTGTAGAATTCTCTGTCTATCTTTTTGTTAAAACAGTATTTATCCAGTGTTGCAGAGTTCATAGAGGTTCCTACTATTGAATTTGATTCAGACAGCAATCCAGGAAGCTACCTATGGAAAAGATAATTTTGCTATTATGGCTGTTGTATTATAATTTATGTCCAATCCTTTTTAGAAAATGTTTGAAGTGACAGAAGTTTTAAGTCACATTTTTCAGATAAGAAATTTGAAACTTGGAGAGGTTAATTAGAAAAAGAAGAAACAGATAATTGGTCATAAATCCATAAGGCACTCCAGATCTCTATATATTCTTGGTTTGTTTGTTTGTTTTTCCTGTGATATCTCTTCTCTATTTAATCACTCTTATTGACATTATAATCTTTGCTTACTGGTAAATATATTGATTCAGCAGTTCAGTTGCTAAAATATCTTTGAAAAGTTATAAATATCTTACTTATACCTTTTCCCCCCCAGACCCAAAAAGATATAGTAGCAAAATGAGCAGGAGCAAATAGCCAATGTTTTATATTAAAGCAACAAAGGCAATTGAATTAAACCTTTCCCATAAAAAAGATAACTAATAAGATTTTATATTGGGAATTAAGCTGCTTTCTAATTTTTTATTTTGTTGCAAGAACTTCATCCTTAGAATATAAGTTACAATGTTGTTCAACTCTAAGCACAAAAATAATTATTCAAGGTCAAAGGCAAATTATGTTCTATTATTTGTGTCATTGCTCCTCTGTGTTTGTTACTATTATTATTTCTGAGAAGAGATAGCCAAACTTTTGTTAAAAATGTTTACTAAGTGCCAAAAAATATAATGCATGTTTCAAGCAGTATAAAAACCAGTTCAAGGAGTAAATGAACTTATATTCAAGAAAAAGAACTTCAAGTCTGCCTGTACTTTTTAGTTCTTAAATACTGTTAACATTGACAATTCTCAAGAACTACTGAAAATTTTAACTGGAGCTCTCATAAATACAAAGATGTTCAAAGTAAAGAAATTCTTATTTTCTTGGAAAAAAAACTCCCATAAAAATAAAATATGTTTATCTGATTATTTTCTGTTTTTGTTTCATTTTTATAAACTGCTTGACCATTATATCCTGTACCTTCCTCATGATTTTCACAAAGAAAGGAAGAAAATTGAAGAGCCCAGCATTTCCTGATACAGTAAATCATATCATAAAGAATGTAACCTATTGTCCTTGAATTTGATATTTTTTCCTTTTTCTATCTGTGTGTCCCTCAACACCTACAACATTTCCCTGCACCTGCTAAATTCTCCTAGTTAGACAAAAAATAGGTGAGTCAAACAAAGACTCAAACTGCAGGTTTAGCAGCCACTTGCCATACATCATTTAAAAAATCCACAGATAATTGAGATGTGGGTGGAGGTTTTTTTCACATTTTTAAAGAGAGGAATGTATTACTGCCAAACACATATTTTGCTAATAAAGAAACTGGACCAGAAAAGGTAAACTATAAAGAAATTATATCATTGGGAAGAAAATTACATGGAAAGTCAAATCTCACCATGTGTCACATCTTGTGTTTCTATCATAACAGAAGAAGACAAGATGCTCTTCAACCAAGTTTCCACTGAATTGTAAATTTCTTACTACTAAGGCATTGTGCCTGCATATAGGAAAATTCAGAACTAGAAAATAAAGCAGTGTATCAGTATCATTAATTTAAAATTGCATAAAGAAGAGAAAGCCAGAAAATTATTTATTCATATGACTGTTAAACACTGAAAGAATAAAAAGTAGAAAATGAAAAAGATAGCAATTTTAATTTCTTACAATTTTAAATTTTGTATCATTCATTCTGTTTAAAATATTGAATAATGCCTCCTTGTTATATATGATTTTTACTGAAATTATTCCATCCTCTTCTCCAACATAGACAAATAAATATTATTTTGTAACCAGCCAAATGTATATTTCCAAATTGATCAACATATAAGGGGCATTAACCATGGATAAGAGCTTGTTGGACAAATTTGAGTTCACACATATACCCAGTTAACTTATTTTTGACAATAACGCTAGTGACATCCTTAGAATTCGTATGCTAAAGAGAAAAGCATAAGTCAATAATGTGTAACAAAGGAAGATATTAAAATACCGAGGTACAAGAGACTGAGAAATACAAAGCAAATGACTAGACAAAAAAGAGCTAAAAGTGTCCTCCAAGAAATTCACTCAGATTCTTCCATAATAATGCAATGCTGGAGATGGAAAATAGCAAGTTATAATCAGTAGCAAAGACAAAAGCACATTCTTTTCCAATTGGCTGTCTAGGAAGCCTGTTGGGCAGGAAGAATTAGAGTGTCAATAGAAAGAGAGGGAGGGTATCTGTAACTTCATCTTTACTACTTTGAAAAAGGGCGGGCCTGATTAGGAGATAATCTGAGAGGCCTGAGCAATGAAGGAACTGAAACTGCAGGTGTCACTTCTAGACCCAAGTCCAAATATACTGGCTAAGTAGATCAAAATGCATTTTCTATTAAGCTTGTCATAAAATGTATAAGACCTACATTTGTAGCAAAGTCAATATAGTGACAGTTTAAGAAATCCTTTGTGAAATACTATATTATGTATTATAAATTCTGAGATATGAGCTATATCAGCACCCTTAATTTGTGGAAAATACAATCATGTCCTTTAAAAAAAGATTTATTTAAACTGGTACCATTGAACACTCTGTAATGGACATTATTTATTTTTAGAGAATTTTAATTTAGGTTCAGTGTTCTAATGTCAGAGGTAATGAATCTTTTATTTGTTTCATTAACTACTCTGTTGCCCAGTATCAAGGAAGAAGCACTAAGCATGCTTTGGCTGGGTTTGGGGTTCTCTAACATTGTGAAAATTGGGGCGTTTCCTAGGGAAAGGGATAAGTAGCATTATATAATTAGATGTACCAAATATTCTGCTTAGCAACAAATTTGTGTAAGCAAAAAATGTACTCAGCTTGAAATACACTGATGAATGCTATAGAAGCTCTAGGAAGCTAGAATATCTTTCAGCCACTTAAGGCTGCTCATTTACAATGGACAGAAAAGCAATATGCTAATTTTTGTAAACAGCTATTCTTTGGACAAATGTTCTAGAATACTATGAAGGGACAAGGAGAGGGAGTACATCTCCATTATTCTCAAAGAAACGAAATAGCCTGATCCCAATATTCTAATTAATTGGGGTTCTTGGGACATTTTACTTCATGGGCAGGGCTGATAGCTTTCAAAATGCTCACTTGGATATAAAGTTCTCCTGCCTTTCTAACCTGAGAGAAATTTAAAGTTTTCCGTTTCCAAGGTAGTGCTTTCCCCCTCCTGAAAACATTTCTGGTGACCTACTTCAATCTCTTTGGGAAGAAAACCAACAACTTAGAAATCCTTTTTTTTTTCACAAACACTCACCAGTTCAGAAATTTTACTGAAAGCATCCCTGATATATGTCGGTTCTATGCTTATATTTTGCACTATCAATGAGAAGAAATTTATTACCTAAAAATGTGTCATTCGGGTTTTGAACAGTTTTAATTTCTTCGATGGAAATTCTTCCTTATATTGGCTTTTTAAATCTTTTTTTTTAATATTTCTGTCCATTAGTCCTAGTTCTGTCATTGTATATGCCAAAATCAGTTTGTTCTCTCCCCTATGTAGAGATCCTCTCAATATTTAAAGACAAATTACAACTTCTTTGTCTACTTTGTATCAGCCTTCATATAACTATATGGTTATGGATCCTCTAGTAACACTGGTTGCTGGGTCCACTGAATTGAAGACATGTTTCCTTGAGTACAGTTAAGTCTGTGGGGCAGTATTTCCTCTCATGCTGTTATTGTCTTTAATATATGATATATCCTTCACATTGTTTATTTCCTGGTTCCATATAAAAATAAACTACAAGGAACCTCAGATGAGAATGACATTCTTAGATAAGATGTCATCTGACCTAACTCTTGGTTCCATTATTATTTGGTGGCAATAATTTCTAAAATCCTATCAACCAAAAAAAGTTTTAAAAACGCCAGTTCTATTCAAAAATTAGTTAATGTGATTTACCACATCTGTAGACTACAGAAAAATTGTAGTGTATAAGATCAACATTCAAAAAATCTATTTTATTTCTATACACTAGCAATTATTTTTTAAAACTTACCATTTATAATAACTCTAAAGGTGAATAACTAAGTATAAAAATAATAAAACACCTAAATATATATGATGAAATTATAGAACACAGATGAAAGAAATCAAATAATTCTTAAATAAATGGAGAGATACCATTTTCTTCCTACTGGAAAACTATTTAAAAATTTTATTTTAGTGTGCATTGACTGATTGGATTTTCCCAGTTCTAAAGTGTACATTAAAAAGTATTTTGTCAGGGGCTGGGGCTGTAGTGCACTTGCCTGGCATGTGTGATGCACTGGGTTCTATTCTTGGCACCACATATAAATAAATAAATAAAAAGATCTATCAACAATTAAAATTTTTTTAATGTATTTTGCCTTCTTTTCAAAAAATTCTTTCTCTTTATATAGCATTCCAGTTTTAGATTATTTTCCTCTTATTACTTTAAAGATGTACTGGAATCCTATAATATTCTTATGACAAAATTTGTTCCTCTGTACATCTTTTAAAATTAAATACTTTCAACATTTTCTCTTTATCACTTATTTTTAATAGTTTAAAAGTTATATGTCTTGCTATACTTTGCTTGTGTTTGGGATTTTTCCTTCTGCACTACTTAATTTACTGTTAATTTTATCCAATGTACTTTTCCTTTCAAACACTGTAGTTTTCATTTCTAGATATTTCATTTGGATGTTTTTAAACTTCTATGTTTCCACATAACATACAAAATAAAGCTTTAATTTTAGTGACCTTGTCTCAAAATTCCAACATTTTCTAATGTCTTCAGTGGATTTTATTTGATTATTTTCCTACTTATTATGAATCCTGATTTTCAGTTTCTCTACTTATCTCATAATTTTGTATTAGAGTCCAGACATTAGGGATTTATCAGTTATATTGTAGATATTTTTGTATTGCTATAAATATTCCTAATCTTTTTTTCTGGAATTCACTTTTTTGGAAAAAGATCCTGTTGTGGCTTTTTAAGCAGAATCAGAGCTCCCTTTAGTCTAGGGCTAATTAATTCCTGCTAATGAATAAAGTCTCTCCTGGGCTGTATTCAAAAAGTACCAAGTATCAAAGTTTTTCCAATCTGGCTGCTCAGAAAAGGTACTTCTCTGGATCTTACATAGACATTAGGCACTCTTCTCTCTCATACTTTAGGGTTGCTCAAGTCATTTACTCACATACATGACCTTATCCCTACATACTTAAATACTATCTTAGAAATTCTCTCTCTCTCTCTCTCTCTCTCTCTCTCTCTCTCTCTCTCTCTCTGCAGCTCTCTTCTCTCTAGTAGTCTATCCTATGAACTCTAAATGCTTCCCTTTACCCAAATGGTCAATTTCACCTAATCAACTTAAGGAATGCACTGGGCTCTACATGACTCCTTCCTCAATTGTATAGGGTCAGTGGCATAGACTCATTATTCAGGAAATCATTTGGGGAATTTTAGGCCTTGCTTCATTTGTTTTTAGTCTCTAAGGAAACACTGTCTTACATTGCCTAATGTGCAGTGTCTCAAAAACCACGTTCTTGTATATTTTATTTATTATTGTGTTAAATCAGGCATGATGGTAAATCTGGTCACTGTTACTTCATCTTGGCCAAAAGCAAAGTCTCAAGGGCACTATTGAAATAACTTCATAAATGGTTTCTCTACTTCAGATTCACTCTGCTTAAATTTTATTGTTACATTCTTGCTTAAATTTTTCTGTAATTTAGAATGCCACAGAATGGTACCCAAATGCCTGTCTTTAGAAAGTAGCCAGGACTGTGGTAAACTTCTCATCAGCAAAATGAGAAACGTAAGAAAACTATTTATGAAATCATTTTATTGTGAAGTATATCATTAAAATATTTGAGTGTGTATAAATATAATTACACAGTTCAATAATTTATCACTGAGTAAAAATCTATTTAACATCATCAAATGAAGGAATAAATTACCCCCAGCTCCACAGAAACTGCACATAAGCCCCTTCCAAACCACATACATAGATGTGTGCATTATTCCTTGCTTCTTTTTCTCAGTAATTGCTGTGCTTATAGAAATTTAACAGCATAGTTAGATAAGGTGGATTGGAACCTTGCTGAACTGAGGCAACTAGAAATTTTTATTTAAATTGAGTCATGAAGAATTAATAGGAAGTATCCAGTCAAGGAGGAGAAAAGAAAAGGTAGTTTGAGGAAACTTGTGGTTTTCAAGGAAGAAATAACTTTTGGGTAATTTAACATACAAACCTCATGCACACACAGAGAAATTCACATATCTGAGAATAAAAAAGAGTAAAAATACAAAGCATAAGTATTAAAATTGCTGCAAACCCATGTTAAATGTTATTGCTATTAAACTCAACATCTAATAAGAGGCATATTTTTCTAGGAAAAATTGAAATATTATTATTGAAAAACAAAAGAAATCAAATATCTGGCTACCCAATTAATTACAAAAGCATTTGGGCTGGGATTGTGACTCAGCTGTACAGCGCTTGCCTAGCACGGGCGGAACCCGGGTTCGATTCTCAGCAGCACATAAAAATAAAGGCATTGTGTTGTGTCCATCTACAAAAGAAGATTCATATTCTCTCTCTCTCTCTCTCTCTCTCTCTCTCTCTCTCTCTCTCTCTCTCTCTCTAATTTTTTTTTAAAAGCATTTAACAGTCCTAGGAATATAATTCAGAGAACTATCTGGGTTCACCAATTTCATGGATGCATTCTTTCAAATTTTCAAGGAACAGATAATTTTTCTTCTATATCAAACTCTGAGACTTACAAAATGGTTAGAAAGCTTCAATTTATTTTATAAAGTTTTTAATAGTAACATTAAACCTACAGCTTAATCACCTTATTCATAAATATTAATAAACATATTAGAAAATTTTCTTAACATCAAATTAAATGGAAATACCAATAAGAATTGATTTTAGGAATAAAGAGATAATAACAAATATAGCAACTCAATTAATTATGTCAACAAAAAATATAGAGTTATTTGATAATATTTATGTAACACTAAATTTATTAATTTTCAAACTATTTTGGTGCACCAACTCTGTGCCAGGCACCATTTGAATTCTGGACATTTAGAAAAAAACAATAAGAAATCTCTGCCATTTTGAAATTTTCATTTTAATGGAAGAGAAAGATATAAAACACTAAAAAATAAAAAATATGACTTTTTAATGGTTCATTTGTTCTTTTTAATTATACATGACAGTAGAATGTATTGGACATAACATGCATACATGCAGGGTAACTTCCCATTTTTGTGGTTGTACATGATGTGGAGTTACACTGGCTGTATAATCATATATAAACATAGGAAAGTTATGTCCAATTCATTCTATTTTCTTTTCCATTCCCATCTCCCTTCCTTTCTCCCCACTCTCCCTTGTCCCATCCTGTGAACCACCCCTCTTCATCCTCCCACCTATTGTGAGTCAGCATCTGCATATCAGATAGAACATTCTGCTTTTGGTTCTTTCAGACTGGCTTATTTCACTTAGCATGATATTCTCTGGTTCCATCTGTACACTGGTAAAGGCCATAATTTCATTCTTCTTTATGGCTGAATAATATTCTCTTGTGTATATGTACCACATTTTCTTTATCTGTTCATCTGTTGAAAGGCACCTAGGTTAGTTCCATAGCTTAACTATTTTGAATTGAGCTGCTAAACATTGATAACATTGATGTGGCTGCATCACTGTAGTATGTTGTTTTTAAGACCTTTGGGTATATTCTGAGGAGTGGGATAGCTGGGTGAAATGGTGGTTCCATTCTAAGTTTTCTGAGGAATCTCCATACTGATTTGCAGAGTGGTTGCACCAATTTGCAATCCCACCAGCAATGAGTTCCTCAACAATTCCTAAAGCATAAAAATTAAAATAAAAAATCAATAAATGGAATTGTAGCCAAATAAAAAACTTCTTCATTGCAAAGGAAACAATCAAGAACGTGAGGAGAGCCTGCAGAATGAGAGAAAGTCTTTGTCACTTGCACCTAAGATAGAGCATTAATCTCCAGGATATATAAAGAACTCAAAAATCTTAACACCAAAACAACAGATAGCTCAATAAATAAATGGGAAAAGAAACTGAACAGACATTTCACAAAAGAAAAAATATAATTAGTCAACAAATATATAAAAATGTTCAATATATCTAGTAATTAGAGAAATGCAAATTAAAACTACATTGAGATTTCATCTCACTCTGATTAGAATGGCAATTATCAAGAACACAAGTAATGATAAATGTTGATGAGTATGTGGATAAAGGTATGCTCGTACATTGCTGGTGGGACTGCAAATTTATGCATCCACCCTGGAAAGCAATATCATAAACTTAGGTAGTACTAAATGCTATAATCAAAACTACAAGAAGATGATAGTAGAGAATATAAATGAAAGTGGCAGATATCTTAGAAGGTGAGTGAGAAAAGACTTTTTGGAGAAGGCATTGTTTGAATTAAGCTGTAACTAGTGGAGAGGAACTTGCCAAGACCATATTTGAAAGAAGACATGTCCAGGTAGAAAAATAGCAAATGTTAAGGCCCCAACCTATAAATGAGAATGATATGTCTCAGAGGCAGTCAGAAAACCAGTAATGTTAGGTTGGGGTGGAATAGGAAGAAAGGGCTATAAGTCAAGAGAGAAGGCATGGGCTAAATGTCTCAGGAACTTTATGACCATGATTTTATTTAAGTGTTAAAGGATCTGACTTGAAGAATTTTAAGCAGGGAAGAGATATAATCTATTACCATTAAAAAAAAACAAATGAAGAATATTGCTACATGAGGAACATATTGTAGACCACAGGAATAGAAATAGGATTCCAAATTTAGGAAATTATCAGACTAGTTCTGTCTAGGAAGAAAAGTGGTAAAAAGTGATTGAATTGGAGAAACATTGTGAGAATAGGAAAACATTAATGATGGATTGTGATGAATCAAGGCTTCTTCAATGAGGAGTTCCAGGGAAGAGGAGATGTGCAGAAAAGGGGAGTAGAAATTAATCAATGCAGCATGAAGTTTTGGACACACAGGTTAGACACATTAATATTGGTTGTTGCTGTACTCTTAAAAGTAGACTGCATCTTGGATCTAAGAAAGCAGACCCTGTGGTGTTCCAATTTCAGTCAGCAAGAAGGTAAATGAGAGTGGAAGACAAATTGCTTCTTTTAATAATATGACCCAGAAATTGAAGATATCACTCTGCTTCTATCACATTAGGCAAAACTTACACTGAACATGTCCTCCAGCTGCCTGGTCATGTGCCCAGCTGCAACTTGGGAATCTATTATCAAAATAAATAAGTGAATCAATCCAGACTTTGGGGATGATACCAGAAGATCTCAAAAATGACTGTCTCCCAAATTAACAAGTGAACTACAACTCCAACAGAGAACATGTGGATTGTAGCCTTTGAAACACCTCTTTAAAAGCCCCCTATTCCTGCTGATGGGCAGAATCACAGACTTTGAGACAGAAGTCTCCTGTGTTTCCCCTTTGCTAGCAAAGCAATAAACCTTCTGTCTCCTTTTTCTCAAAAGAATGAATAAATGAATTAATAAATAAATGGATACATATAATAAGAAAAAATGAACAGTCTCTGGAAGAACAATTAACAGTTCCTAGCAAGACATTCAAGTGAGATGCTAAATAGGCACTTGAGGTCCAAGTCTAAAAATAACCTAACAAATGATATTTGTGCAATATTGAGAGCTGACAGACATGTAAGTTAAATATTGGAAAAATATTTTAAAATAAGAACATAGGTTATTAATTATTATTCCACATTTCTGTTATGCTAAATAAGCCAGTTGAAAGTTTTCAATACTAATAAGAACTAATGAGTTCAAAAATGTGACCAATTTCCAAAATATTTAAATAGATAAACTTAACTTATGCACTTATACATAAAGTATTATATTTATGATAGTGATAAAATCTGTGGTTTATTGTAGAAAGTCTAAAAAATAAATAGACACCAGGTGCAGTCATGCATGCCAATAGTCCCTGCATCTTGAAAGGCTGACATAGGAGAATCACAAGTTTGAGGAAAAAAAAAATTACTGGGGATGTAACAGGAGTTTTAAAACACTCCTGGGTTCAATCCCCAGTATCAAAAAATAAAAATATAACACAAAAAATAAAATTTAAAAAAAGTGGAATATATGGATCATTTAACATTACTTGTCAGAAGTGTTCATTATTAATATTTTACTGTTTCCTTCGGGATTTTTCTAATGCAAATATCTACAGATAATTTTTTATTACAAATATTTTTAGTTTATTATGTGTATATATGTACAAATATATGTAATCACACATCTAAATTAATATGCTTTCTGTGCCTAGCACATAAGATTAACATTTTCTTAAATTTCACATTTTGAAAACTTAGTTTATAAGCCAATATGAGTTCATAAATAACAAAGACTTCAAATGTTATTTGAGAATTCCATGCCTAAAAATGCTAACATTTCCTTGTTCAAGAAGAAAAAATAATTGTGCAAGCAAGGATTGCATCCTATGTTCCAAGAGTTATATGATATTAACAGATCTTCATTTCTGTTTAATATCTCTAGTGTAAAGGAAAGATAATTGACAATATAATGCTAGGAACATTAAGGAGATTCTAAATTCCTTGTTTTCTTTATTCTTCTGAATGACCGAAAAATTTCAAGCTGCTCTGATACAGCGTTCCCTTGAGATTTCAGTAGTATGAAAAGAATCCTCTGCAAGTTTATAGGCCTTAACTGGAAGGGCTTTTTACTTGTGGTCACAAGGAACTACTTCCCTAAAGCATTTTCTCAGGGACAGACAGTAGGATAAACTTCTTGCAGAAGTAAGGAGAGCTGCTCCTAGTATTACTTTTCCAAGTGAATACCTGGAAACTCCAAATTACACAGAGAAGGCTCTGAGAGCTCTCCTTATGTCAGTCTCTGCCTCCTCTTATTCTTTAAGCACAGAAATTACTCTTATTCATATATATATATATATATATATATATATGAATAAAGGAAGTGATTACGTGGACTAGAAAGAGGAAATTTAAAATTAGCTTGGAAAATGCTAAGCCCGTAAAATCAAAGCCTGGAAATGTGTAAAAACCTGTATAGTCCACAACCATTAGTCTCTGTTTTCCCATCTGTAAAATCCTGAAGAGACCAAATGATAACTAAACACCTCTCTGCCAAGCACTTTAAATAATGATTTAATTTGAACTTCACAACTGAAATTATGGGAGGAATTGTTATCTTTACAAATGAGAATTTCAGATTCAGAGCAGTTAGAATTATTATTTAAGTTGAATTAGCAACCAACTAGCTAATCTTCCTGAGGCAAGATTCCCCATCCAGCCTTCTGTGACCCCCAAACACATGCTCCCTCTGGTGGCATAGTAACTGCTAGTTCACCTCACTATTTGCTGTGGATGCTAAAGGTATAAGTACCCAAGTACCAAACATGACATCTTAGTTGACTGAATGAAAGCAGATTACAGTCAATTGTTCAGGAAAAAAAAATCATCCTGAGTTGAATTTGCCAAAGACCTATAAACTAGCATGATTTAAATGTGTCTTATAAATGACATAGTTATTTGAATATAACGAAAGGAGGTGAAGTAGTTGATATCACAACTAAAAATCTTCATTCATATATACAAACACATGTGATATTAGAAATATTATATAATATACACATTATATTATATATACATTATCTATTATATACATAATGTGTGTATTCTTATATTTTTAAAAATTGGTCGTTATTAAACTCTGTATTAGTTCTAATAGTTAGAGATTAGTTCATAAAAGAGCTTGGTTATCAGACTTAAGAATTTGCTTTTTATTTATCTACCTTGGGATGTCACAAAGAATTCTGAGCACAGTAGCAACAGCACAAGTCTTATCTATTTAAAGGACAACTCTTGGGCTGGGGTTGTAGCTCAGTGGTAGAACACTTGCCTGGCAAGAATGAGGCCCTAGGTTTTATCCTCTGCACCAATAAAAACAAATAAACAAAATAAAGGTTAATTTAAAAAAAAAAAGAAAAGAAAACTCTTCAGAAAATCTACTTTATAAGTAGAATGGTATGTAGCCATAAGAAAGGGAATGTTATGTTGCACTAAAAAAATACAATCCCTAAAATTCTCAATGACTTCAAATGAATAACTTCTTTCTTCATCTGTTGTGAGTTTTGGGTGGGCAGAGGGTCCTACTTCACTTCATCCTCACTTAGGGTCTCTGGTTGATGAAGCCTTCACATGTGACCATAATCAGCAACAATGTCAGAAGCAGGGGGAGTGGGAATTTCAGTGCACCCTAGATACACTTCTACCAGGAGGTCACACATGTCACATGTCTCATTTTTCACAGGGACAGATGGCACATCTTTACCATATACCAGAAGGAGGAAAATTGGAAATATTAATGGAGAGTACAAGTATTTATCACCAATGTCTTTTAAAGAAATGAGACTAGAGAGAAGCTCAGTCCAACAATTATTGAAATTTAACTTGAAGGAGGCAATGAGAACATGATTTAATCAAAACAATAACTACCGGACATGAGCATTTTTTGGATACAGATGGGGAAAAGAAAACGCAAAGCATAAAAATTACCTATTCAACTATTCTATTGATAGACATCTGAATTTTTCAAAGTAGAAAATGTTTTGAACTTTTTAATGGGTTTAGTTGGATTAAAAAATAAAGTTCTCAGATTAGAATTGGGGAAATAAACAATGTATTCAGAACGTTATCTAATCATTTATTTCCTTAATATAAAAAAAAACTTAAATCAGATATTGTCGAGTTTTTTTCTTTTTCTGTTTAAAAGGTGATGAGAAGAATATTTAGGAAACTAATCCAGAAATTATATAAAGAAACAGAATTTTAAATCTCATTTCAGAAATAAGAAAAGAAATCAATATTCTCATTAGAAACCTTCAAGTCCTCATTACTAACATACCAGCACTAGAATTTGGGGGAATGATGAAATTAGAGTAAATTTATGGCCTAACATTGACTTTCAGGACCATATTTCTAAGGAAAAGCCACAGAATTGGTCCCTAAAGAAATATGTTATTTAAGTTGGAGGAACAAAGTGTTTGTGGTAAACACGTTCAAGAATGTAGAAGCGAATACTAATTTAGCAAAAGGATGCATTTAAATTATTTATACCAAATAAATGCAATTTTCCCTGGCAAGGGCATGGGAAGGTTGATAGCATTGCTATTAAAATGCCAGAATGGGGAACGTTCAGTCCGCATTGCCTTACCCTGGCCACAGATCTGCTTTACCACCATGGGGAGGTTGTGAAATAAATCGAATTGTTTTACATTTTGAGTTGCAGCTGTATGGGTTCCCGGCATTCGTTAATTTTTCTGTTGAGAATTGCTTCACAAACCTCAACAGAACAAAGAAGAATGCTATGGAAAGGAAAACTCAACTTGATCTTCTCTCTGGGGGTGCACTGCTCCCCACACTTTAATCGGAATTATTCATCATAAGAGAAAAAAAGCATACTTAATTCTCTTCAAATGTTTCAATTTTCATAAAAGTTATAAAAACTAGGCACACTGGGAATTTATCTCTCCAAATATAAACTTTGGAACATTCTTGAACAATGCCAAGCAAATGAGAATCTATAAGGAAATATCATGACATTCCTTTTTTACTATTCATCAATTCTTTCATTGTCTTCAGATCACAGTGAGCAAAACTGCAGAGGATGTTAGATGTTTTTAAATTCAGAAAGTTTGTGGGTTTTAGATTCAATAAAGTTGAAAATCCACAGTACAAAACTAGTTTTGCTTCAAAATTTTAGTTGTTTTCTTTTACAATCAATCATATAGAATGCTTAGTAGATATTCAGATCAGCAAGAACTCGATCATTTGTATTATATTTCTAGTTCTGCCATTAGTCTTATATCAAACATGCATTCTTGCTATGTGCCTCAATCCTCTTGTCTAGTACACAGATGAAATAAATTCATTTCCCCAAATAAATTTGAAATTTCTTCCATTGAAGAAAGATATAAAAGACTTTCCCTTTTAAGTGTAGAAAACCAAAAATATCCTTTCTATCCAACTCTTATAGTTTTCTTTATATTGAGCACAAAGAAAGAATAGACCAATTTTCCTAAATTCATTAAAATAATAGCTAAAACATTATTTTCAGATGAAAAAACTTCATGTCCTATTGGCAACTCATAACATATTTTCAGAATAGAGAGAAAGGACAGTGCAAACTTGGTGATTTCATGGAGGAGAGAACTGAGGTTTAAGATGTAAAGTAGTGTTTCCTACAGCCATATCACTATTCTAATGGCTAGGCCAGAGGTCATTCTACTATATCATATTACATGTTCATCAATGAACCATACTTTTAAAAAATATCACCTACTTATCAAATGCCAGGCTAGTTGCTTCAGGCTATACAAAGAAATTTAAGACATGGTCACCAATCTTAATAGTAGTATTGTGTTTGTGAGTCAAGTCACTTGAATCCAAGGCAGAACCAACATAGCAGGAAAGAGAGTGAATAAAGAAATTACACAAAAATGGACTTCTCTATATTATGTAGAAATTACAAAAAGATCTATGTGAACTAAAGAATTCCAAAACTATTTAACCGCAGAGAGCAGTACTTAAAACTCAATGTTTAGGCTGGTAAGTGATGTTGGGAGGTTTCTGATTAAGAGAGAAGAAATACTTGTTAGGACAGAGATAAAAACAGGTGTGTGTTACTACTAGGACACTGTAAACAGCAGGAAAGGGTATGCCTGACACAAAGCTTGTGCAAAGGACCCTCTAAAACTGAAGGGAAAACAATGTGTAAATAGTTAGGGTAGGACAGCAGCATTGAAGCCTTGAAAGTATTATTGTAAATTTTGTCTTTTATGTTTAAAAAATCACACTGTTTTAAAACAGGAAAAGCTTGTTCTGTTTAAATAAAACTAGGCAGGCTAAGAAGCTAAGAAGTATAATATACAATGATAAGCCAGGACAGTGAAGAAGAAGGAATGTTCTATTTTTTTCCCAAAGAAACAAGTAATAGATTGTAAATTAGAACAATTTAAAAGAAGTTTTGAAGGTCTTGCATCTGGGAGGCCAGAGCCATGAAAGCAGGAGGAGATTGTGGCCAACCTGGTTCTAGCTAACAGTATCAGATATGAAGGAGATTTCATAATAATAGGGGGGAAAAAAAGGTCAGAGGCTATGAAAGAAAATTAAGAAATACCCCTGGATAATCTTTTAAAAGTTTATAATTATTTATAATTAACCGTATGATGTTGCAAGTGAACATAAGCACAACTCACAGGAATATCTACATTTCCTCAAGTGTAGACAGGTAAAGTTGTTTGGGCCCAAAGAATAGCCACATGAACGAGATCTTTTTCTTGCCCTTAAATTGGTGAGACACAAGTCTGAGTACCAATGATTATTCTGGACTAAACAAACTGAAAAAAACTGCAAGTAATTGGAGTCCCTTCTCCTGGGTATAGTGGCAGCTGAGTTCATTGCTAGTGTTACTTATCCCAAACAGCCCTGTTCTCCAGAGAAGCAGGGATGTAAAGATGAGATTGTAATAAAATTGTTTGAGTTGTTGGGAAGGGTTATTTTTTTCTCTCCCTCTCCTACACAAATTTTGAAGTAAGGAAAATTCAAGAGTTATTCACAGAAGAGTACCTACAAAAAAAAAAAAAGATTATCCATTTGCTTGCAAAGTAGACTTGATCTTCCTCAGCATGGATTTGAACAAGGAAGGAGAAAAAAAAAAGTGCAAGAAAGGTGATTGAATAGAAAGAGGGGGGTAGCTCTGGAGAGTGTACTACCACCATGAGGCACAAGGAAGGAAATGGGTCCAGAAGATTCAATGGAAGGCAACTGTTCTCAAACCATCCTACTATTTCCACGTCTAAGATGGCCACCTACAAAAGCCAGAAGTGGGAGGCTTTGGAATGAATTCTCAGGAACAGACTTTCAGAAGTGATTATGAAAAAGTCAAATTGAACTTGATCTCTCACATCAGGGAAATATGGATGGGAAGACTCTATGCCCCATGCACAAGATACCTCAGGGAATTCACACTTGTATCCTAAAGCACAATCTTCATCAGCAGTCACTCTTACCCAAAGAAGCAACAAAAGCCTAAAAGACTGGCAAATTAGTTCCATAATAGGATTCACCCTTTTCTATCTTCTTCCTCTAAAGAAAACACAAAAGACTGGTGTTTTAAAACAGTGTTAGGTTCACCACAAAATTGAGAAGAAGGAACAGAGATTTCCCAACTACGTCTTATACTTATCAATAATGGTCTTCTCCCTTATTCACATACCCCATCAGAATGATGCATTTGTAGCACTTGATGAACCCACATTAGTACATCATAGTTTCCAAAGCTCATGGTTCACTCTTCATATTTGTAAATTCTATAAATTTGTGCAAAAGTATAACATGTATCTGTCACTAGAGCATCATATAAAGTATTTTAATTGCTCTAAAAATCCTTTGTGCTCTACTGATTTATTCTTCATTTTCTACTTCCTCAATCTCTAGAAACCACTGATTTGGCCTTTTTAAAATTTTTTTTTCCTGACTCTGTAGTTTTGCCTTTTTCAGAATGTCAGATAGTTAGAACCATACTGTACGCAACTTTTCAGATTGGTTTCTTTCATTTAGTACTACGTATTTGAGTTTCCACCATGCATCCTCAAGGGTTTAATAGCTCATTTCTTTTTAGCACTGAATAATACTCCATTCTTTAGATGCACAATGGTTTATTCATCCATTTGCCTATTAAAAGAAATCTTGGTGAATTCCAAGTTTTAACAATTATGAATAAAGCTGCTATAATACTTCATGTGCAAGTTTTTGTGTAGACATTAAGTTTTCAGCTTCACAAGTAAATAGCAAGAAGCATAGTTGTTGGATCCATAGTAAGACCCTATTTACATTTGTATGAAATCATCAAACCATTTTACATTTCCATCAACGAAGCAATGAAAGTTCCTATTATTTCATATCTTCACCAACATTTAAGGTTGTCCAGATTTCAGCCATTCTAACTGATGTGATCTGGTATCTCATAATTGTTTTAACTTGTGATATGTGATAAGGCGCATCTTTTCATATCTTTATTGGCTATGTGTTTTCTTTGGTGGGGTGTGTGATAAGATCTTGCACCCACTTTTTAAAAAATATTTTTAGTTGTAGATGAACACAATACCTTCATTTTATTTATTTATTTTTATGTGGTTATGAGTATCAAACCTAGTGCCTCACACTTGCTAGGCTCAACTACTGAGTCACAACCTCAACCCATTGCACCCACTTCTTAAATAGATTGTTTATTTTCAATTGCAGTTTTAAAAGCTGACTGTGTATTTTGGATAACAATTTCTTTATCTGATGTTTTTTTCTGCAAATAGGCTGTGGCTTATCTTTTGTGCTCTTAAAATTGGCTTTAATAGAGCAAACATTTTTAATTTTAATGAAGTACAGCTCAGCAATTATTTATTTCATGCATTATACTTTTGGTATTGTATCTAAAAAGTCATTGACATATATGAGGTCATCTGGATATTTTGCTATGTTGTCATCTCTGAGCCCATGGTATTATTTACATTTAGGGATATGGTCCATTTTGTGTATCTTTTTTGTAAATGGTGTAAGGTCTGTGTATAGGCTCAGTTTTTTTGCAGGTGAGTGCACATTTGTTCTAACCCCATTTGTTGAAAAAATAACTATCTTTGCTTCATTATATTAAACTTTTGTTCCTTTTTTTCATTTATTTTTTTTTATTTCTGGAGGATAGGGCAGTTACTGGGGATTAAACTCAGGGGCACTCAACCACTGAACCACATCCCCAGGCCTTTTTTGTCTTTTATTTAGGGTCTCACTGAGTCACTTAGTGCCTCACTGTTGCTGAGGCTGGCATTGAATTCACAATCTTTCTGCCTTAGTCTCCGGCTTAGCCTCTGAGCTACTAGGATTACAGGCCTGCACCACAGCTTCTGGCCTTTTGTTCATTCTTCAAAGATCAATTGACATGATTTATGTATTTATATTTCTAGGCTTTCTATTCTGTTTTATTTATCTATTTATTTTTCATTAATTCCACACTGCTTTAATTACTTTAATTTATGGTAAGTCATGAGGTATTAGTCCTCTGATCCTGTTGTTCAATATTTTGTTAGCTATTGGGGTCTTTTTTCGTGACATAAAAACTTAAGAATCCGTTCATGAATATTCAAAAGATAATATACTGAATTTTTTAGGGGGATTGGTTGCATCTGTAGATCAAGTTGGGAAGAACTAACATTTTGATAATTGGAGTTTTCCTATGAATGAAGATAGAGTAGACAT
Source organism: Ictidomys tridecemlineatus (assembly GCF_052094955.1). Classification (NCBI taxonomy): domain Eukaryota; kingdom Metazoa; phylum Chordata; class Mammalia; order Rodentia; family Sciuridae; genus Ictidomys; species Ictidomys tridecemlineatus. The sequence goes on along the minus strand of NC_135484.1, from coordinate 40,870,211 downwards.
CCATTGATTTAATTCTTTGATTTCTTCCATCAGGGTTTTATAGATTTCCTCTTATGGATCTTATAAATATTTTGTTAACATATACCTAATTATTTAATTTTTTGTCTTCTTTTTTCATTTATATTTCTTCTTTTTTAGTATATATGACAGTAGAGTATATTTTGACATATTATATATACATAGAGTATGACATATTCTAATATATATATATTATAGGTCCAGTTTTATGATAGGGTAATAGTAAGCTCATGAACTAAGATAGGGAGCATGCAATTTGCTTCTGTTTTCTGAACAGGATTATAGAAGATCCAGATGATTTTTTCTTAAATGTTTGGTAGAATTTGCAAATTAACTAATCTAGTTAACCCACTAGAACTAATCTAGTGAACTAACACCACTATCCTGGTGTTTTGGAGGTTTAGGTTTAGTTATTGATCCAATTTCTTTAATAGACATGGGCCTATTAAATTATTTATTTCTTCTCCTATGAGTTTTGGCAGATTGTGTCTTTCAAGGAATTGTTCCATTTCATTTAGGTTGCAAAATTTGTAGACATAAAGTTGTTTATTAAGTTTTTATGCCCACAAAATCTATAGTGATGCCCCCTCCTTCAAGTTCAATACTAGCAATTTTTATCCTCTTTTTAATTTCTTATTAGCATGGGCAGTGTTTGTTATTTTTGCTGATCTTTTCAAAGAGCCAGATTTAGTTTAATTGATTTTTAACTAGTGGCTTTATATTTTCAATTTCCTTAATTTATGCTCTAATTTCTTATTTCATTTTGCTTAATTTGGGTTTCATTTACCCCTTTCTTCTAGTTTCCTAAGGTAAAAGCTTAGATTATTGATTTCAAATCTTACTCTTTTAAAACATATATCCGTTCATGAAATATTTTTTTCTAAGCATTTCTGCATTCCATGAATTTTGACAAGTTGTGTCTTCATTTTGATGTAGTTCAAAGTATTTTTGAATTTTTATTGAGTTTTTTTTGAGGGGTTAAAGTATGTTGTTTAATTTTACCATACTTGTGGATTCTTCATTTATCTTTCTGTTATTCATTTTCAGTTTAATTCCATTGTGGTCAGAGATCAGACATTATATGATTTCTGTTTTTTTTTAAATTTTCTAAGGTGCATTTTGTAACCCAGAATATTTTCTGTCTTCATCTTTGTGACCAAAACACCTGAAACAACAATTTAGAGGGGGCAAGATTTATTTTGGCTCACAGTTTCCGGGAATTTATTTCACAGTCAGCCAGCTCCAAGGCAGAAAACTCATGATAGAAGGGTGTGGCAGAGGAAAACTGCTCAGCTCATGTCATCTGAGAAGGAGACACAGAGAGAGAAAGAAAGAGGAATAGAGAGTTGATATATATAGCAAAAGGTACAGTTATCCCAGGGTCCTTCTATATACTATTTATGTTCTAAAAAGTGCTTATTTGTTTCCTTTTCTGTTCTGGAGGTTTCTATTGGTACAGTCTCAAACATGGATGCTCTCTCCTCAGAAACACCCTATCTAATAATACAAGACACTCTTCATTTCTGATTAAGTATTTTTGATTTCTAATATTTCTTTTTTGATATTTGTTAGGATTTATGCTTTTCTGTTTATATTGTCCATCTGTTTGTGTGTGATTCTTTGTCAATTATATACATACCTTAGCACCTTAATCATAGCTTTTCAAATTTCCAATATAGTTATTTCAACAACCCTCTTATGTCTTGATCATTTGTATTTCTTCTTTTAAGAAGTGTGTGTTAGCTAGTCATTGTGGTGCATACCTGTAATCCAGTGGCTCAGGAGGCTAAGTCAAGAGGATTTTAAGTTTGAGGCCAGTCTCAGCAACTCAGCAAGGCCCTAAACAACTTTGGAAGAACTTATCTCAAAATAAAAAATAAAAAATAAAAAGGGCTGTGTATGTAACTCAGTAGTTAAGCAACCCTGGGCTCAATCCCTGGTACTATTTTAAAAAGTGTTTAATTGTCTAATTAATTTGCCTGTTTATTAGTTGTTTTTAATTTTGGTGGTTAGATTTTAAATTCTTTATATGTTCTGGATATTAATCCTGCATCAGAATAGCATCTAGAAACATTTTCTCCTAATTTGTAGATTTTTAATTGTTCCCTTTGCTGTGCAGAAGCCTTTTAATTTTATGCCATTCCATACGTTAGTTCTTGACATTATTTCCTTTGTCCAGTGAGTCTTAAATTTGGGCTTTTACTGTTGTCCCAGAGTTCTTCTCTATTAGGGTCATGGTTACCTATTTTCTTTTCTTTAACACTGTCACATTATTCAAGATCAATCCCTTTTCTTCCAGCCCAGAGATTCTGTCTTCAGTGCAATCTACTCTATTAGAGAGAATTTAAACTGAGCATTTTATTTGATTTATTGTGTCATTTTCAAGTTTCCTGCTTGGTTCTTTTCCAATAGTTCTACCTCTTCAGAGAATTTTTCATTCATATCCTGTACTGACCTTCTGAAGTCATTGAGATTTTGTGTGTGTGTGTGTGTATGTGTGTGTGTGTGTGTGTTCTCTTGGAATTCATTGATCATTTTTATAATCATTATTTGAATTTTTATTGGTATTTCATTCATTTCAATATCTTTGGAGTCATTTCTGGTGAACTCTGAACTTTCTTATATTCCTCTGTTGGGTTTTATGGATCTGTTTATTTTCTCCTATTTTGTGTGGGACTTCCTTTTTAGATCATAGCCTTCTCTTGCCCAAGAGCTCTGGGATATCAAGTTCTTGTGAATTTTTAAATATATTTCTAAATAGGTTTGTAGTATAGTTTTACTGATAATCCTTTAGTGATGATTAGTGTATTTTATTACAGTATAAACTGTGCCAGAGCTTGAGGATTCTACTTTTCCTGCAAGCATCCAAAGAGTTGGGTCCTCATTGTAGATCTAATAATTGCATTGTATACGCAGGATACATGGGGTACATCGTCTGTGATTTCTCTTCTTCTCTTAATGACTGTTCTAAAGGGGTATATGAAAGTGATACAGATTAAGACCCCTCACGGTGTAGAGGACAGAGTCCATGTTAATTCTCTGTTTTTGCTGTAGAAATGAATTTCCATGCATGTGATCTAGGACCCAATCCCTAGACATTTTTATGTGAGTCCTGATCATTAATTTGGGGGTTTTCTCTTCTGTTGTTTATATTAAAGTGTCGGTGAAGTCTAAGAATGGGTAATTTGTGTGTGTAGCAAGGTGCACTGTGTCTTGATGGGGTTTAACCCTGAAGTAGAATCTCTACCATGTGAACTTGTGAAATCCCTGTAGTTTCCCAGCACTTCACAGAAAAGGGAGAAACAAACAATCAAACAATCACACACAGCTACAGAAGCACACAATGCACAGCATTGAAATAAATACTTGGTATCTACTATGGTATCTACAATATTATAATTACTACTAAAACAAGAATGATGAGGTCAGTTACTGCCAAAAGTAAAAACAATAAATGTGAATTAGATGTGGCATTAAACAACAAGTGTGACCTATGCCATCCACAATACTGGTAGCTGCAACAGCAAGAATGGTGGGGGCAAAAACTAAGTAAAAATCGTTTGTTAAGAGAAAATAAAATGTGATAGGAAACTAATAGAAAGTTTCTAGTGTTCAAAATATACAAAGAGAGAAAGCAGAAGAGATATAGCCAGTGATGGATATTTAAAAAAAAGGAGGAGAAAAAAGTACATACAATTTTTAAAAGTAAATAAAGGAAGAGAGAATACGTGAACAAGAGAATTTGACTATTGAAGATGGGAAAAGGAGAGAGAGAGAAATAAGAGAAACAAAAACAAGACAATCAGCACAGCAATATCACCAAAAGGAAAAAAACAGTAAATATTATTCTTTATGAAAAATGAAAAAAATTGTCTCCACTGAGGTAGTCAGAACTTTCAGCAAGGATGGATGTTTGTGTCCAACTTTCCTCCTTTTTATTTTTTTTTCTTGGGCTATGCAACCCTTAGCAAGAGCAAGAGTTGGGGGTTGTTAAATCCCTCCCCTTGTTGTGTTGCTCATCAAGCTGCCAGCTGGGGTGGCCTAAAACAGAAGACAGCTGAATAGCTTTCAGCTTCCCTTCTCACCAGTTTAAGACAGGACGGAATAAGAAGTACCGTCCACTGGACAGATCTGTCCACTGTATGGACAAATCTGATTGGTGCACTTCCAGGGTGGGGCTGTTGGGAGTTTTGTCAGGTGGAGTGTACTTCAGATAAGGCATTTTGGACTTTGTTGGGTGGTTTCTGCTCTAGAGAGATTAGATCAGCACACACCAAATCTCTTCTGGGAGTCTGGATCTCTGGAGCCTCCTGACAATTCTACTTATAGGGCCGGAGAGTCAATCCTTTATAGGTCTCACAAACTTTACTGGCTATGGATATAGCCTTCCCAGGATTGGTCCCTGAGTGTGGTCACATCTACCTGTTCCGTTTCCTAACACTCTTTAGCAGATCATGTGAGACTCAAAGGGAGATCAAATTGCACTCTCCTCTATATCTCCAATTTGAATTCTACTGGGTACAGCCTTCCCTGTTATCTGTTTTATTCATGTTCTGCTAGGTACACCCAGATCACATGATAGGCAGTTGCCAGGGCATTATAGCAACATTTCCTATAATCTCTCATGCTCCTGTAGTAGCAAGCTGCAGTATGGTCTTCTCAAAATGATTCTCTGCCTCAACTCTCCACTTGCCAGTTGAGAAATACAGAGTACTTTTCTTCTCTTTCTTTTTTCACACAGAGTAATTTTCAAACAACAGTTTGCCATGCAGCCTCTGAATCAGCTAAGTCCAGGCTACTTTTCTGTTCTCCAACTTTTTCTATGCCAAATTTGTCTCTTGTGCTTCTGTTTGTGTTACCTCTGCCCTCTGTGGTGAATGGATGCCACAGCCACTGCCACAACTGGCTTGGCTCCAATGTTCTCTTTCTTGTTCTTTGTCCAATGCACCCTAGTTTCTGACTCTCTAAAAGACACTGGCCATTCAATATTGAATTTCAATTCCCTCTTTCCCCCACTTCACTGAGAAGCAGTACTCTTACTGCTTGAATCCCAAGTCACAGAGCAACTGGAAATCCAGCCTTCTTCTCATACACTATCTTGAATCCCCTCTGCCAAGATATTTTTACATGACAGGATTGTCATGTCAACAGAAAATATGGAAAGCAGTGGCTGGTAAACAAATAAAAGTTTTTTGGTAGTTTCCCACAGATGATACAGTTCAATAAACCAATGCTTAAGTATGCATAGTATTTTGTAAAATATTTAATACTAATGAAAAACTGTTTTAATTTTTATACGTAAATAGAAGACGTGAAATTTTGAAGGCTTTATTTTCAGTTCAAGCCAATTCCCACTGTAAAATGGGAATAGCTATCTCCAGAAAAATACATTTCAATCAATAAATTAAAATGTAATTAAGCCCCAAACAATGCAATAGAATTTTGAATTTTTATTTTGGAGAGTATGTTTTATTTTAAAAATTTTTAGAAAAAGCTGTCAGAAGCTAAATTTATGTAAAAATTTGCCTTAGAAAACATAGCAAACTAGTGTTTGTAGATTTGGATTCGTTTAGGTTTTTTTGTTTTGTTTTGTTTTGTTTTTGCTGTGATCAGAACACTTGACAAGAACAAGAGAAGTTTACTTTCACTCACAGTTTCAGAGGTCTCAGTCAATGATCAATCAATTCCACTGATCTGAGCCTGAGGTGAACATTATGACAGAATAAAGCTGCTCAGCTTGTGGCAACTGGGAAACAGAGTGATAAAGGGGAAGGATCCAGACCCCAGTGACCCAGCTCCTCCAACTATGCCTAATCTACTTATGGTTACCACCCAGTAGTCCATTCAATTACCAACGGATTAATCCAGAAAATGAATCAACCCACTAATGAGGTCAGAGCTCTAGTCTTTGCCTAAAATCCCCACCTCTGAATCTTGCTGTATCGGAAAAAATGCTTTCAACAGACAGTTTTCCAGCACACATTCCAGATCCAAACCATTAGAGAATTAATGAATGTATAGTAAATAATTATTTTTTGAGGGGTGGGTATTGGGGATTGAACTCACTGAGCCACACCTACAGCCCTATTTTGTATTTTACTTAGAGACAAGGTTTCACTGATTTGCTTAGCACCTCAATTTTCTGAGGCTGGCTTTAAACTCCTGACCCTTCTGCCTCAGCCTCCTGAGCTGCTGGGATTACAGGCACATTCCACCATCCCCACTGTCATTCTTAATACATCAAAAAATAAAATAAAAAATCCACAAAAATGAAAGTTTACATAAATTTTCTTTCTCCATAGAAATGTCAAATAGGAGCTTATGTCTTATTCTAGATTCAGTGGAATCCTCAGGTTCCCTTATTTAGAATAATAAAATAATGGCTTTCTTCAGAGCATTAATTTATGGGGAAGTATTTCAAAACTATTCTTCTAAATTTTCATATTCCTCTAGTGACTATAAGGGTTCTCTCCTTAGTACCCATGGTCATTGATCACTTAAGGAAAGTTGCTTGTTCTAACAAGAAGCCTGGCTAAATACTAAAGCATAAAAAGACCCAGAGAAATGGTTGCAGAGTTTAACTTCTATAATTCAGATAAAGTTAGACATTAGACAATATATTAAATATTCCAGTTCTTGTTTTAAGTAAGTGATGATTTAAGTATACATGAGACTTATTTTGAAGGTTATACTTGGATGTTAAATCTAATATAATAGATGAATTTAGAGTCTGACTGCCTTTAACACATAGAACAATAAGAGGTATGAACACAAAATCCACAAGCAAGATATAAATATGTGTTGTTACTTGCTAGTCCTGTCTCCTATTTGTTATCTCCTATTTGTTATTTCTGTAACATGTATTTTCTATTCTAAGCATTCACTCCAACCCAACATTATTCTCCCTATGCACAGGAAGATGTTTGGCATTTACTCGCTGTAAGATGAGAAATCTGTGCACAAGTTCTCACAGCAGCATTTCTGGACCTCCCTCTCCTTCTTAATGTACTCTGAAATAGTTCCAGTTGATTATATACACTTGCCAGAAAGTTCTGAAGTGTGTCCAGTTGTTTTTTCAGCTTGCTGTTAAGAGTCTTTACACCAAGGTCCTAAGCTATAATCTCTCCAGTTAAGAAGTGGTCGTCTAATCATCTTTCAGGTGCTGAAGCCTGAAGAAGTTATCTTTCACTGCAGATAAGCCCAGGTTGTGGCATGTCCTTCATTAATGTTGTAAATTCCCAGAAATATAAATGTGAGATAGTCAAGGTGATCTGACAGACAGTGTCCAGAAACATAAGCCAACTGACATCTGAAGAGCCTTGAGGAATTAAAATGCATTCTGTCATCTGTTTAGCTTCCTAGCACAGGTTTCCCCTAAATACCTCCCAAGATCCATTCTGTCTTCCTGTTTGATAGCCTCATATACAATCTTTATGTATTCAAAGAAAATAGAACTATGTAGAAAACGATGACATAAAATATAATGCACTTAAAATCATAATCCAAAGACAGTAAGACTTGGAAATAAGAATCCAATGATAAAATTTATTTTTTTCCCTAATCAATAAAACCTGTTGTGGTTCTGAATAACTTACTGATTTAACATTCCATTGTTGTGCCGCTTAGATTAAAGTTACAGTCTAATTTAACAGAACTATATTTCAGTATGATAACATTTTATGCCTGTCAAATTTCTATATTACAGCGTGAGAAATAACATTTTAACTCCCCATTATATTACCACCCTAATCTCATAACAAAGTTCTGTACACTCCATTGGCAAAGTCCCAACTCTCCTAATTAAATACAGCTTTAAGACCTCAGAATAACATTGGAAAATATTTTCATAATGCTGGAAACTCAGGGACAATTAAGTATTTTATTCAGCATTTATAATCAGTGCGTAAAGTTCACCTTTTTTGTTTGCATGTAATGATATATTTTAAGTAGCTAAAAATCTACTACATGAACTATTAATTCTTTCCATGGTGACTAAGATGAGTTATGAAGAACAAGAAGAATCCCAAAGGATATAACTCTTCCCAACAGATAAAGTAAGGTTAGCCCAAACCTTCATGTCAATGTCCCCATTCTAGCAAGCAGAAAAGTTCATTCAAATTTATTTCAGAGGCAAGATCAGAGTCTGTGTGATGTTATCAGTTCTCCTCCCTAGCAGTCTTTGTAATCCTTCAATATGTCAAAGGAGATAAGTTGATCTTGCTGCATTACTGACAATCCACAGGAAACAATAACTATGCATTCTTTGAAATTTCAAGCAGTTCCCCCTTCAAGTCTGCATCTCTAGGCTGAGCTTCAAGGAGACAAGGCTTTTCTGTCTCAAGAGGGAACCTTCTTACTCAGAAGTTCAAATCCATCCTTATCATCTTTTACCATAGTTGCATAGTATCTTTAATCCTGCATTATCTATAGGACTAGCATTTGAAAGTAAGTCGTGCATGACATTAAATTGTGATCATCTCCTCCATCAGTCTTGCCAAAATTCTATTAAGCAGTGTTTCCACAGATTCCCATCAGTCTAGGACATTAGGTTGTCAAATTATACCACCTATCTTTTTCATCACAATATTTAGTTAAATCAGCACTTTTTCTTGCACCATATTTTGGGATGTTTGTTTTAATTTTCTGAGAAATTTCTTCCAATTTTCAACATGTTTGTCATTTTCCATACTTTCCATTTTCCAACTTAGAAGTCCAACTTTACTATTTTAGGCAAAAGTGCTTCAAAAGATCATAGAGTTACTTTCTTTATTCTGGAAACCATTTCCCAAATCAAACCTTTCTTGTGGACTCCAGAGTTCTTGACAGAGTCATTTTCCCTTTAAATTGTTTGCTATTGAGATGTCATTGCAGAAAATTAATCATTGATGCCTCTGATATCAGGGCTAAAAGTGTGGCTCCTATGAATAATATACTCTCATTTTTTCATAAGGAAAATCTGAAAACAGAAAATATACCCAATTACTCATAAGTGTTTCTTTAGTTAGAACCAAAATTTTAAATGTGACATTAAACAAGTTGGGCTTCAATTTACCTAGCATAGCCAGGTGATAGGTTAGAGAATCAGTCTCTCTATTATTACAGTTCACTTGAGATTTTGAGAACAGGGAAAGCGACTTTGGAAGAGAAGAGTTTTCATATTGAATAATTACTTACTCCTTTCCTTTTTTCAGAAAATACAATTATATATATATATATATATATATATAATTATCTCTATATTCTCTATATTTAAACACATACCCATATGTTTGTATGAATTATATTTGATTTTTTTGTCAGCTTTTTAATTTTTCTTTTTGGTACTGGGGATTTAATCTAGGGTGTTTAACCGCTGAACTATATCTCCAGCCTTTTTATTTATTTATTTTTTGAGACAGGATTTAATTGCTAAGTTGGTCACCTTTATTGAGATAGAATTTAATAAAATATAATTCACCAATTTTAAGTGTGCCATTAGATAACTTCTGAGAAAAACATGCAGTTCCATAATCACCACCACAATTAAATATAGAAAACTTCCATCACCCTAAAATGTTTTCTTGTACTCCTTTCCAGTTAATTTTCTCCCTTTACACCCCAGCCATTGGAAACCACTGATTTTCTGTAACTCTCATTTTGAGTTTTTTAGAATTTCATCTTAATGGAATCCTATAATATGTATTCTTTTGTGTTCAGCATCTCTCACTTAGCATATTACATTTACGATTCACCCGTGTTGTTGCAAGTACCCACAATTTATCTTTTTTTTTGTGGTGATTACTATTATATCAGTTTGCCTTCTCATTTCCTCACATCATAAATCAAGATTCTCCTCATTGCAGAAGAGCTGATAGCGCAAATGCATGTCCATTCTGTGGAAACCCTACCCACAAAGATGTGGCTTAATGTCATGACCTCTTATAGATGAAAACACTGTTGGCTTCAGATCCTTCCTGAGTTCTTGGACAATCTCTGCAGGTGTGTTTCTCTGGCTCCATGTCAACTGTCTGCTGGTCAATGAAAGGCTAGATAGTAGAGGGTAGAGGAAGGGAGTAACTCTAGTATTTCTCTCACCAGTCTTTGTGTTGGTCAGCTCTTTTGATAAAGGATACACTTTCTCTTTGGCTTCAGCTCCCACCAGAAAAACCCACCATGGTTCCAGTTTCTATCATGTCAACCCAACCCCTACATTTGAGTAACACCTATTTATTTCATTCCTTTCAAGTTAACTAACACTTTTTCTATTGCTTGTTTCTGGGTTTTCATTGAGTCTTATTTAATGCAGTTCTCTGCACCAAATTTCTCTGTTATAGCAACTTGAAGTAGTATATACTATTTGATCAAATCTTGATTACATTTCGCAAAATCCAAGTCACTTTGATTATCTATGGTAACCTAACTTGTAACGCAAAACTTATTTAATGCTTACACTAGTGCTGAGGCATAACTATTATTCTCATTTATAAATTAAACTTATGAATGGTATATATCATACAGAAAGTCACGGTGCTAATAAATAATAGAGGATAAAGTGCCAAGAGGTTGAAAATAGATTAGAGAGGCTGGCCAGGGATGTGGAGGCATGCAGGTAAACTGTGTTTAGTAAAGCACAGGATAATTTATATGACTTTAGGCAAAAGTGTAAAAACATTTTGTAATCTGTTCCAGCAAATGCAAACTATTTTTAATTCTTTTTTCTTGATCATATTGGAAAGAATGCATTTATTTTCCAGATCAATACCATAGTATGTCTGAGGTGGTGTTAGTTTACTCTAGCAATAGTATCACATCTGCCACAGCAGCAAAAATTAGGGATCTTACTTGTTTGAGTTTTTGGTAGTCTCCTATCTCCGGAGGATCCTTCAGGGTATTACAGAAATCAAACTGGTGAATTAGATAGAGACATGATGGAAACCACCAGCCTGCATTGTGTGTATCTTTAAGTATAGTACTTATCACTGTCATTCACCCCCAGATTAAGTACTGTAACTGATTTACTATTTGATTAGCAAATGAGAGGTGGGGATAGTTAGGGTTGGATATTTTCATTTAACAGTTCCTATTACAATGCTCATGTTTCAAAGGACAAGGAGTCAATGTAGAGAATGTGCCAAATACCAAGTATTTGATCCCAATTGTACCCTCAAAGATCAGCACAATGACCACTTAATTGGTCTATGGAGCCTCCCACATTTGATTACTTTGTTCTCTTGCACCCACTCTAGAAGGGCATCACAAAGACAACATGAACCCTGTAACAGTCTCATGATGTGTGGGAGTTTGTCCTTCTACATATTATACTTACCTACGCAAACATCTCTGGGTCCCTTTGGGGAAAGAGTTGGAACATATTACCATTAACATTATCATGGCATTGCAGAACTCTTCTTTTGGAGGATCTGCCATCTTTTAGTAGCTAGAAACCAGCTGTAAAACTGGTTGAGTACAAGAATAAAGGTCATGAATGTTGGGTTGTTTTGAGAGGTAGAGCTCTTGCCTAGCAGGCATGAGCCCCAGTATCCAATCCCCAACACCACAAGTAAATAAATAAATAGGGTCAGTGATTGTAACTTTTTTCTGGGTCAACTGTTATCAGCCTCCAGATCATATACCCTTAATTTTACATAACAGATTGAGTAATGAATCATCAGTTATCAATTTATTTTACTGCTAGTGATACCATGTCTATTAATCATCTCCCTAACCCTCTTTCTGGTCAAGATGCTAGGCTGTTTCTCCAACCTTGCCACTCATAATAATTATATATACCTGGCTTCTAACTCAAATGTTGTTGCCCGCTTCAGTATGCCCTTCATCCACAGTGCTACTGGTTCTGCAATGGGATTTCCTACTATCACCTCTACCATCATCCCTGGCCTGCAGAAGCAAGTCACCACTGAATTTCTAAGTTGTGTAAGTGTCCCTCTTACCAGTTCACTTTTTTTTTTTAGTTGCTGATGGACCTTTATTTTCTTTATATATGGTACTGAGAATTGAAGTCATTGCTTCACACATGCTAGGCAAATTCTCTACCACTGAGCAACAGCCCCAGCCCACCAGTACATTCTTGATGGTTTTGGTGAATAGTATGTCCTTCTAGCCTTCCCATACAATAAATTCCTTGTAAGTCTTCTTTGCTTACATATTTATCCCCTTCTCATGAGACATTATCCTTATCTCTCTTTAGAGTGACTTTTTTTTGCATTCCATAGAAATTTTGTTATGACAATCCCACTTAATATAGGTCAGGGGTAATCAAATAAAGGCCTTTGGGCCAAATCATATCGGATACCTGTGTTTGGAAATCAAGTTATATTGAAACACATACAGCCATTCTCATTCATGTATATTTATGGATGCTCTTCCACTATAATGCACAGTTGAATAGTTGCAACAGAGACCATCTGGACCACACAACCAAAAACATTTACTAACTCCACCTAGCAGTCAAAAATTTTACACTCCTTGTGTAGGTCATTACTTTTTCCATGCATCTAGAAATCATCTTAGTAGAAGGGTATTCAGAAAACCATCTGTTAATTCTGTAGCCTAGGAGAATATCTCCAAGTCAATAAGGTCTCCCTTATTCCTTTGTTTCCCAGATACCTTGACCAAGCACCCTCAGAATCCAGTCCTATTTATGGTCTCCCTATTTTTGCCCCTTTATACTGGGCTGGTCCTGTAATTTGTGGGGACTGCCTTCCCTCCCAGAATTTCCAGGTCCTGAATGTCCTCAGCTATGTTAAGCTGCTAACAGTTTTAGCTCTGAGTTTAGCAGTTAGAAGGAGACAGTGAAGCAAATCCCAAGGTGGTTCATTGAGGAAAGCGGTGTCTGCTTCATTTACAAGCAAGCAAAATAGAATTAGCTTTTATTAGGGAGGGTATGCAAATTCAGATTTCAGGAGAGTTATTCTATTCAATATTTTTGTGGCCATCAATCCAGATCATCCAACACATTTATCAGATCCCATTATTTCCTAAACAGTGCTTTAGTCTTGGCATAGCAGATGTGGTTTATATGTAAATTGCAACTTCTTTGTGCTCAGTTTCTCTGTTAATTATTTCTGGTTCTAGTCCCAAACTTACTCTTCTTCTCATTGCAAGTGATGATACTTTTTTTTAAATATGTTTCCTTGTAAATCTTCTTTGCTTACATAGTTATCCCCTTCTCATGAGACATTCTCCTAATCTCTCTTTAGAGTGACATATTTTTTTTGCATTCCATGGAAATTTTGTTATGACAATCTCACTTAATATAGGTCAGGGGTAATCAAACAAAGGCCTTGGACCATATCAAATATGATACCTATGTTTGTAAATCAAGTTTTATTGGTTGTCTGATGCCCAAATTTAAGTTTCTGTTAAGTACTTGTTCTCCACTTTCTGCTTTACTTCAACTTTGTCTAGAACATCAATCAATTCTGCCATTACAGTTCCTAATTCTAAATGCCTAATAGAATGTAAAAGATAATGAATTCCCTTTTACCAACATACCTTGCACCAAGGACTATCTCTCCTCTGCCTGTCAACAATAATATGAGCCTTCTGACCAATATCTGCTGAAAGAAAGTGGAAACACACACACACACACATAATTTGTCTATTTATTTCTCTTTGTAATTATCACTGTTCTCACTTGGAATTTCATAAAAGATTAACTACTTCCTTCCCCTTGTGTGTCTTCCCCATAAAACACCATGTTTGTTTGTTTTTTTTAAATTTACTGTTGAAGGATTTCAGAAATCTGTTACAACTCTCATTACTAATACACTAAATGTGTTGGAAGGAAGATCGTTTTTCTTTGCTCAAACTTTCAAAGATATTATGGAAAGAAATAATGTTAATAATCATATGCTGCATATAAAATCATCATTTAGGATATTGGATAACTTGAAAAATAAGTGACAAACAATGTTTTAAACCAGAAATAGAATAGAATTCAATTACCATATAAAATATTGATTATGGGGAAAAATGGTATGTATGATAACAGAAAAAGAAAGGGTTTTTTTTAAACATAATGTAAGTGAACTGTGAAGAGCAGGGTGTGATTGATTGTTAATTACAAAGATATAAGGAGCACCTATGAGAGAAAAGTGACACAAGTATGTAAAAGAGATGATAATGACTAATGCGAGTGTAGCAAGAAGCTAATAGAGATGATTGGAAATGTGGCTGTAAGTCTTATCGTGTTCCATCCATATAGGCTTAACAATAGCAGCTGCAAAGGGGAGAGCTATGTATCCACTTTAATGTAGATGTTTAACATTAAAACAAAGACATCACACATTTCTTTAGTTCCTTCATTATGTATATTTTCATGCCTCAGCTTCCAAAGTAGCTGTGACTATAGTTATGTGCTAAAAAGGCTTAAAAGTCTAAAAGTGCAAATAATATCATCATTCTGGAATATTAAAACAGGTAACTGTCATAAATAAGAACAATAATTAAAAGAGAAAATCAAATTTCAATTTTTTACTTTGAATTCAAAAGCAGGATTCACACCAAACACTAAAATATCTTTCTCATGCAATGGATACATAAAAATTCAAAAGCAGAAGCAGTAAAATTTGAATTCATTGAAATTTCTCAAAATATTAACTAAATGAATCACATGTTTATAAAAGATTAGTGTATATACTGATCTTTATTTAATTGCATTGTTTCAAAGAGAGACTAGGCTTTACAATCAAAAACAAAGAATGGTATTTCCCAATAATGCCATGTTAGTGACTGTTGTATTCTGCTACCTTTCCTATCCTCTACTATCCCCCTTCCCCTCCCCTCCCATCTTCTCTCTCTACCCCACCTGCTGTAATTCAATTCTCTCCCTTGTTTTTTTCCCCTTTCAAACTCTTATTTGTAATTTTGTGTAACAATGAGGGTCTCCTTCCACTTCAATGCAATTTCCCTTGTCTCTCCCTTTCCCTTCCACACTTGTCTCTGTTTAATGTTAATCTTTTCCTCATGCTCTTCCTCCCTGCTCTGTTCTTAGTTGCTCTCCTTATATAAAAGAAGTCATTTGGCATTTGTTTTTTAGGGATTTGCTAGCTTCACTTAGCATAATCTGCTCTAATGCCATCCATTTCCCTGCAAATTCCATGATTTTGTCATTTCTTAGTTCTGCATAATACTCCATTGTGTATAAATGCCACATTTTTTTTTTTTTTTACAGCATGGCCGTTTGAAAAAGTACTCATGTATTTGTACACAAAAAGAGAAAGTAAAAAAGCTGGTATATGTAGGTATTTCATTTTTGGGGGTTGTTGTTGTGTTTTTACTATAGTACTTTTTTAAAAATTTGTTTTGTTTGTTATAGCACATCAGACACTAGAATGGCAATATGTAAATCAATGGAAATGTAACTGATGTAACTGATGTGATTCAGCAATCTGTATATGAGGGAAAGGTGGGAGTTCATAACCCTTTTGAATCAAACTGTGAAATATAATATATCAAGAAAGATGTAATGTTTTGAACGACCAACAATAATAAAAAAAAAAATTTCAGTAACGTCATGAGGCAGTTTTTCTACAATCTAATTTCAAAAGTGCTAATCTCTTGTTATAATATATGGGCTAAAAATAACATTTCTAACTCCATTTCCTACCTGTTATGGTTTCCTAGAGATGCTGAATCTATGTAATCTTATATAGTCAACTTAGTAACTACTTTAAAAACCACAAAGACATCTCTGAAGGGAGTTAAGTTAGGGAACTGATTGGAAATAGTGCTGTATCCTTTCTATCTTGGAAGAGCAAGAGAAAGAGGTTCAATTGTTGCTTCTAAAGACCTAAATTGGATTCAGGCTTAGGAAGCCCTTTGATTTACTTCTCTAGCAGCCATGCTGAGAGTTTCCAAGTCATTCATGTGTATACAGAACAAAATCAGATCAAGATGAATAAGCAAATGAGGGTATGGAATCCTGGAGTGTCCATCCACCTGAGGATGTGTGTAGGAGCCTCAGAGAGTTCCTCTCATTGACAAGCTGAGGGAGTGCTTCATTGAATTCTTGGGTCCATCTGTGTTGACACACCTTGTGGTCTTCAGGCAAGGACAATGATAGAGTTGACAACTGAAAAACTAGTCAGGTGACTTTAACTAGTGGGACTCAAGAACCAACTGGTAAGCTTTAGGGCACTTTCACAGTCACTAGTCAAATGTAGACTCACTCTATCTTATTTTTGGAGCCCTGGGGAACTTGCAGACAACAATATTTGAACATATATTCACCACTGACATTTTAAGATGTTCTGGAAAATGCCAAAGCAACAGGACTTCAAATCAATATTTCTTTCTATTTCACAGTGCCAATCTCAGCTCTTAGCTAGGGCTCCTTATATAAAGATATGAGCTAATGGTCCTTGGTGGCAATGTGTGTGTGTGCATGAGGATTAAGAGTAGTGGTGGTGGAGAGATGTGGAATGTCCATTCAGTAGGTTAATTACTTTAGGATTTTTGAGTGATTATACATACTTTACCTGGCAGTTTCCATTAACCAGTAAGAAAGGGATGATATTCTCCTTCCCACTGAAAGGAAATCTGGGTCACTAAGGTAAGAAATACGTTTTCTATTTTATGTAAGGCTTAGGGCTAAACGCAGCTATTATTTACTATAAAGAGTGGGCCAGTGCTGATCACAGGGAGCATATGAAGCTGGAGGTGGCACTTACAGTGAGCAAGGCTGAGCCACACTAAGGAAGGCTGAGCCACAGTAGTCTTTGACCTAAGACCTTAGCTCACCTTGGCTCCAAGTAGAGTATTGTTGTATGTCTCTGGTGGATAAATATCTCACTCTTCAAAAATTTCCACAATCATTCGTGGGTAGTGCTTTCAAGGATCCTTTAGCAGTAAAAATAGTAGTTAAAATGTATATCCTCTGTATCACACTGAGAATAATTTATGGCTAGACATCCCAGATTTTATGTCAATTTATTTTCAGACACATCTGTGCAACAAATTAAAATTCAAAGCATTTAATTGTATAGTGTTTTATTTGACTGGGGAATAAATTGCAAATTTATTTCTGTTTATTTTTCTGTTCTCATTTAAATATGTGATATAGAATATGAAAGGAAGTTCCAATTTGGTAGTATCTTGATTATAACCAACTTATCAAAAGCAAAGATGTATATATTTCTAAAAATAGATAGCTATCACTACTTCAGCTAGTTGATACAATATTTTGAATATTTATCTTAAAAATATATATTCCTTCTACATAAGCATATCTGTTTCCTGAATGAACATACTATGTTCTGTGTATTAATTAGCCTTATGCTTGAGTACAGAGATTGCAAATTTTTTTCTTCATATCCTTGTATTTACTGTTACAAAATCATAAAACATTGCTGAGTAAACTCAATCTAGTGAGTCTTGAAACCCACAAGAACAGAATGATGGTAACATAAAATAATGAAAAATTGCATTGAATAAAGAAAGGGAAAATAGTGTATTGCCTGTTTTAGAACTTAATTCAAGATGGGAAGAAATCAATGAAGGTGTTTTTTGTTTTGAAGAATTATAGAATCACAGAAAGTGGTAAAGGTAGTACAGAACAGTAGTACTTTCCTTCCACTCGGTTTTCCCCAATAGTTTCTTCTTATACAACTGTAGTGCAATATCAAAACCAGGAAGACCAACCAATGTTAGAACAATGTGTTGTAGTTCTATCACATTGTATCATCTGTGTAGATTCCTGTAATGACCAATACAAACCAGATAGAGAACTATTCCATTACCACTAAAATTTCTCTTTCCACTTTTCCTTTCAGTTGTGTATGTTTATGTGTGTGTGTGTGTGTTTGTGTGTGTGTGTGTATGTATGTGTGTATGTGTGCATACGGTGTGTGTGTACAGTTTATATATGGTAATCGTAGAATTTAATATATATATACAATGGCATTTCAATATATAAATACAACGTATAATGACATCATCCTCGGCATATCTCTCACAGAAGACATGTCATTTCTCTGTGTTGAGAACATTCAAAATTCTCATGATTAGCTCTTTTGAAATATTAATTATTGTCAGCCATAGTTATCCTACATTTTATACAGAATTAGAAGTTATTCTATCCATCTGCACCCCTGCACCTATTAATTTTTCTCTGTCTACACACCCCCACATAACTCTCCTGGGCTCTCTAACCACTATTCTTCTACTTCTTTGATATCACCTTTGGTTTCCTCATGTAAGTGTGAACAGGCAGTATTTGTCTTTCTGTGCCTGACTTGTTTTGCTTAACATAATGTCCTCCAGTTCTCTTCCCTCTTGCTACCCTTTTGTACCATCACTGCCAACACCACCCCCATCACTATCTGTTACCTCTGAAACCACTAATTTTTTTTCCCTCTCCATAATTTTGTCATCTCAAGAATGTTTTATATAAATGGAATCATGCACTATATGACTTTTGGAGATTGGCCTTTTTTCATGCAGCATGATGCCCTTGAGATTCATCTAAGTTGCTGCGTGGGTGGACATTTCATTTCTTTTTATTGGAATAAACATCCAACAGAGTCAGAGCTGGGTCCTGTGATAAGGGTAGGTTTACTTGTTTAAGAAACTACTGACTATGATGTATTAAGAACTGTGTAATGTTTTGAACGACCAACAATAAAAAAAAATTAAAAAAAAAAAGAAACTACTGACTGATTTCAGAGTGGCTGTACCATTCTCAGGATTCACCAGCAAGGTGTGAGAGATCCAGTTCCTCTGCGTCCTCATCTGTATCTGGTATTATCACTTTGGTTACCTCGTTAACCTATTTAGTGTGATGATGCCTCAAGATGGTCTCAGATTGCATCTCCCTAATGCTAGTGGTTTCCAACATCTTTTCCAGTACTTACTGTTATCTTTATATTGCCTTCAAATATAATGTGTCTTCTTATTTTATCTATATTCATAGGTACCAAGTGATATTGCAAAACATCAAGTGATTTCTTCAAGTTTTAAGAGAATTTTTAAATTAAATGTTATTTTTCCTACAGAGGGTCCTTAGCAGAATTCCCCTAGGAAGTGTATAGAATAAAATTCTAATGAATTTAGCATTCTATAGGTAATAATTATGAGTAAAGTTTAAGAAACACTTTCAAATAGCCAAAGGTAGCTATAATATAAACTTCTCAAACAAAATGAAACAAAAACTTAAAAGACATTTTCCAAATAATTTAAAACAATAGGTAAAATTATAATTGTAATAGGATACAATGAAAGGCTTATACTATTTGTTTTCTGAGAAAATCTGTATAGAATAATATCATGTAAGGAATATGGTTATAATAATCAAAATGTGGCTGGGGATATAGCTCAGCTGGTAGAGTGCTTGCCTAACATGCACAAGGCCCTGGGTTCAATGCCCAGCACCACCAATAATAAAATAATAATAATAATAATAATAAGAAGAAGAAGAAGAAGAAGAAGAAGGAGAAGAAAAAGAAGAAGAAGAAGAAGAAGAAGAAGAAGAAGAAGAAGAAGAAGAAGAAGAAGAAGAAGAAGAAGAGGAAGAAGTAAGATAACTAAGCACATGTCTTTATATACGATGAATTTTTCAAGTAGCTTTTCTTTATTCTCCTATTCACTTTTTGTTCATAACACAAAGAAAACTACTGACTCAAAAATACATTGTAAGTAAACTTAGTACAGGGGAATAAAATGTTGACCTGAAAGCAATTAAAATTGTATTTTGAAAGCTGATGATAGTTGAAAGAGCTCATCAAACTATTAAAATGTACTTATTAAAGCAAAAAGAGGCAATTTGGAAGGGGTATATATCCCCAAAAGATAAACTTAAAATAACCCATTTTACTCTAAACTTTTTAAATTTGGATTCATCAGGGCTTAGTGCTGCGGAAAGGCATATTTGTCCAAAAAATGTACATAAGCCCAAGGTGTTTCAGAAGGATATTCTAACAGGACAATAGAAAGGTCCTGACCCAGTAATTGTCTGGAGTCGGGGGTCTGTTTGTGTGTTTCCACAGGGAGAACAGCAGGCGATTTGGATCCCAGAGAGATTAACTAAAGCGATTTCTAAAGACCAAAAAGAAGATGATTTGGCTCAAATTTATAACAGCTGATATCCAGAACTCCAGTTTGGCTATCCTTACATCTGCAACAGTGGTTCTCCCATACCTGGAGGCTAATGAAACCAGAATGTTTTTTTCAATATCTATTTTATTATTGCCCTTTCCCACATCATAAAGTTCTATTTTGCTTTTGAGCTCATATAGACCTAGGTTAATGTTTTGCTGATCAGTTTTATTTTTTGACTATGGAGTTTTTAAACATTGTAATGGAGATCTCACCTGTAAAAAGTTACAAGGCCTTTACTATTATCTTATGTGTTGTATGTATTATCTTATGTGTGCACACTTGTGTTTTGTGTTGTATGTTTGTATGTGTGTATGTTCATATATCATATATGATGAGCGGTCATAAAAAATGCATCCAAATATTTTTTTTTCTTATTCACGTGATTTAAATGGTTTAATTTAAATTGGGTAAACAACTGTTGAGGATTGTTTAATATGTGAACCAAAAAGGAGGTTAACAGATCTGTTTGTTTACTTTCACCTTTCCTTTTCATTATATTTAATAATTCTGTTCAGGATAATGTAAATTATTCAGAAAATTGTTTTCTTTTAGTGCCTGCTGGAATATTACATAATTTTTTCTTTAGCCATTATTGCCAGAATTCCTATCTTCATCCCACTGCCATTGAAGACAAAGATAAAACCAAAGAACAGCTTCTTCAATAGCCATCACTGAACTGCTTGCAGAACTTGCCTGGAATATATATCACTTGTATGCATTGTGAACTATCTTTTGGTGCAGCGACTTGTGGTAGTGCTGGGGTATTTTTGCTGATGGTGTCATCGGTGGTACAATTTTTCCAAAAGGAGCCATCAATTGGCTTGGTGTATCCTCCTCCCTTCTGCTTGTGATGGTCCTTCAGCTAAAATTTGGGGGCCAACAGAGGTGAGGCAAAGTACCTCACCCCCCCTCTGGTACAAAGGCCTATCTACAGGTGTGGCTGTATGCTGGACCAGTAGTCAATGACGGGTAAGATCCAATTGCAATTGGTACCAACCTAAGACAGGAGGCTGACGCCTTGAGGTCAGCTCATCCGATGACGGGTAAGAATCATATGTAGTATTGGACACCCTAAGGCAGGCACAGTCCCTAAGCCACATGCTTGTTTTTTAAACAGAGAGGAGGAGATGTTGAGAGCCACAGCTGAAGGGGCCCCAGAAAACTTTCAGCTGATTGGCTCACCGTGGCCCCAGAAAATTTCCAGCTGCCAGCTGATTTGCTCCTCTGTGGTGATGCTCATTGGGCTGTTTCCCTGCCCTGTCAGACCATGGAGCTGCTCACGGGGGACTCTTTTGGCTCTGCCCACTCAACCCAGCCAATCAGTATCAAGAGCAGAAGGAGTGGGGGGTGGAGAGGATTGTGGGAAGCTGGTGGTGACAGTTGGGCTCTGAGTGAATTCCTGAAGAGCTCGGGTGGTGCAGCGTGTGTGTTCAAAAAATAAAGTTTGTTTCTGCTTGACAAGTGGCTCATGAATTGTGTCCAGCCAGACTGCAGCAAATGTTCCACACAATACAGAAGAGTAGCATAAAGAAAAGTGAAGTCTTGGGAACAAACACATCTGGTTTTAAATCTTGACTAAGTTATTGTTCAAAACTTGATTGTGGGTAAATTTCTTGACTTCCCTAATCTGGAGTTAATTCATCTGCAAAGCTCAGTGTCATTGAAAAGATTAACTATAGGGAATATAAAATGCCTGGCACTTTACAGATTGTAGCTCTTATGCTTTTTCTATTCTCAAAATAGGTACAACTCTTCAAAATAATGGTGTTATATTTATCTGGATTTTTAGCCTCATAGTGTTCCTTTACTGTCTTCACTTAAACATAGAATGTACAACTATATAGGGCCAATATTATTACCTCACTCAAAAAGTATGCTTTTAACACTGACAATGTTCTTGGTACTATCTTGGCAAAGGACATAGTGAGGAACAAACAGACATGAGCTCAGTCCGATTAGAAAACTAATTTAGAAGAAAGAATAAATAAGTAAGTAACTAGATGAATAAGTACATATTATAAAGTATACTCTACTCAAAATGTACAATTATTGTAAGAAAGCAGAACTAAATGCCTGGTTTGCAATAGATTGTCCAAAAATAGTTTGAGTGAATGAAATATAATCTGTTTCTTGCAGCATAAGTATGCTTAACAGGTAAATCATGAAGAAATTGTCAATGCTAGGTAGAGAAAACTGATGTGTGAACTGTGTCAGGAAAGAGCTTTCTGCATTAGAAACTGAAAGGAGACTGGTGGATTGGAATGTCAGAATAATGGGAGGCACATCTGAGATCAGAGTGGAGGCTGGGGGAATGGAAAAGAAAGGCCATCTAAGGCATTTAGAGTAGGTCAAGTTTATTATTATTTTTTTTTAATCTGGTATGAAGGATTGAACCCAGGGGCACTTAAATACTGAGTCCCATTTCCAACGCTTCTTTAAATTTTTGTTTTGAGACAGGGTCTTGCTAATTTGTTTGAAGACTCACTGAATCTCTGGGGCTGGCTTTGAACTCATGATCTTCCTGCCTTAGCTTCTGGAGCCACTGAAATTACAGTCATGCACCATTGTGCCCAGCTTAGATTTAATATTTTAATTTAGTATTTATATCTTTTTATAATTATTAATCTTTCATTTATATATGAAAAAAGAATGCATTATAATTCATATCACATATATACTGGACAATTTTTCATCTCTGGTTGTATACAAAGTATATTTATACCAATTTGTGTCTTCATCCATGTACTTTGGATAATAATGACCATCACATTCCAACATCATTTCTAACCCCATTTCCCCTCACTTCCCCTCTCTCCCCACTGCCCTATCTAGGGTTTGTCTATTCCTCCCATGCTCCCCTCATTACTCCACTATGAATCAGCCTCCTTATATCAGAGAAAATATATGGCATTTGGTCATTTGGGATTGGCTAACTTCATGTAGCATTGTCTCCTGCAACTCCATCCATCTACTGCAGATGCCATAATTTTATTCTCTTTTATTGCTGAGTAGTATTCATTGTGTATAAATGCCACATTTTTTATGCATTCATCTACTAATTTGTTCCACAATTTAGCTAATGTGAATTTTGCTGCTATAAACATTGATGTGGCTGTGTCCCTGAAGTATGCAGTTTTTAAGTCCTTTGGGTATAGACCAAGGAGAGGGATAGCTTGGTCAAATTGTGGTTCTATTCCCAAATTTCCAAGGAATCTCCAAACTGCTTTCCAAATTGGCTGCACGAATCTACAGTCCCACCAACAGTGTAGGAGTGTACATTTTTCCTGAAATCCTCACCAACACATATTGTTGTTGTCTTCATAATAGCTGCCATTTTCATAATTGCTGACATTCTGACTGGAGTGAGATGCAATTAAACCCCTATCTCTCACCATGCAGAAAACTCCACTCAAATGAATCATGGACCTAGGAATAAAACCAGAGACCTTGCATGTAATAGAAGAAAAAGTAGGCCCTAATCTTCATCATATGGGATTAGTCCCAAAATTCCTTAATAAGACTCCTATAGCACAAGAATTAAAATAAAGTATCAATAAATGAGATAGAATCAAACTAAAAAATTTCTTCTCTACAAAACAAACAATTTGTGAGGTGAATAGAGAGCCTACATCTTGGGAGAAAGTTTTGCCCCATCACACATCAGATAGAGCACTAATCTCTAGGGTATAGAAAGAACTCACAAATCTAAACACACACACACACACACACACACACACACAAACACACACAAAATAACCCATTCAATAAATGGGTCAGGGACCTGAAAAGACACTTCTCTGAAGATGATATACAATTAATCAACAAATATATGCAAATATGCTCATCATCACTAGCACTTACAAAAGTGAAAATCACAACTACTCTAAGATTTCAAGTTCAATCTTAAAGGCTGGAAATGAGCATGTTTCACCTCTCTTTCTCCTTCTACCACCAAATCCTCATATAAATTAGAAAAGGACATTTGAAATGCTCAGTGATCAAAAATAAGAATGAGAATTCTCAAGTACTGAACACAAAAATGGATTATGAAAGAGTAGATCAATTTGAAAAGACAAAAGCAAATGTAGAATGTGCAAGAAAAAGTTCACTTGCAGAAGATGAGATGAAACAGGCTGCTTCATGCTTTCAGTATTAGATACCAGGGATCACAGAGCCCAGGGCAACAATAAGATAGTTGTCTGGGGTACCACACAGCGGGGTATGTAGAGCAAAACATGGGAAACCCTGCAGAATAAAAGGGATGAACTATGCATCCCTCTCTCAGAACCCAAACAAGGAACACCAACAAGGGATAGAGAAGAGCTGTGTAATGCACTTAAGAAGGCTGACTGAGTAGCTACATGAAGAAGTTGTACCATGCATACAAAACTACATATCATGTTCAAACACACAGGCTACAGCCACCAAAATTTACCATGCCATAGACCACAATGAAAACACCAGCCAATTCTGTAAAGGTGTTATCACACAGGCTGCAATTCCTTGTGCATCTAAAATTAGAAGAATTTTGACTCCTCAAAAAACAAAATTCCATATACAATGAAACTAGGGCCATAGAAACAATTCCAAATAATTGTTAGATTAAAGAAAAAACAACATGGAATTAAATTAAAATACTGTAATAGTCTGGTGTGCATAGCAGAAGCAAATGGAATTTAGATATATGTATTTGAAAAGAGATTGAAACCAAATGGTATGTGCTTTTAACTTAAAAACAACCAAACAAAAACTACCTGGATACTGGCATGCACCTGCAATCCCAACTTCTAGGAAGACTGAGACAGGAGGATAGCAAGTTTGAGGCTAACCTCAGCAATTTCTGAGAATCTGTTTAAAAATATAAAATGAAAAGGACTATGGATGTAGCTCAGTTTAGGATTCAATCCCCAATACCACAAACAACAACAAGAAAACATGTAATAGAAAATAGCAGAAATAAGTAAGAAAGAGTTAATATAAAGTTTAAACAACAAATGAAACCAAGGAAAAAAGTATCAGGGTTTAGCGAATAAACACAAAACCTGTACTTAAAAGATTACTAAGATACTTTAGCAAGTATGATCAAAATAAAAGAGTTTCAAATTGTTGCCAGAAATGAAATGAGAATCATCAACTATGAGGATGAGTCAAAAGATTTATAGGAAACTCAGCTTCAGAGCAATTCATTGCTTTATTAAATGTAGATTAACTGAATTGTTAATTTAAAAAATCAGTTATGAATGAATGTGTATACTTTCCTGATGCCTACACTACTAGCTCACAAAGGGTTTAAAGTTAATAATAATTGAAATGTATCCCTCAGGAGAATTTTTAAAAGGAGAAAAAAGTAATTCAGTTGTTCCTGGTGCATAATGAAAGTGGCCAAGATAATTGTTTTCTATTTAGGCATGTTAGTGAGCTGTCATGCTCTGTGCCATGGACAGAGAAGGCAGAGGCTGGCATCCCTGCTGAGGAAGAGGCAGGAGAAGCAATAGTTATTCATGGGGGAAAAGGTACTCCATGCGGAAAAAACAAGTAACTTAATGTTATTTACTGGTATTTGTCACCATTGATACCTCTAAAGCCCAGAAGGTCATTTGGCCCTTTCTGTTCAGGCTTGAATTTCTACATCTAAGCTATGAGAATTTTTTGATTCGAAAAATTCTCATACCTTATTGTCAGATGTGCATGAGTAATACAAAGCAAGAGTAACTTCTAGTTGTTCTCTGTCCCAATAGGTGCCTAGAATTTAAAAATAATTCTAATGATAACTTACATAATTTTTGAGACGATACACACTTTCTGAAAGTATTAATGTTCCTGGACCAGGCTACACTTGCAGCTAATATTAATTCTACCAGCCTCCAAAACTGTATCAATAATCATTTACAATAAGAGTGAGAAAAGAGTAAAAGACATTGGCTTCCACAAATGCAGTGGTGCACCCTTGTAATCCAAGTGGCTGAGGCAGAAGGATCACAGGTTTAAAGGCAGCCTCAGCAAAAGCGAGGTGCTAAGCAATAGTCTTAGTAGTCAAAGTTTTCAGGGAAATAAAACCAATAGTGTCTTTAAATAAAATACAAAACAGGGCTGTGGATGTGGCTCAGTGGTGGAGAGTTCTTGACTGCAATCCCTGATACCCGCAAACCCCACCCCCCCAAAAAAAAGACATCTTCTCGCTTACCTGTTATGTAAATGCTTTACTATACTAATGTACATGTTATCTGTTGTTGTTTAAACAGTATAAATCAGATAAATTTTGGCTTTTATCTCAGAATTGAGAGAGTTAATCTGTAAGCCAAATAGAGAGGTGGACAAAAGACAGCTGAAGGGCATTTGCAGTTGGTGGCCCAGGTGGCTCTACAGAAAGGTGAATTGGATCATGAGCTCTAACCTCATCAGTGGATCAATCCACTGATGAGTTTATAATTTCACAGGATTATTGGGAGTTGGTAAAAACTGTAGGCAGTAGGACCTAGTTGGATGGTAGGTCATCAGAGTTGATTTCCTGGAAGGGGATATCTCATTCCTCAGTTCTTTCTTCTCCTTACCATTTTCCTGATCTCCTTGATATGAGCAGCTCTGTTTTGAAGCCAGTCTCCTGGCTTGTTGATGGCCATCTTCTCCTGGTGTCTTTAAACAATGGGTATAATGGTCATTATAAGACCATGGGTATAATGGTCTTTCCCTTATACCCATCTAGGTCCAAATTTCACCTTATAAGGATTCCAATCCTATCAAATTAGGACTCATCCTAATCACCTCCTTTTAATTCAATTCTCTCTTTATAATGTTCTCTCCAAATACAGATACCTTCTGAGGCACTGCAGATTAGAACTACAACATATCCAGAAGTATACATTTTAGCAAAACCATTTCAACAAATACTTTTCCTTCCAGCTTCAAGTCTATTATATGCTTTATGTGGAGTTTAAAGTGCTGTATTGTTCTTGGAGCTGTTTCTCAGTCTTTCTTTTCATGATATTATATGCCCCTTAATAAACTCCATGAGAACAAAGCTCCAGAGTCCATAATCCTGAGGATGAAGTGGCCTTTATGGTGGGTATTCAAGATGAAGTTGGTATTAATTCTGTACCCAAACCATCAAATTCCTTTAGAAGCATTAATCCAGAATATGAAAGGAGAAGAAATGTGTTGCCATGTGATAATACTCTACTTGTATCCGAAGTGAGCTAAGTTGCTAGGTCAAAAGACTACTGTGGTTTAGCCTTCCTTAGTGTGGCTCAGCCTTGCTCACTCTAAGTGCCACCTGTAGCTTCATATCCTCCCTGTGCACAGCACTGGCCCACACTTGTATAGTAAATAAAAGCTGCATTTAGCCCTAAGCCTTATGTAAAATAGAAAGTGTATTTCTTAACTTAGTGACCCAGATTTCTTTTCAGTGGGAAGGAGAATATCATCCCTTTCTTACTGGTTAATTGAAACTGCCAGGTAAAGTATGTATGATCACTCAAAAATCCTAAAGTAATTAACCTACTGAATGGACATTCCACATCTCTCCACCACCACTACTCTTAATCCCCATGCACACACACACATTACCATCGAAGACCATTAGCTCATGTCTTTATATAAGGAGCCCTAGCTAAGAGCTGAGATTGGCACTGTGAAATAGATAGAAATATTAGTTTGAAGTCCTGTTGCTTTGGCATTTTCCAGAATATCTTAAAATATCAGAGGTGAATAAATGCTCAAATAGTGTTGCCTGGCAAGTTCCCCAGGACTCCAAAAATAAGATAGAGTGAGTCCACATTTGATTAGTAACTGTGAAAGTGCCATAAAGCTTACCAGTTGGTTCTTGAGTCCCATTATTTAAAGTCACCTGACTAGTTTTTCAGGTGTCAACTCTATCATTGTCCTTACCTGAAACCCAAAAGGTGTGTCAACATAGATGGACCCAAGAATTTAATGAAGCACTCCCTCAGCTTGTCAGTGAGAGGAACTCACTGTGGCTCCCACACACATCCTCAGGTGGATGGACACTCCAGGATTCCATACCCTCATTTGCTTATTCATCTTGATCTGATTTTGTTCTGTATACACATGAATGACTTGGAAACTCTCAGCATGGCTGCTAGAGAAGTAAATCAAAGGGCTTCCTAAGCCTGAATCCAATTTAGGTCTTTAAAATCAAAAATTGAACCTCTTTCTCTTGCTCTCCCAGGACAGGAAGGATACAGCATTATTTCCAACGAGTTCCCTAATTTAACTCCCTTCAGAGTTGTCATTGTGTTTATTAAAGTAGTTACTAAGCTGACTATATAAGATTACATAGACTCAACATCTCTAGGAAACCATAACAGGTAGAAAATGGAGTTAGAAATGTTATTTTTAGCCCATATATTACAGCAAGAGATTAGCACTTTTAAAATTAGGTTATAGAAAAACTGCCTCATGAGGTTACTGAAATTCTTTATAGACCTGAAGATACATAAATCTCTGCACATACACAGATGAAAGTTCACACATCCTTTGTTAGGACCATTATTTTGCTCATGATTCATTGGTATTTAAGACTCAAGTTCAAATTCATAATGAATTTGTGCCACTGGTGACTTGAAGTAATCATTTGTGATCAATCTCAATTTCTTAGGTTAAAAAAAATATTGTTTACATGATTGTTGGGTTGTTTATTTTTTTTAGGTATAAGAATTAAACCCAGGGATGCTTAACCACTGAGCCACATTCACAGTTCTATTTATTTTATTTTGTTACAGGGTCCCTCTAAATTGCTGAGGCTGGCCTCAAACCCCTGGAATTAAAGACATGTGTCACCACACCCTGCTTGGTTTACAAGATTTTGTTTTAAAGAAATACATGATCTCATAAGACAAAACCTTGATAAACAGGTAAAAATTGTGATAGGTAGGCACAAACTATTTTTCAAATGCTTTTCCTGAAGCTTCAGATGATTTTGAAGTTATAGAAATCATATTATTGCTTTTCTTTCTTCTCATAAGATCATTTCTTGGAGGATTATAATTGTACATAATAGTGGCCTTCATTGTTACACATTGGTACATTCACATAACCTAATTTGGGTCAGTTAGATTCCCCAGAACTTTCCATTATCCCTCCTCTCCTCGCCTCTGGAAATCACTTATTATGATCCCTGAGAAGGACTAGTAAAAAGGATATTAATTGCTGGAGGAAAGTTCTTCAATGCCAAGAATCATTCAAGACATCCCCTTCAGAGAGTTGCTCCAAAACTGGGGGCAGAGAAGGGAAGCTACTCTGGTTAACTGTTGCAGAGTTTGATCAGTTCAATGGCTTTTTGTCTTGGTTTATTTTGCCTGTCCTAAATAAAAGTTTTTCAAAAGGAAAAGCTAACCAGCAAACTGCTCCAGTCCCTTCTGTCCAGTCTAGTATTTCTTACTCAAAGCAAATCATCCTAATGTTCCTCCCCAGCAATGGAGGAATCAAGGACTTATGATAGACATGAAAGAAAACTCCACTTTTGATATCATTGGATACTCTTTCCATGTCCATAAATTGCTAAAGATTTGCGATCAATTATCTCAAAGAATATTTCATCTATGCTCATAAAAATTATACACATTTGAATGTGAGACCAAAGAAAATTCAGTGATAGACATTAATAGAATATCTCAAGTAAATATTTAATAAAAAGGCTAGCAAATTCATGGTCTTTAATGAAACTTTAATAAAATTTATGAGACAAGGAAACTGAAAGCACAATATTTCCTTAGGAACTCTTCTGCTTGGTTTTATGTTGTTTACAATATAGAAGTTTTTATAAGAATGTGGGGAGTATAAAATCTTCTAAGGCTCTCTTGGTGTTTTCTCCATTAAACTCCTTGTCTTAAAAATCTTGAAACTATATTAATCTTTATAATTTTCTGAGTATCTGTATCACATATTTTTCTCAAGAATGCGGTAGGTCGCTGTTTCCAAGAGCTCTTCAATTCTGAAATATAAGAAGTGTGTTTCCCAGCATTGAAACCCAAAGGCTCACCTAGACACTATAGGGTAAGCAGAACATATAAAAATCTCTCCTAACAAATCTGAACTCTGCTTTTCCCAACCATA
Organism: Ictidomys tridecemlineatus; assembly: GCF_052094955.1. NCBI lineage: Eukaryota > Metazoa > Chordata > Mammalia > Rodentia > Sciuridae > Ictidomys > Ictidomys tridecemlineatus. Next base: position 40,840,025 of record NC_135484.1, on the reverse strand, counting down.
TGAAGCCTATTGGAAGAAGATCCCAAGCAATTTGGCAAACCAAAGCAAAATATATAATTTCATATTGCACTATTCTATTAGGAGTAAGCCATGTGATGTTGTAGGAAGGCAGATTTTAGTGCTGAATTTCTGATTGTATCTCCCCCAAAACTTATTCCGTGCGTATCATTCAAGAAGGCAACCTCAAAAAAATAAATAAATAAAAAAGAAAGAAATTTGGACTTAATGAGGCTGCATATTATTTGTACGCTCATGCATTTTTACCACATATCATACCTTCTGATTTCTTCCTTGCTCTGATGTGAAGCATGGACTTTCATTTTTCATTTTGGCTTAATATATTATTACTTAAAAATAATTCAGTAAATTTACTTAGAACAAGAAATTCAACTAATGACTCATGTCTTAGGGATGATCAAAAAAAAAAAAGTAAGGGTGCATTTTGTACCACAGAGTATTCCCAGAGTTTCTTAGAATTGTTGCAACTGATGCTGGAAGCTTTGAAATAGAACAGAAGGCAGATGTTCTGTGGTTTGTGACCCTTCGCCAAAGTATATAAACTTGATAGACATTGAATGCAAATAAACAACTATGCATCATTGCATTTTTTTCCTCTCACTAAAATGCTAATGGAGCTCAAGGAATTGTGAGTCCCTTTTTCTCTAGTTCAGGAAAAATAAGAAATTTAAAGACTTGAGTTACATGTAATTTCTGATAATGTACCTTACTACTTAGAAGGTTCTCAGCTTAAAAACGCAAAAAGAAAAATGTCATCATTTTCCATAGCATTTGGAAACTTTCCATAGGTTGGAAACTTTACTATCAGAGCTCATCAGTTCTCAGACATTTATATGTTTTGAATACTTAGCCAATGTGACTTTGGGATGCGTCCTCCAGTTGTTGTTTCAGTGATTTTGTTCATGCCTAACAACTGATGGCATCTTAATTTTGGTAAAATAATGTAAATGTTAAGATGAAATTTAGAAAAAAGAAAGGAAAAGCTGATATGTGTAGCTACTGGGTGTTTTGTCTTCCCATTTTTATCTTTGTAAATTAAGATAAAAGATAAACCAAAGTTTCTAGCTTAAGTTAGGTAAAATGAGAGAGCAGACAAAAGTAGAATATATAGCTAATACTTCTCTGACACATGTAGTTTCTAAAACCACTAAGAGGATTTTTATTAAAATAATTTTATTCACATTTTTATTATATTATATAGTTAACATTAAATGATTTCATCTATATTAAATGTTATTTAAATTGATTTTGTTAAATTGTATTAATTTAAATAAAATTTAATGAATTTTTAAATGTAAATCATTCTAAAATTTAATATAAATTAATAAACAAAATCAATTAATAAAATAAATTTAAAGCAAACAATAGTATTAATAAAATAAATTTAAACAATATTAATTAATAAAATAAATTTAAATTATATCAGTTTATATTAAATGATAATATAATTTATGTTTAAAAATTTATTAAATTTTTTTTGAATTAATTTTAATAAAAATGTTCTGAATGGTTTTAGAAATTACAGGTGTCAGAGAAGTATGTGCTATGCAATCTGCTTTTTCTCTTCTCTGATTTCACCTACTTAAGCTAGACACTTTTGATTATCTTTGACCTCAATTTACCAAAAGGCTGAAACTACTCTTTTTCTAAAGCCTTTCATCTTTCAAAAACTGATGTTAGTTTATTTCTCTCCCAACTTTTTTGATCAAATATTTTTTAAAAATGTGTTGATAGGCATTATTGTAGAGCCCCACAAAATATGTAGATAAACAGTCCAGATATTTAATGATATATTCTTACTAATTAACTTTTTCATTGGCAATAGATCATGTGATTCCACTTTGGGGTTGACTCATAAAAATACTCTTCCTTCTGAACATATTTAACATCTAGAAAACTGAATTAATGTGAGGTGACTTTTCTATAGAAATGGAAATAAGTAAAATGGATAGGGGTCATAGTATTTGGATTAAAAGTATCTTAGAATTTACCCACTAAGCTTCATGATAAGGCCCTCTGCACTGGAATTTTCTTTTAGTAGTTGTACTAGGTTATCTGAGATAAACTAAATATTCTCAACATTTTGCAACATCATATTTGCTTTTCTTGTTCTCTAAATCTGAGATCTCCTTCAGGTGGATTGGATTTTTCGTCTTTCCTGTTGTTTAAATGTATCATTTTTATCTTAATGCCATTAAATGCCATTAATGTCATTAACAATTATAATCATTTTTAAAAAAGAGTTTGGAGCTAATGGTTCACTAATGCTGCTCACAGAATTGAAGACTGGTGATGATTACCTGCTATATTGGAGCAAAATTTTATAAACAAAAAGTTCTACAGCAAAGAAAACAAATTTTTTAAAAAGAGATATAGCAAAAAAAAAAAAACTACAACAAGAACAACACACAAAAAAATCTAGTAGCTATATATACGTATATATATCAGCTTTTTTTCTTTCTTTTTTTGTCTATAAATACAGAGTTCTTTTCCAAAAGGCAATGCTGTAAAACATCAAAAAGGGTTATGGCTTTTTTAAAGTTCTAAATATTTAGAAGATCCTGGAGTACAAGTCTGGCACTGTTGTCCAGGGACACTGGCATTGGTGTGAAGGTGGGCATGAAATCTGCGATGGGTTTAAAAAGAGGATGCCCAGGTCCACCAATTTCAACTCCAGCTAGGTTACTAAGAGGCAGAGCTGTTGAATGTGGAACCAAGAGTGGATTCCCGTTGGTGATTTTGCCAGCTCTGAATTCAGCTGCATCTTTAACATTTCCTGGTACATTTACACCTTGCTCCCTCCTTCCTGGTGAGTATAGACAGTCCATGGCATGGGCAGAAAGTTTGTGGGTGAGACAGAGGGATGAGATTCCGTTTCCAGAAATTTGACAAAGAGTTCTGAAAAAAAACTATTAAGCATAGGTTGTTGATTTGGTCTCAAAGGAATATTGGGGACACTTTTTGATGTCCCTCCAAGCCAACTATTCATCCACTTAGTGACACCACCATAATATTCATTCAACAACTGCTCCATTTCCTCCTTTGGAATGTCCAGGATGCTCCCCATCAACTGCAACACTTCACAACGTTTGCCTTTTGGTTTCTGAAAATGACCAACAAAAAGGTTTCTCATGAGGACTTTGTCCACTTTTCTTTCTGCGCTGTTGACCAAAGTCGACAATTTCTGTTGTGCATGGTCCAACATTTCTTTTCGGAGCTCGTTTTGTTTTTGCAGTTCTTCCATCTGTTCTTCCTTGAGATCTAAGTCTTCTCTCAGTCTGGAAGCAGAGTCCAACAGAGCATTTGCTTTATCTAAACGTTCCTGCAATGATGATACTTCTCCTTCTAGCATTTCGGCCTTGTTCTTCCATTCAGCTATTGACTGTTTTTCTTTGGCTAATTCAGCAGAATGCAGAGCTTTCTCTTCTTCTTGGGAGTTCTCTAGAACCCTTTGAAGGTTACTTGATGACAGGGCACACTGCCTTACTCGTTCCTGGGAGAGCGAAAGCTGCAGTGCATTCTCATCCCTCTGTTGAGAGACCAGACTCAACTCTTCCTGCAGTGACTCTGTCTGCACACTGGCTTGGTGACTTGCCTTAGAAGATACAACTAGCTTTTCCTCCAAGAGTGTGACTTTCTGTCTCAGTTGAATCTCTTTGTCTTCTGCAGCCAAAATTTCCTGGGTGTAAGACTCTTCTGATTCCAAGAGATGGCTGCGTAGCCTTTCTAGCTCCCGGTTAAAGCGTAATTCTTGGTCCTGTAAGTGTTGAACCTCCTCCTGGAGGGCACTGTTTTCCATCTGTTGTTGTTTTAGTGCTATGATGACTTGGTCTTGTTCTTGCTGAAACATAGCTGTCTTCTCCTGCATTGACTTAACTGCATTGGAAAGCTGGCCGAATTCCCCAGCTTCTCGCTCTTCTTTTGTTCCAACAGTTGCTGAAAGGCAGAAGCTTTCTCTTTCATTGACTGACATTCCAATTATTTTCCTTGCAGCATCTCCAATAACTTGAAGTTTGTCTCTTGCAATGCTTGATACTCCCTTTCCTTTTCTTTGCATGTTTTTCTTATTTTTTCATTTTCCCCTTTGAGTTTACAAGTGTCCACTTCTAAAATCAGTATTCTCTCCCTTAGTTCTCTAACTGAGTGCTTCAACAACTCCTTTTCTTTCCACAGGTCATGTTTTTCACTGCCACTTTCTACATTAAGGCTTTCAACTTTGATCTCTGGAAAAATAGAGTTCTCTGTTGGAGCATCGCATCTTTCTCCAGGCAACTGGGCTTTCATTTGGTCAATAGTTTGCTGCAAGTTCTTAATCTCCTTCTCTTTTTCTAAAAGTAACTGGCTATGCTCAGCATTCATCTGCTCATATTGGTATTTAAATTCATCCATTTCCTTCTTCGGCTCCTGTAAAGACTGAAGTAGTCACATTTTATGCTTGTTTTTATTTGCAATGATCTTTTGATGGTGTTTAATTTCATCTTCCAGATGATTTTTGACTATATTCAGTTGAGATACCTCCATTCCAGTTCTGTGATAGCAACAAGGGTTTTAGGCTCAGCCACAGGTACAGCTCGATTGTGCTGTTCCCTGAGTCTTTCCAATTCTTCTTGCAGATGGTTGTTTTCTGCTTTCATGGAGTCAAGATTTCTGTCCTTTTCTTCTATGGTTTGCCTTAAAGTTTCATTTTCTCTTAAGGCCTGAGAACACTTATCTAAATCCTTTTGTAGTTCTGAACTTTTTTCTTTGAGTTTTTCAATAAAACATCTTTCTCATTTATGAGTTCTATCAATTGCTTCTGTTCTTCTACATGAGATGCCAAAGTTTCCTCAGTTTCTTTTTGATCAGCAGTCATTTGCTCAATATTCTTTTTGAGTCCTGCTATTCCAAAGTCCTTCTCTTGAGTGAGTTGCACTACACATTCGTGTTGCAGCTGAAAGGCAGAGGTATTCAAATGATGTGCATTGGAGAGTTCCTGAATAGTCTGCCTGTGATTATTTACTTCTTCCAACAGTCTTTTTTCTGCCTGGTGTTGTTTGGCTTCAATCTCTTCTTTGCCTCTTTTGAGAGTCTCCATGATAGTGTCTTTTTCTTGAGAGATTTGATTGTTAGCAGCAATAGATTCTTCCAACTTACGCCTTACATCTTCACGTGCTAAAATCAACATTTCATTTTCCGTTTTGAGTTCAACAGCAACTTTCTTTAAATTTTCATTGAGCTCTTCTACTTCAGAAAGATTTTGCCTTAAATTCCTAACTTCAGCTTCCCGTTCTTTAAGCATGTCATCCTTACAATGACTATTATGGTCTTCATTCAGAGAACTTCCGTACTTACTCTTAAATCCAGACAGCTCATCTTCAATTTGTGTAATGTGATCCTTAAGCCCAAGGTTTTTCTGCTGGAGGTTTAAACTATTTTTTTGTGACTGATTTAACTGATTTACTAAATCTTCTACAGTATCTTCAAGCTTCTGCTTGGTTAAATGCAAATCACTGAGGCTCTGTGCATTCTCAGTTAACTTCTCCTTCTGCACATGCTACTCTTGGAATATGTTCATTTGATCATCCTCAAATTAATGAGCTCTCTTTTTTTCATCATCTAGATCTTGTTCCAACTCTTTGATGATGAGGTCTCCTTCATTTTGTTGTTTGGATAGCTCATCTTGTATCAAAATCATGTGCTTTGTAGCTTCCTGATTCTGATGGTCCAGTTCTGCTAACTCAGTTATCAGCACTTTCTTTTCATTGATATTCTGATTCAGTTCTTCCTCCTTTGCCTTCAATTAAACTTGTAAGTCATGTAATTGTACATTCAAATTCATGGCTGTTGAAGCTGTGTTTTTAATTCCTTGATAGTCAAAGCTCAATTTTGACAGTGACATCTGAAGTTCCTCTTTTTCTTGACTCAATGATGACTTCTTTTTTCTAAAGCTTCAATATTCATTTTAAGTTTCAGGTTGTCATCAACAAGACTGTTATCCTGGTTTAAACCATTTAGTCTCATGATTTCCTTCTCAGCATCAGCCAGGGCTTGTTGTAGCCTGAACACGACTTCCACTACTGAACTCGGTGGCATGATTTTTCCTTTTTCTGCCACAGTAGAACTCTGCTCCCAAACTGAAATTTCATGCTGATGATCATCTATGTCTGGACTTTGGTTTGGTTGAAGAGTCTTGATAGTATTTTGTACTTTGCAGATTTCACTCGAGTCAGAATGGTGTGTTCCCTGAGCCTCAGCAATCTGCCTCGAGTGGCCAAATTCAGATTCCTGTTTTGCAACTTCAGTTGATAATCTGTTTGTTTCTTGTTGTGATAAAATTATGTCACTAAAGTCCACGTCATCATCATGAAAGGCTGAAAAATGAGAACTGATGAGGGAACTGAATGGAGCAGGTGCAATGGTTTTTGGTACACCATCAGCTCCTGAAGGTACTGATTGAGCAGCTGCCTGTAGTTGGAACACTTGATCTTGCAGTGCAATCTGTCTTGCTTTAAGATGGCTGATCTCTACCTCTTTCTGTTGCAGTTGATTTTGGTAACTTACAGACTGATGGTTTATTTGCAGCTGTGATGCTCCATGCTTTCCTTCCAGAACAATACAATACTCTTTCAGTCTTTCATTCTCACATCTTTGTGTGGAATCAGTAGCTTCTATTTCCTTTCTCTGACAATGAGGTAAAGCTGCTTCTAGGTCTCCTAAGTCATCCAAAAGAAGCATTTCTCTGGTGAAGCTAGAGATACGGCCAGTGAGGGCAGCCAAGCTGCTCTCCACCTGACCCAAGAAGTGGCCCAAGCCAGAGCTCAGGCCTCCAAACCAGGACAACATCACCTCCACTTTAGTGAGCCATTGGACCTGCTCTGAAACCGCATCCATCACCGTCCACTTCTCTGCCCCAAACACCCTAGAGCATTGCTGGGGTCAATTATGACTGAAGAGCTCAGAATTCCGTGATATGCTGGGGGTTCACCCAATGCCAACCATCTTGTTCTGTGTGTAAAAGCAGAGGCCTGTCCTGGGCTTTGGCCAGGACTCACCATCAGTGGCACAGTCACCCCTTGCCCTCCTGGGAGGGGCCTCTCCTTTTTCCCTGCACTTGCCTGTCAGCTATTGGCTCACAGGATTGAGCAAGGTTGGCTGGGAGGAGCTAGGGATACAGGAGAGTGTTTTAGTTGGAGTCCAAAGGCAGTGTGCTGTGGAACCAGGAAGAATCAATGTTGTAGATGAAATCCAAAGGTAGTTCACGGGAGAGTTCCCTCTTGTCTGGGAGAGGTGGACTTTTTGTTACTTTCAGTTGCATTCAGTTGACAAGGTGAGATCTTGCTCCATTACAGAATGCAATCTATTTAACTAAAAGTCCCCGATTCAAAAGTAAATCTCATGCCATAACACCAGCACAGACACACCCAGAATAAAAGTTGGCCAAATATCTGGGCATCATAGCTCAGACATGTTAACATATAAAATTAACCATCACAAAGTCTTAATCATTCTCAGAATTCAGATTATAACATGGATTAAATGTCACTAAAGGACCATCTTTACCCTTTCAAAAAATAAATTTTTGCTCTTCATCTATAAATTTTTGAGTTCATTTTAATATTATATGGTTCTTGTAAGTTCTGATTGAAGTTTATTTAAGAGCTCAAAAATTCCACTTCAATTTCACTTAAGAAACTTTGTTTTGAGCCCACAACTTGATGTTAACTTAACCTGTTATTGTTTATCAGTGACAAATATAACCCTGGTCTAAACAGTCCAGAGTGAAATAAAAAGTTGAAAAAGTTTCTACTATGGAGTAACAATCCTATATTTGAATCCCACACCTAGAATTAAGGTTCACAAGGAGATAAGGTTAGACCCTGCTTTCCAAAGTTTTTAAATTCCAGCAAGTTAATGAAGAGGCAGCTTTGTAGAGTTGGGGACAAAGCAAAGAGATGAAGCCCATGAACTGTAACAGACATATAAATTGGGACCAAAGCAATTTTGGAGCTGAATCTACATGATGCTTTTGACAGGATTATTGGGAGTTGGTAAAAACTGTGGGTGGTAGGGCCTAGTTGTAGGGTAGGTTATTGGAGTTGATTCCCTGGAAGGGCACATCCTATTCCTCAGTCCTTTCTTCCCCTAAGCGTCTTCCTGACCTCCATGAGATGATCAACTCTGTTTTGAAGCCAGGCTTCAAAAAGTGTTTATTTATTCCTAGACAGTATTTCACTTATTTAGTATCAGAATTCTTGGAGAATATCAAGGAGAGGACATGGAAGTAAAAAAATAAAGAAGGCATTGAAGAAGAAAGAGTGAGAGGAGAAACGGATAAAGAGAAATCATGACATCATTTTATGATCTAAAGCAAAAGGAAAGAGGAAGAGGGCAAAGGTTTTGTGTATGTGGTCAGATGATGCATGAGGGGCATATTGAGGATGAAATCTGAGGAAGTTGGTTATTGATGATCTTTGTGGTTCTGGGGAGTGAAAGTGGGATTTCAAAGTAGTCAGGATGAGCTGGTTAAATGTTCAAGTCAGCATTTGACAAAGATAGTGCCTTTTCCTTCATATCCCCTTCATCTTACAAAACAAGATCTACTTCCCCTCATACTTTATCCCTAGTAACTATCTCCTTGTACTCTTCTGTCTCAATTCCTTCCATGTTTCTCTCTCTCAAAAGAGGTCCCTTGGATCCTGGATACTCATTCAGCAAATATTTATAAAATTCATTCATATCCTGAATGCTGAAAATGGAACAATGAATTATTTTCCTTCCTAGTAGTTCTGAATATTTCTTTATGTTAGAGACTCTTCCCTTTTATATCTTTATAAATTGGTAATTTTAAAAAACAAAATATATGTCATTTAAATTCAATATGTGGAAAATCACTAAATTCAAGACAACTGCTAATTCTTACCTTGAGAGTTTTTGTCGATGGATTTGAGATAGTCAGTAATTGAGATATGGTTGGGTTATTTCCTGTTACGCATTGATTTCATGAGTTTATCATTGAACTTTTTCTTAGGCAGATATATTTTATACTGATGCATTAAATTTGCTGTGATTTTTCTTTCTAAATATATATAATCTAGTGGGTTCTAGGTTTTTATATCACTTCTTTATTGCTTCTGTTGCAAAACTACTGATTAAAATACAGGCTAAATAAAAATAATGTTGTTATAAGAGTGGAATGAGATTATTGTTTTTATGAAAATCTTTCCAAGTTGTTCTCTTCGTTTCTGTTTCAATATCCAGCCACAGAAACTAAATAAACAATACCCCTCTAAGGAAGATAGAAATATAACACACACAATGCTAATGTCCCTGTGAGACACATTTAGATTATTAGGCAGGTGAAGAAAGGTCTTAAAGGGAAAGGTTGATATTTCCCAATTCTGTTTTGCAAAGTAAGGCAATGAGAGCTCTTTGAGTGATTTTATAGTGTGATGTAGCTACTATTGTGTAGTTCCAGTGGATTAGTCACAGATTTAATCAATCATCCAGATGTTTGGTCAAATATCCAGATAGTTTTGTCAACTTCATGTGAAATCATTTAATGCCCCAAAGTAACTTGAATTGTCATTGTAATGTATAGCAGAATCTACTAAGTTGTTTCCACAATTTAGCTACTTTGAATTTTGCTGCTATAAACATTGATGTGGCTGTGTCCCTGTAGTATGCAGTTTTTAAGTCCTTTGGGTGTAGACCAAGGAGAGGGACAGCTGGATCAAATGGTGGTTCTATTCCCAAATTTCCAAGGAATCTGCAAACTGCTTTCCATATTGGCTGCACCAATCTACAGTCCCACTAACAGTGTATGATTGTACATTTTTCCTGAAATCCTCACCAACACTTATTGTTGTTGTCTTCATAATAGCTGCCATTTTCATAATCACTGACATTCTGACTGGAGTGAGATGCAATTAAACCCCTATTTCTCACCATGCACAAAACTCCACTCAAATGAATCAAGGACCTAGGAATAAAACCAGAGACCTTGCATGTAATAGAAGAAAAAGTAGGCTCTAATCTCCATCATGTGGGATTAGGTCCCAACTTCCTTAATAAGACTCCTATAGCACAAGAATTAAAATCAAGAATGAATAAATGGGATAGATTCAAACTAAAAAAGTTTCTTCTCCACAAAACAAACAATCTGTGAGGTGAATAGAGAGCCTACATCTTGGGAGCAAATATTTCCCCTCACACATCAGATAGAGCATTAGTCTCTAGGGTATAGAAAAAACTCAAAAAGCTAAACACACACACACAAAAATAAATGAATAAAATAAAATATAATAACACATTCAATAAATGTGCCAAGGACCTGAACAGACACTTCTCCAAAGATGATATACAATTAATCAACAAATATATGCAAAAGTGTTCATCATCACTAGCACTTAGAGAAGTGAAAAATCACAACTATTCTAAGATTTTAAGTTCATTCTTAAAGGCTGGAAATGAACATGTTTCACCTCTCTTTCTCCTTCTACCACCAAATCCTCATAGCAATTAGAAAAGGACATTTGAAATGCTCAGTGATTCAAAATAAGAATGAGAATTTCAAGGACTGAACACAAAAAATAGATTATGAAAGAGTAGATCAAGTTGAAAAGACAAAAGCAAATATAGAATGTGCAAGAAAGAGATAACTTGCAGAAGCTGAGAGGTGACAGGATGCTTCATGCTTTCAGTATTAGATACCAGGGATCACAGAGCCCAGGACAACAATAAGATAGTTAACCAGGGTATCACACAGTGGGGTATGTAGAGCAAAACATGAGAAACCCTGCAGAATAAAAGGCATAAACTGAACATCCCTCTCTCAAACCCAAACTAGGAACCACCAACAAGCAGGGAGAAATAGAGAAGAGCTGGGTAATGCACCTAAGAAGCCTGACTGAGTAACTATACCAAGAAGTTGTACACAAACTACATATAATGTTCAAACACACAGGCTACAGCCACCAAAATTTACCATGCCCTAGACCACAATGAAAACACCAGCCAATTACGTTAAGGTGTTATCACACAGGATGCAATTCCTTGTGCATCAAAAATTACAAGAATTTTGAGTTCTCAAAAAAACAAAATTCCATATACAACGAAATTAGGGCCATAGAAACAATGCCAAATAATTGTTAGATTAAAGCAAAAATCAAGATGGAATTAAATTAAAATACTATAATAGTCATCTGGTGAGTATGGCAGAAGCAACAGGGATTTAGATATATTTATTTGAAAAAGAGATAGAAATCAAATGGCATATGCTTTTAATGTAAAATCATAAGAAAATATCTGGATAGTGGCATGCACCTGCAATCCCAACTGCTAGGAAGGCTGAGACAGGAGGATAGCAAATTTGAGGCTAACCTCAGCAATTTCTAAGAATCTGTTTCAAAATATAAAATAAAAAGGACTATGGATGTAGCTCAGTTTAAGATTCGATCCCCAATACCACAAACAACAACAAGAAAACATGAAATAGAGAATAGCAGAAATAAGTAAGAAAGAGTTAATATAAAGTTTAAACAACAAATGAAATATATGTGAGTAATCTAATTTATAAAGTCAGAAAGTAAATGGTGGTTGCCAGAGACTGGGGGAGTGGAGAAATGGTAGTTGTCATGAGAATAAAGTTTTACATTTATAATATTAAAAGAGTTTTGGAGATTGTTTACACAACAATATGAATGTACTGAACTACTAAATTGAACACTTAAAAATAATTAACACAGCCAGGCCTAGTGGTGCAAGTCTGTACTTCCAGTGATTTGGAAGGTTGAGTCAGGAAGATCATAAATTCAAGGATAGACCCAGCAATTTAGCAAGGTCCTAAGCAACTTAGACTCTCTATCAAAATAAAAAAAAAAACTAAAAAGCTGGGAATGTGGCTCATTCATTTGTGGTCCTAGCTACTCTGTAAGAGTAGACAGGAAGATCACTTAAGCCCAGATGTTCAAGACCAATCTATGTAACATAGTAAGACTCCACCTCAGAAAAAAAATGTTAAATACCTTTGTATAAAAATAATCCACAAAACTATCTACATGTATGTGAATATATATATGTCTGTATATATACATATATATGTATGTGTGTGTGTGTGTGTGTGTGTGTGTGTGTCTAAATCTGGTATTAGATTACCAATTATGTCAAAGTTGAAAGAATGCCACCAGGTGTCAAATGAGGTAATTTGTACAAATGTTTGGTAGGTTGTTCCAGTAGATAAAAAAAATAAATGGTATAGAACTTATATGGAGGAAATGGGAATTCTTCACAGAGTGATGTTAGGAGGTCTTTATCATAACAGATTGGAAATATATCTTGGAATATATCCTTAACCACTAATATCTGAAAGGTGCCATGCAATTAAACCTACAATCCATCACTGAAATTTAGTTTTCCATCGAACTGAACTCATAGTTCAATCTAAGGATCTGTTTTGTTGCTTCAATTGGAGAATTTTGCCAGATTTACATTCTTGATGACTAAACTAAACTAATTTGACTATTTCAGTGATTGGATTTTTGTAGTCCCAAATAACCAGAATTAGTTAAAGTCGACTCATTTTATTTTCACAACGGTACCATCAAGTAGAAGAATTAAGAATCAGTTGCTATTCTGCCACAGTTACAAATATATGTTACCAAAAATATGCAAAAAGCTAGTCCCCCATTCTATAAACCAGGTGAAGTACACTGATGTTGCAATGTTCCAACATTAGGTCTCAGCAAATGTTCAAGAGAGTTGATAAAATCTAGATGTATTACTTTCATACTCTAGAGCAGTTCTCTGCCTAGAACCCAGGATTTTAGAAGGCCTTGAATATCCTAATGAATATACTCATTAAGAATCAAATAGGTGGAGGTGGTCTCCTGGAATAAAAATTGGTGTGCCTAGAAGCAGATTTTAAAGTTGGTTGCTCTTCAGAACATCTTTCATCATATGGTCTGATCATCTTTATAACACCATGGCAGCGATAGCATTCAAATGGATGATATCAAAGAGAATTCTCTGGAAGCATTTATTTCCAGTTCAAAATAGTACTTTTTCTGGTGTTTGTCATAAATCCACATTTTCTTCTCTTCCAGATGCCTATAATTGCAAAGTAGAGCTTGCTTTGACATCTGATGGCAGGACATTAGTATGGTGTACTATTCTGTGGATATCCCATGTGAACATACACAACCTATTCCTCAACCAGATCCTGTGCACAGTAATGAAGAAACACATGATCAAGTGCTAAAAACCAGATTAGAAGAAAAAGATGAACACCTTGAGCAAGGACCCATGATAGAAAAATTTAGCAAAATGTTCTTTACTACTAAACATCGTTGGTATCCTCATGGACAGTATCATAGACGTCATAAGAATCCGAACCAAAAGACAGATGATATTGAGACTCCTGGGAGAATCAAAGAAAAATGTTATCTGGTGTCTCATTTGCCATTTGAGAAAATGCAATCTAGTGTATTCACTAATATGTTATTTAGTAATATAATAAAATGTCTTTTCATATATTAAAAAAAAGAAAGAAATATGCCCCTCTATCACTTGGGATCTAGCACTCAGTGTTGGCATCCTACAGTTCTTAACATCACTCTATCTCCTATGCCTTTGAAATACAAGATTTTAGGTTACTTTACTTTCTATCCAGATATCACACTCCATCCCACCCCACCAATCACTGCTGAGAAAGGAAGATCAGAATCAACTCCAACAGAATCAGTTCTATAAATTTTCATCAATTTTTTTCTCTTTCTTTTCTTTTAATTTTATTTATTATTTATTTTTTTCTTTCTTTCTCTTTAATTGTGACCTGAACAGTTTATGGACATTTATACATATTCATGTTTGTTTTTTTTTTTCTCATCTCTAGAATTTTTTGAAGGTAGTTATTTTTCATTGATCAATATTTTAAGGACTAGGATGTTTTATTAGTATATTGTGGTTTTGTTTTGTATTCTTTTATTTTTATTTTTAAAATTTTTATTTTATATATTTTGCTCTCACTTATCTGTTTCCCTTGATTCTATTTCTCTTTTCATCAGCTAACAGCCAATATTTATTGTTCTATCATTCACTCTCCCAATAATATTTTATTTATATTTGTATCCTACCTATAATCAACACATCCTCAATCACTCCTAGTTTGCTCACTGTTCACCACTCAAAATTGTAAACCCATTTGCAATCTTACTGTTTTTACTGTGGATAATAATTGATAATGTCATTTCTGTTTATTGTGATGACTAACAGGAAGTATTTGGTTTAATGCCGTATATTGTTTACATTGGTTGTTGCTATTATTTGTCTCCTACTAAGCAGTGACATACTGCAATCCTTCAGGGACATTATAACACCACAGGATAGAAACTCTGCTGCCTCAAAACCACACTGTTAGAATGTACTTCAAACAAAAGTTAATCAGGAGAGACAAAGAAGCTCACTTCAAACTGCTTAAGGGAAATATGCATCAACAAGACTTAACATTTGTAAATATTTATGCCCAAACAATGAAGCATCTATGTACATCAAACAAACTTCTCAATTTCAAGAATCAAATAGACCATAACACAATAGTACTGGGTGACTTTAGCACATCTCTCCCAACCCCAGATAGATCCTCCAAACAAAAACTAAATAAAGAAGCTATAGAACTAAAAAATTACAATTACTAGTTTAAACTTAACAAACATACATAGAATATTTCATTCATCAGTGACTAAATACACTTTCTTCTCAGTAGCACATGGATCCTTCTTTAAAATAGACCGCATCATAGGCCAAAAAGTAACTCTTAGAAAATGCAAAAAAATAGAGATAATGCCTTGCATTCTGTCAGATTATGATGGAATAAAATTAGAAATCAATGAGAAAATAAAAAATGGAGAGTCTCACACACCACTGGAGACTAAATAACATGCTATTAAATGACCAATGTTCATCTGAAGAAATCAGGGGTGAAATTTAAAAAATTCTTAGAGGCAAATAAGAATAGTGACACACATATGAAATCTCTGGGACACTATGAAAGTTCATTACATTGCATTCATTCATTAAAAGAATAGAAACTCAACAAATAAATAACCTAACATTACATCTCAAAGCCCTAGAAAAAGAAAAACAAATTAACACAAAAAGCAGTAGCATACAGGAAAACTTAAAATCACAGTTGAAATCAATAAAATTGAAAGAAGAAAATTTTGAAAATCAACAAAACAAAAAGTTGCTTCTTTAAAAAAATAAATAAAACCCTCAGACAACTTAATCAAGAGAAAGGAAAAAAGGCTCAAATTCTATGATGAAAATGGAAATTTTACAATGGACACTACTGAAATCCAGAGGATTATCAGAAACTATTTTGAAAACTTATAATCTAATCAAATAGAAAAATTTAAAGACAACAAATTTGTAAAGATGTATGACCTACCAAAATTGAATCTGAAGGATATAGAAAATTTAATCAGATCAATTTCAAGTAAAGAAATTGAACATGCTATCAAAAACTACCAAAAAAGAAAAGCCTAAGATAAGATGGATTTTCCAAATCTGTAGGATTTTTTCTTTTAAAGAAGAACTAACATCAATTCTCAAATTATTCTATGAAGTAGAGAAGAAGAAAAGATTGCCAAACTCATTCTATGAACCTATTATCACCCTAACACCAAAACCAGACAAAGACACATCAAGGAAAGAAAACTTCAAATCAATATCCCTGATGAACATAGATGCCAAAATTCTTATTAAAATATGGGCAAATCACACACACAAAAAATATTAAATAGATAGTGCACCATGATTAAGAGTGTTTCATTCCAGGGATACAATTTTGTTATTCATATGGAAATCAATAAATGTAATTCACCATATCAAAGAATAACATGATTATCTCAATAGATGCAGAAAAAGAATTTGACAAAATTCAGGATTCATTGATGCTCAAAACACTAGAAAAACTAGGAATAGTAGGAACATACTTCACAAATGCTATGTAGATGGAAACTGAGGCCAATATCATTCTAAATGGAGAAAATTGAAAGCATTCCCCCTGAAACTGGAACAAGACATGGAAACCCTCTTTCGCCACTTCTATTCAACTTAGTCCTTGAAACTCTCGCAAGAGCAATCAGACAGATGAAAGAAATTACAGGGATACAAATAGAAAAAGAAGAACTCAAACTTTCCCTAGAGCCGAGGACATAATCTTTATTAAGAAGAAACAAAAACTCTACCAGAAAACTTCTAGAACTCACAAATGAATTCAGAAAATTATCAGGATATAAAATAAATAACCATAAATCAACTGTATTTCTATATATCAATGATGAATCACCTGAATGAGAAATTAGGAAAACTATTTCATTCACAATAGCCTCAAAAAGACCAAAAAAAAAATACTTGGGAAACAGTCTAACAAAAGAGGTTAAAGACCTTTATAATAAAAACTACAGCACACTAAAGAAAGAAATTAAAGAAGATCTTAGAAAATGAAAAGATCTCTCATGTTCTTGGGTAAGCATAATTAATATTGTGAAAATGGCCATACTACAAAAAGTGTTATACAGATATAATTAAATTCCTATTAAAATTCCAACGACATTACTCATAGAAATAGCAAAGCAGGCATGAAATTCATTTGGAAAAATAAAAGGTTCAGAATAGCCAAAGCAATCATTAGCAAGAAAAGTGAAGCAGGAGGCATCACAATACCAGGCCTTAAAATGAACAAACAAACAAACAACAACAACAACAAAAATCCTACATAGCATTGGTACAAAAACAAACATGGGCACAATGCAACAGAATAGAAGAAACAGTGACAAACCCATATAAGTGGAGTGATCGCATACTGGACAAAGGTGCCATAAACATACATTGGAGGAAAAAATGCCCTCTTTAATAAATGATGCTCGGAAAACTGGAAATACATATGTAGCAAAATGAAATCAAACTCCCTCTACCACATACCGGCTGCAGCAAAATAACCGGGGGGTGACAAACAACTTGTGTAGATCGATTGAGCAAGAGTGGGAGCCGTTTATTGTAGGACCACAGAAGTATTTATACATTTCACCAGCTTATCTTAATTAACATAAACTAGATACAGCAGTCAACCAATAAGGAATCTCCACACTTAATGGCTTGCTGGTGCTACCTCACAAACCACTCTCCCTGGCAAAATGCCAGGCGCCATCCTGACTTGTTTACAGACTCTAACACCCCTCCCTCTCATCCTGCACAAAACTCAACTCAATATGGATCAAGGACATAGGCATTAGACCAGAGATCCTGTGCCTACTAAATGTAGGCCAAATCTCCATCATATCAGCTTAGGAACCAAATTCCTCAACAAAACTCCTAAAACACAAGGAGTAAAATAAAGAATCAATAATTGGTATGAGATCAAACTAAATGACAGAAATACAATGAAAACCACATTGAGATTTCTTCTCTCTCCAGTCAGAATGGCAATTATCAAGTATACAAGTAATGATAAATGTTGGTATTAAGCATGTTGAGGAAAAGGTTCACTCATATATTGCTGATGGGTGTGCAACCACTCTGGAGAGCAGTCTAGAGATTCTTCAGAAAACTTGGAATGAAACCACCATTTGACCCAGTTATCCCACTCTTTGGTTTATGCACAAAGTACTTAAAATCAACATACTATAGGGCCATGGCCACATCAATGTTTATTGTGAATTGACCTACTATGAGCAGAGCTATCAACCAAATGAGCTGCCCTTCCACAGATGAATGTATAATGAAAATGTGGTGTATATGTGCATAGGGAATTTTACTCAGCCATAAAAAAGAAAGATTATTACTTTTTCTGGTAAAAGGATGGTTCTGGAAACCATCATGCTGTAAGTAATAATTATAAAGAGGAGACAGAGACAAGGTGCAGAGGCAGGGAAGGTAGCAGAGTGGCTCTTTGTCCAAGAGGCCACATTTATTTATACCAATAGGTTACATTAGGTTATTAGTACCATAACTACATTATTGTTTAAGTAACAGTAAGGTTGCTTATACTGCAATTACATTTCACAGTTACATTATTCAAAGTTAGGAACTTTGTGCAGTTCTCAAGAAAGTCCATTGTCTGAAGTTACTGTTAGGCAGGCAGATCCAGGAGCACCAGGGCTTGATGAAACATTGTAGTTATCTATCAAACAAGTTTCTTTATTCCCAGAAGCTATGTGCCTACAACCAAGATCCAGGCTTGATGAGACTATAACACAGAGGCTTCTCAGGGCATTGCATACCAGCTAGACATTGCACATATATTAGCTATATTATTGGATCATAAGAGAGATTGCATGGCTTTCTAAGGGTGAGAAACAGGGTACCTATGATCCCCTGGGAGTTTGTTCATCAGGGAAACATTCCCCTGTACATTTCCACAGTCAGAATCCTTTCATGTCCCCTTTCTTGTTTTTTAAGGCCTTTCAGATGAATGATATTTGTTTGTCTTTTTGTTAATGTCAACAGGGGCAAAAAAAATAGGGTAAACATTGGCAACAGCAAGCACAACATAATAACCCTAATATTAATAAACATATACCTATGAATAATAGTTTGACCCAAGAAAAGTTGGATAAACAAGAAATTAGCCAATCCAATAAATCTAAACCTCCATTGTCTTCTTGAACCTTTTAAATGATATCTTTAAGGTAGTCTAACTCCTTTGAGATAGAATTACTATTATCACTTAAATTGAAGCAACACATATTATTAAGCTCCTGACATCCTTTATGATTTAATAGCAACAAATAATAAATTTTGGCCCAATTATCAAGAAGAGTTTGATGATGTTATTTTTGTTCTACATTAAGCATATTAATTGTCATAGAGGTATGATTCATATGTTTTTATGATTGCACAGGCCAGTTTCATAGTGGTTTTGTAAGTCCCGACAGCTAGTCTAGGGATATCCAGTAAGGAAAATGTCAAAGCATTAAATTTTGTCTTAGAGAGAAGGTTTACTGAACCATCACAGTTTTGTTTTAAAAGTCAAGTTTTAAGAATAAGATGTGCTTGTTTAACCAAAACCTGTCCAGTAGGATTAGGAGAAATTTTATGAATTAAAATTATATTTTATTGATTACAAAATTGTGTGAAAGTGCAAGAAGTAAATGTAGGGGCCTTATCCATTTTTAAATGGATAAACTCGTCCATAGTGGCAAAGCAGAGTAATAAATAAGAAATGTAATCAGGTATCTTTTTAGATCTTTGGGCACTAGCCCAAATGAACACAGAATGAGTATCAATAAAAACATGAAGAAAGGATTAAGGATGAAAAGGAGGGAAATGGATAACATCTATTTGTCAAAGTGCATTAGAATGTAGGCCTTGTGGATTTATAGATTTTCACATAGGGGCCCAAAAGTTGAGAACAGTTGTTGACTATAGCATGAACCTGTTGAGAAGAGATGGAAAACGTTTTTATTAGTGATTGACTATTTTTATGAAAAAAAATCCAAGGGATTTTACAGTATCTGAAAATAAAGGACAAAGGGATTTCATAGCTTTATTCGTGTGAGTGTTACCTTCTCTCAAAGGTCCAGGAATTTTGGTGTGACTGTGTATAGGAGAGAGGAAGATAGAAGACACATGGTGCTGCAAAAGAGTTTAAAGGGTTAAAAAAAGAGATAGTAAGTTGGAATCCAAACAAAGGCAAAACACAGCTATAAAAATAAGAGGAACAAGTTTAGTTATAAATTTAGATCTGGGCTGGGATTATAGCTCAGTGGCAGAGTGCTTGCCTAGCATGTGTGAGCACTAGGTTCGATCCTCAGCACCACATAAAAATAAACAAATAAAATAAATTTAGAATCTGTAATAATATTTAAAGCATTAGAAAATAGTCTTGGTGCTAAGATAATGGCAGCTAATGTTCTCACTGTGGAGAGATTTGAGGTAGGGTATAATAGTCCATTTATCATTAATAAGAACAGATATTACTCCTCTTTATTTACTTTTATCTGTATACACCTTTAATCCATTTATAAGAGGATTGGTAGAAATTAAGGTGGCTATAATTAAGAAACCTGATATAACAGAGAATTGTCCATCATAAGACATGTGAAAATCAATTAGTGTTGAAATATCTGTTCATATAACTTGATAGTAGAGAAAATCTGAAGGAAAAAGATATGAAGTTTTTTCATAACTAAGGTGTAAAATATGAATGTCCAAGTCAGGTAAGGATAAAGTTTTAGTATGATTATCAGTAATTAATTGAGCATACATGTCAGTAAAAGGCAAAATATCATAGCCTGAAAATATAAGGACAATATAATTATTTTAATATATTTTTTATTATAATTAGCAAATACTGTTGTGAAAGCATAAGGTGTTTTAACAATAACTATCAATGACAATGGCACATTAGATATTGAAAGTTGATCCACCATTATTGTTGATAATCTTTATTAATTTTCTGTAAAGTCTGTTTCAAAGAAGGAGTTAAATAAAGAAAGAAGTCAGCGTCCTTTTTTTTTAACAACTGGAAAAAATAAGAGACCAGTTTGGCATCAGCTGTAATTTTTAATTTATATATTTAAGAAACTATACTTACAAAGATTAATTTATTTTATGTTAAATTTAATTTACTTACTTTAATTATACCAAAAAAAAACATAAGACAAACATGATTTATAGTATTAATCATCTTTGTTTTTTTGAAGAAAAATTTTACACATAATGAATATTATATTATATTATATATATATTTTAGAAATTAAGACATTGTTATTTGGTCACCTAGAAAAACCCATAAGCCAGAACCTTAAATACATCTATATTTTTATTTGATTACTTGATTTGAATTAAGTTATTTGGATCCATTTTTTTAATTTAAATTTTAATTGATGAACACTTATTTGTTTAAGTGTCAATTTAATATCAAGTACATAATAAATAGATTTAAGATAGGCCTGTACAATTGGAAATGTCAGGTATAGAACCTAATAGCCATAATGGACCTTGAAATCAAAGGTTTTATATAGCCAGATATATGTCCTTGATGATTATCATATTCATCCCCAATATAACCATATTTATATCTTTTTAGGATTTGTTAGAAGAAATTTTGAATGTATTTGAGAGTTAACTCCAGAGAAATTGGCCTTTGGATAAAGACAGAATGTAAAAACCTTTATAGTTAGTTAAAACAAGACCAATCAGAAAAATACATCAACTTATATAGAATATTTAAAAATTTACATCGCTGAAATACTAACTTTTTATCAGGTCAGAGTGCACTTTTGGCTCAGATAAGAGCCAGTTGAAAGCCTGTGAAATTTTTAAGAAAAAGCTTTTTTTCAAAAAGAAGCTTATACTTTTAGAATGTTTTTACTTTTCTCTTTCTGTGTTATAACATTAGGGAGGAACTGGTTAAGAAAGCTGGCTAAAAACAGGTAAGATAGCTAGCCAAGCAGTTTGGATTTAAAAGAGATGCTTTTTTTCTTTTGTTTTAACTGTTTTTCATAAGGTAAATCTTGTAGGTCCTGTAATTTACATTTTAAATATAAGGCTAGGAAAATTAGAGATCCAGCAGAAGTTACAAGGTAAGTAAAACTGTTGTAACCATTTTTTCTTTTCTTTTATAATTTTCTTAAAGCATGGTGTTGTAGTTTATATATTTTGTGAAGAGTTATTTTTTTCTTTTTTCTTTTTGTTTTAAATCTTGGAAATCTTGTAACAGTTTCCACACATGGTTGGTTATAAGTAATGATTTGTTGTGGATTGGAAAGGATAGAGCATGGTAGCCACAGGGAGCTTTTGGATACTTGTTTATTTTTATTTCCTTTGCCCCAAACCATGGTGGCCTCTTGAGGTCATGCATAAAGCCATACCATAAAAATATTTATTACCATGACTTTGGTATTTGTGTCTGATATCTCTTGACTGCTCACTTAAACAAGAGTTAAGTTAGGTCTACTTACAGTAACTGATAAAAATGCTTCAATGATGGTAGAGTCAAACCTTATATTTTTCCTTTCACTTAAATGTTTTAATTCTTTGAATCCAGCAAAAGGGAACTGTTCATATTTAGGTTTATTAGCAGAGTTTATCTTAAAAAAACAGACAGGTACGTTATGAGACTCCCCCTCCTCCACAGGTTGTCCCAAACACTCAATTTACTTGGATCTAGCTGGGGGCAGCACAGTTGCTATAGCAGACCACAGAGGCAATGGCAGTGAATTAATTAGAGGTGTCTTATGTATGGGAGGCTCCAGGACAAAGAGTTGTTGCCAGGGCTATGTCAATGCTGTGGGAGGAGCAGTGGGGAATTTAAAGGTGCCACATAACCAGGCACAGAAGGAGAAGAGCAGGCAGGTTGAGAAATAGAGGTTTTATCAAGCACATCTAAAAAGAAACCAAGTTTGAAGCATAGGTATAGAAGTTTGTGGCTTCTCATTAAGTGTTTCACCTATTTTCTCCCAGTCCTTTAAATTTAGTTTCTCACTTTCTGGATAAAAAGACAACAAGAGCTTATCTCTGTCAGCAAGGCAGTAAGATCAGCATTATTTATGGTATGTCCAGCCTTGCAAATAGGAGAGAAAGTTTGAACTGATGATGTCCTTGAGTGTTAGATAGAGATGGAGAATTATCCATAGCCTACTGATTAGGGGTCAGTACTAGCCGATGAAAGAGATGCATGTCAGAAGCCTGTTCCAGGCATGAGTAAGCTACTCCCTTCCCTGTTGCCTGTCAAGGTCAAAAAGGGTCTCTATTAAGGCAGATTCTATTGTCCCAAACTCTCTGTGGATTGAGAGGATTTGGGGGGAGATATCTTGTCTTGTGTCCCAACATTGGTCACCAGTTGTAGGGAATAATAATAAAGAGGAGACAGAGACAAGGTACAGGTGCAGGGAAGGTGGCAGAGTGGCTCTTTGTCCAAGCAGCCACATTTATTTATACCAATAGGTTACAATAGGTCATTAGTACCTTAACTACATTACTGTTTATAGTAACAGTAAGGTTGCTTATACTGTGGTTACATTTCACAGTTACAATATGCAATGTTAGGAGCTTTGTGCAGTTCTCAAGAAAGTCCATTGTCTGAAGTTGTTAGGCAGACAGATCCAGAAGCAACAGAGCTTGATGAAACATTGTAGTTATCTATCAAACAAGTTTCTTTATTCCCAGGAGCTATGTGCTTACAATCAAGGTCAAGGCTTGATGAAGCTCTAACACAGAGGCTTCTCAGGGCATTACATATCAGCTAGACATTGCACATATATTAGCTATATTACTAGATCCTAAGAGAAATTGCATGGGTTTCTGAGGGTGGGAAACAGGGTGCCTGTTAACTCCTAGGAGTTTGCTCATTAGGGGAATGCTTCTGTGTACATTTCCATGGTCAGAATCCCTACATCATGCTAAGTGAAATAGGTCAATTCCCAAAAAGCAAAAATTGAATGTTCTCTTTGATATGTGGATGCTAACAGACAACAAGAGGTAGGGAGGGAAAGAATAAAAACTCAGTAGTTTAGACAAAGGGGAATGAATGAATGGGAGGGAGATAGGAATAGGAAAGACAGTAGAATGAATGGAACATTCCTTTGCAAATTTATATATGAACACCCCACCAGTGGAACTCTACTTCATGTGTAACCTTAAGAATGGAATCTTAATTAGAACTAATTATACTCCATGTATGTATAATAATACTGTCATGTATATCTATAAAGAACAAATTTTTAAAAATTTTAAAAAGAACTCAAGAAGGCCAGTTGGTCATCTAGCCTACCCATAGATCCACCCTTAACACTGAATTTTTATTCTGTTAAATATGTTTTGTTTTGTTTCTACAATTCAGGTGTGTATCACTGTTTATTATTATCATAGGTGATTTGACTCTGGGTCAATCTTATAGAGTTCATTCAATTTGTATAGTTTAACAATTTCATTACTGGCTCACTTAAAAGTCTCCTAAAGCATTTCCCTAGTACTAAATTAATTCCTACTACTTAATGTTAGGTTAGATGTTTTAAATGAGCCAACCACTTTCTTCAATGGATTTCTGAGAATTCTTACCCAGTTCAGTGGTATGATGTTAAAGTTATCAAAAACTTGTACTTGCCAGTGTTCTCTCCATAAATCTTCTCAGTACTAAAGATCTTAGGTTTATACTTCCATGCATAGCTTTCAGAAGTGTACCAAAATTAAATAATTAACTATCAGCTGATGACAAGGTTTTACATAACCAGGGTTAAAGATCTGATGAGAGTTTATTAGAATGCAATTGACAGGAAATTTTGTTATTTCTTCAAAACACAGTATTTTAAGATAATAATTAGTATGCTGACTATAACTACACCTGGACTCTCAGATTTCATACATTTTTGAAACACACCCTGGTTACATGCTCAACATACTCAACATAACTTAAAGAAAGCTAAGTATAATTTATTATTTTACAATGCTTCTCGTGCAATTTTACATATCAAATCATCATAATTAATTTAGTAGTTCTATTTTTATAAGGAGAAGTAATAAAGTTTTTTTTGTGATATTTTAGGGAGCCATAAGAAACCAATACTCCAAAAATATCTCATCAGAATTTCTTTAAAATTTGTTCTAGAGAAATTATCAAAAATTTCTAAGAGTTTAAAGCTCTTGATTAAAACAGAATCACAATAGTTATTTGATTAATCAGATGATTAAAAAAATACTTCAAAGGCAAATAGAGAAAGTTACATAGTTATAAGGGGGAAAATCCCTTAGCTCATTTAATAAAATTCAGTTTTCTTAAGTAATGAATGACCTAATAAAGGCAAAGTGAAACAAAGGAATATCTTTAAATATGTTTTGTTTTGCTTCTACAATTCAGGTTGTATCACTGTTTATTAAGTAGATTATCAGGTAATTTGACCCTGGCTCAATCTTATAGAGAAAACAAAGAAATATCTTGATAGAAACAGAGCCTTTGTTTTCTAGTTCAGTTATCTGAAATACAGAGAAAATCCTTTCTTAACTCCCTATTTAGAGCAGACAAACACTTCAGGAAAAAAAAAATTTAACAGAGAGAATCAGCTTCCAGTTTCTCATCAATGTAATTTTGATATCAATGTTCATTTTTTAGAAAAACTTATAATTTACTTTTTATCTTAACCAGCTTGATCAGACACACAATTCATTTTCAAAGATTACTCTTCAATAAATCTTGCAAAACTTTTTTATATCCATTCAGTTTTTGTCCCATAACTTTCCTCTTTTTTCACTTTGAAACCACTAGTATTTCTACTTTAAAACAAAAATGATCCTGTTTCTCTTAACATTCTCATGCCTTTTAGATTTCCTAAAAAGTACATCTTCCATTCCTTGTATTCTTGCGTATGGTATTATTTCCTTCATTACTTCCATTGATTTCAACTACATATATATTAGTTAGAATTCTTAACCCTTATTTACCTTAATTTTCAGTGAACGCTGGCAATTTGTGACCTGTCAATCACACCAACAATGTGTGGATTAGAAGTCTATGAATCATAATTTCTACAAGTATATGTTTTCTTACAGGACAATTTGCATTGCATCACAGAATATGCTTACTAACTGTCCCAAATATTTTCAGTCTCTCTTTAATAAGAAACTGTAAAGGAGGAAAAATTTTATTTCAATTCTCTTAACTTTTTTTTTCTTTTTTATTTAAGTTAGGCCTGAGAATTATATAGTTAATAGAGATTTCTCTCAGCCTCAACTTTCTGTGCATCATGATAAGAATAGTAAAACATTTTGGTATAGGAAAAACATCTCTCACATGGGAATTTTATCTTCCTTACATATTTTAAGACACTAGCAATTTTGCTACTATTGCTTAGGAAAATGAGACAATGCATAGTTAGCAATCATCTTGAGTTATTTTCCTTGCTGAAAAAATTTTGTATTATAGAGATAACATCAGCTTATTTTACTAATAAACCTAGATAGGAAAAGTTTCATTTCTATATATATTTCTGACAACTCAAAACACATGTCTATTTTAATCAAAATGACACATTTTAGATGTTTTTCTTTTTTCTAAAGATTATCCCAGTACACATTAACTTGGAAAATAATTTGGGTTAGTTTATATCCTTGTAAGAATTTAAGGAATACTTAATTAATGTAAGCACTTATTATCATATGTAAGTTAATTAAATAAAGTTCTATGACAACTTAATTTTGGCAATACTACAAAGAGTAGAAAAGTTTACATACAGATAACATATAAACACATATAAACAAAAACATATCTTATATATTTTATTTAAAATTTTTATCTACATGCCAAATATAATAATACAAAGCTTACTAATTTATTAAAGAATATCTGGAGCTGAATTGCTTTTCTGGGAAATGAACAAGATTACTGGCCCAGATGGTCAAAGCTTGTGACTAATACTTGTAGAAAAAAAATTTGGATATACTTGCCATTTGCCTTCTAAAAGGAATCTTTTAGAGGCAATCTTGGATTCATTTAATTTTAGAGATGACTCTGTGTATCAGTTAAAGACTGCATTCCATTTTTTTCTTTTGATGTTTTTGGATTTTTTTCTTTTCTAATATGACTTTCAAGTGAGCAACTTTATCTAGATTAAAACTTCTCCTCAGTGTCTGCTATAATTAAAAGTTGTTCTTAGTATAGCTAATCCATTTTTCCAAACACACATAGATTCTAGGCTGGTAATTCTTGCCTAAATTAGCCAGAGTCCCAGAAAATGAAGGTCCAAGCTTTTTAGAATCGAAAAAACCCACATTCAAATGGTACCTACCTAAGGCTTCTAACTGGAGGCAACTCAATTATTTATCAGCTCCAATCTAATTTAGACTCCTATCCAATAAAAAAAAAATGTTCAAATAAAGTCAAAGAATTCAAAATACCCACAGAATGAATTCAAGAAATAACTCACGCACAGTTGCTGTGAAAGAGCTAAGTACTAAACAGGTTCTTTTACCTGGTCTTTTAGTAATCCTGGGGGTTACTCAAGGGCTATTTTTTTTTTTTTTAGTTCAAAAAAGCACTTGATAAAAGTACTGATGAAAGTAAAAGAATAACAACAAAATCTTACGTTTTTAGTGCTATTTTTTATCTTCAAAGTACTCTTCACAGAATAGTTAATTACTTCTAATAGAATAACATGAAGATACTAGGAACAATTATGGATTTTATTACTGAGAAGGAAAAATAATTACAAAAATTATGTCTATTTCCCTCTAAGTTTATGGATGACTGCTATTTATTGTTTTCTAAAGTCAAGATTATCTTTGAGTCCTTTAGTTAGCAATTTCAGAAAAATCTCACAATTTAAAACCTAAATAACACTTCATACAAATGCTGCTAGACAATACATTTATATTTTAATCCAATGTATGTGTCAATCTCATGAATTTCATCATGTCATTGTAGAAATGTATTGTGAATTAAAACATCTAATTTAACATACAGAAAATTAAACTAGAAGAGTCCCTGACCTAACTTTTTTTAATTTTTATTTTAAAGATGAGACAACTTAAAGTTACTGTAAGCATATACTCTCATAATTAGGAAAGAGAAATTGCATACAAAAATACCAGTAGTTCTTCCTATCTTTTAGACTACTCCAATTTCTAGAACATTACTCATTTTTAGAAACCAAAAGATTTTGTTCACATGTTCAAAGTACATCATATGCTATGATGATAGTCTACATAGTTTTAACTGAAACAATATTTACATTTAGAAGAACTTTATCATTTTAAAGCTTGCATTTCTAGGGCTACCATTTTAAGGAACTATTTGTCCATTTGTTTCTGTATACAATATTTTAGGACTCTACATTGCTTGAAAATTCCATTGTTATTTTCATATGCTCTGTTTTTATATCTATCTGAAATTTATCAGTTGAGCTTCAAATCTTTGTTCATTTGATTTCAATTTAATGGGTATGAACTAAAACTTATATATATATATATATATATATATATATATATATAAGATATATATTTGTGTAAACTATAAGAGATCAAAAATGAATGTAACATAAGTCTTTACCCTTAAGGACTTAAAATCATTAGGAGAAAAACTCTATATATAGAAATAACTAAAATATGAGTTTCAATATGAAAAGTCTTCATACAGAAGTGTAAAAATAGGCACTGGGGAAGGTAAGCAAAGAGGTCAATTTATCCCCTAGACAACATCACAAATGTAAGACAACTATGGCTAGCTGCTGTGATTTTCCTCCATTATCAAGAGAAACTCAAATTCTAATAAATTAAATATTTCCTCTTATTTTCATAATTTAATTTAAAATTTTTAAGCATTCAGAATCTACCTTATGTTCTGATTTATCTCTTTCCATTCTCTGCTTAGTTTCTCCAAAGTGGCCCCACTAGTTGAAGCCAGGATTATGGTCTAGGCTTTTCTATAATGAAGTAAGAATAATATCATTCAACACTATCAAAGGTACATCATGCAAGATCCAAAACACTCTCAATCCTACATTTATTATAAAAAATATTACAGCACTAATTCTAGGTTTAGTTAAACAAGAACCAAAGAATATTGAAATAAAATACATAACCACTCTCCTTTTAATGTGTGTACATTAGTGCCGCATATGATAACACTCCAGTAATAAAATCAGAGCCTTTGGAATTTAGTATCAATTATGGCACCTTCTTACAGGGCTATTTTCTGCCTTAGGAACACTTTTTGCTCTTTAACCATGGGGACAGTCAGAGCAAACAGAAATAAGTGTCTTTTCAGGACAGTTTCACCACTGAAGTACCAGCAAATTCAATCCAATTGTTTGGAGTGAGAGAAATTTCTCATCAAGTATTAATCATCTTTTCCAAATCTTGCAGAAACTTTATATTCTTCTCTTGGCACATTGAAACATTCTACAGTGTTAGCTTTGGCTAAAAAACATGATAAAGTATAAAATTCAAGCTGGGAATATCAAAAGCCATGTCAGTCACAAACCTTTAACTCAACTGAACTTTACAAATGTATCTTAAATGTGTTAGTTTGCTCTTCAAAATAAATATGAACATCAGATCTGATTCATTAGATGAAATAATGAAGACTCAATAAAAATGAATGTGCAATTTATCAAAACTTGTAGAATGCAGCTTAAAAAAAAAAGGATTTGAAATCAGTAATGAAAGCTCCCACATAAGAAGATCAGATAAAACAGCAAAACAAATGTAAATCAGTGTAGAGGTAATATAAATGAGAAAAATCACTGAAGCAGAAAATTTAAAAACTGGAAATGCTCCATGAAATTAAAATTTAGCTCTTTTACAAGTTTAATAAAATTGACAAACTTGTTGCTAGACTGAACTAGGAAAAAAGAGATGAAAGTTGCCAGTTTTAGGAATGACAGAAAGCATTAATACTCTAGTGCTTTGCCAACAGATTAGATAACTTAGAAGAAATGGGCAAATTTCTAGAAAGAAATATTCAAAACTGATTGAAGAAATTTTTTTCCAATAGAAGAGGAAACAAAAACTGAATAGATCTATAAGAAAAGAAATTAAACTAGTAATTAAAAATCTTCCCACAAAGAAAAGCCCAGGCCCAGGTAGATTTTATGAAAATGGCTCTTTCAAGGACCCCTTTGACCTTGCACATCTCCACAGGCCCTTCTGGTAGGTCTTCAAGGCAGGGTATGACTTCAGTCTAACCCCAATTTTGGTGCAATGGCCTGTAATTCCTCCTGGAGCAAGAGGAGATAGGCCTGATGAGTTTGAGGCAAGGCAATTTCTCAGTCCTATCTTGAGGGAGACGGCCATCACCCTAATTTCAGTTGAGTGAAGAACTTTCCAACTGGCACACCTTTGGATACATCTTTATATTTATCTGGAAATCTATAAAAACTCGATATAGTTTAAAGTCTCTTTCTCCATGAAAACACTACTTGTTGTCTGTCAGCTGCACTCTGGTCTGATGTCATCCAGTGGAACTAAGGGCATAGGGAGTTAACATAATTCTTATCTTGTTTTGGTTGTTTAAATACTAAATTATCTGCCTTCATTTAGGCTTGTTGTCTTTTCATACAATTAAACTATGAAATGTGTGAAGAGTCAACTTAACAGTGGAAGTAGTGACTTACATCAGCCACTGCACTACCGTCTGACTGCCTTACTGTGAATTCTATACATTTGAAATATATTTGAAAAGTGGAAAATACCTAATCCTGCCCTCAGATAAAATAGGCAGTGGGAGAATGTACCAATTGTAACTGTTACCTGGATACCAATTACTCTGAAACCAAAGTCAAATGAAGACATCACAAGAAAAAATAAACTTGGACCAATATTTCTAATACAAAGACACGAAATCCTTAATAAAATATTGGCAAAGCAAATACAGTAGTATTTACGAAAGGTCCATCATAAATAAGGACTTATCTCAATAGTGCAAGGAGGCTTTAGCATTCAGATTCAGTTGATGTAATACAATCTGTCAGTTGAATAAAAGACAAAACTCACCTGATTACAATAGATGCAAAAAAAAAAAGTATTTCAAAAATAAAACACACAATCATAAATAATCTATTAACAAATTGGGGAGAGAAGGTAATTGTTTGCCTGATAAAGGATATATACAAAACCTGATGGCTAAATCATATTGATTAAAGACTAAATGCTTTTCTCCTAACAGAGGGCAAAACACAAGAATGTCTGATCTTGATGCCTCATTCAACATTGTACAGGAGGTTTCAAACTCAAAGGATGATGATGAGGTTGATAATGATTAAGACAATCATATTGAAAAAGAGGTATAAATTGATCTTACACAAAAATGACATGTTATTTTATGCAGAAAAATCTAAAATACACATACACACCAACACAAAATCTGCTAGAACTAGTAAATAAAAAGTACACCAAAAAATGTTGAAGGTTGCAAGGCACGAGAATAATAAATAAAATACAATGGTATCCGTTTACACTATAGTCTTAACTTTTTCACTGCTGTAACTAAAAGACTCGACAAGAATAATTTTAGAAGAGGAAAAGTTTATTTGGGGTCATGGTTTTTTTCAATTTGCATTTTCCTGATTGCTAATGATGTTGAACATTTTCTTCATGTATTTGTTATCCATTTTCATTTCTTCTTTTGATAAGTGTCTGTTTAAGTCATATGACCACTATTAATTGGGTTATTTGTTTGACTTTTTGTGTTATTTTTTAAATTATTTATATAGTCTAGGTATTTATCTTATATCAAAAGACTAGCTAGCAAAGATTTTCTCCCATTCTGTAGGTTCTCTCTTTACATTCTCAATTATTTTCTTTGCTTAGCAGAATCTTTATAATTCAATGCCATCCCATTTAATAACTCTCAGCATTATTTCCTGAACTTTAGGGGACCACATGTATTTTTTATTGTAGCTATCCTAGTGTGTTTGCAGGGGCATTGCACTGTGATTTGTATTTGCATTTTCCTCACAATTAATGATATTGAATATCTCTTCTGTGTCTAATGGCCATTTGTATATCTACTTTAGAGAATATCTATTAAAAAACTTTGTGTCCACTTTTTAGTTATTTATCTTTTTCTGGTGGAGTTATTAAGAGTAATTTATTCTGGATTCAAGTCTCCCATGACATATATGATTTGCGACATTTTCTCATATTCTGTGGATTGCCATTTTGCTTTCTTAATAGTGTCCTATGAGGCTAAAAGTTTTAAATTTCATTGAAGTCTAATTATTTATTTGTTTCATTTTCTGTGCTTTTGTCCTTCATAAGACACCATTGCCCAAGATAAGATCATGAACATTAACTCGCTTTTTTTCCTGAACAGTTTATTGGGTTAGCTCTAAAAATTTAACAAAAATGAAGTATTTTATTATTCTTAATACTATTCTAAATTGTATTTTTTACCAAATTTCAGTTTAGGATTTTCATTACTATAGGCCTATGATATATTTTGAGTTAATATTTTATACAGTGGGAGGTCTCGCCTTATTCTTTTGTGTATGGATAATTCATCACTGGAGATTATTCTTTCCTTATTAAATTTTCGTGGTACCCTTGGTTAAAAAAAAAACTATTGTTCATAGTGTTTCAATTGTGATTCTCAATTATATTCTATTAATTTATATGCCTTTCTTTATGTCAGCAC
Organism: Ictidomys tridecemlineatus; assembly: GCF_052094955.1. Classification (NCBI taxonomy): domain Eukaryota; kingdom Metazoa; phylum Chordata; class Mammalia; order Rodentia; family Sciuridae; genus Ictidomys; species Ictidomys tridecemlineatus. The sequence continues at coordinate 40,807,903 of NC_135484.1, read as the reverse complement.
CACTTACTCTTGGTTGCTGTTGTTTTGTGTTTGTTTTTGTTCTTGTTTTGATAGAGTATGAATCCTCCAATTTTTTGAGATTGTATCAACCATTCTGGATTCTTTACATTTCAATATGAATTTTTGCCTCAGCTTGTAAGTTTCTGGTAAAAGGCAACTTAGACAGTATTAAATTATGTTGAATCTATAGATGTATTCATCAAGCAATGCTATCTTAATCACACTTACTCCCAATGCACACATTTGGAATGCCTTTACATTTTTCGATGTTCTGTAGTTTTCAGTGTACAAAAGTTAAACTTCTGTTAAATTTTTCTTAAGTATTTTATTATTTGTAATACTATTCTGAGTTGTATTTTGTACTAAATTTCAGCTTAGGATTTTCATTACTATAAAATAAAAATACAAAAGATTTTCATGTATTCATTTATAACAGTGCTAAACACATTCATTAATTCTATTAATTCTCTTAAAATTTTTTTGGATCCATCAAATGGAGAATTGACAAATTAAATGTAGTATGCTCATATGATGAAATGCTATTTGACAATCTAACATGCTACAACATTGATAAACCTTGAAAACATGCTAAGTGGTAAAAGCTAGACAGATAAAAATTATACACTGTTTAGTTCCATTCATGTAAAATGCATAGGACAGAAAAAATTTTTTAAAGCAAATCAAGAGTTAATGTGCCTTTTAAGTGTTGTTATTAAGTTTTATATCTCAGGACTGGGATAAAGCTCAGTTGGTAGAGTTCTTGCCTTGCATGCACAAGGCCCTGGGTTCAATACCCAGCACAACAGGAAAAAAAAAAAGCTTTACATATCTCTGTAGCTATAAAATAATCTGCTGTCTTTAAGCAGCTGCCTTACAACCAGAAATCCAGTAAAAGCAGAGGTCCTTTCCTCTGTATCACTTAGGTATAATCAATCAATGTCACACAATTAATCATTTGAACAAACTTTTCACCAAACAGCTATCTGCTGCAATTTGAATGTTGAAGTTCCCCCAAATATTCAGATGCTAAAGGCTTGATCCCCAACATGGTGCTATTGACAAGTGATGTAACATATAAGTCCTGGAGCCTTTAAGAGGTCTCTGGGTCATTATCAGCATGCCCTTGAAGGGGACTGTGGGACCCTGATCTCTTCTTATCCCTCTTTTTTGGTTCTTGACTCATGAGGTAAGCATTTTGTTTTACCACATGTTTCCACTATAATGTGTTGTCCTTGTGAGAGACCCAAATTGATGGGGCCACTTAAATTTTGAACTAGAATCTACCGAACAGGAATCCAAAATAAAATTTTTCCCTTTATAATTTACTTGCCTTAGGTGTTTCAGTATAATAACATAAAACTAACATAATATCCTTTCATAGTGACTTTTGTATTTCTAGAAAATGAAAACAAAAGAAAGTAAAATAGAAGCAACTGTACTATTAAGAAAAAAAGATGATTAGGAAGAATATAAATCAAGATAATTCCTACGTTCTTGAGCAAAATTTTCCCAAAGTTTAGCTGAGATATATAGTCCTCACTTTACCTCATATTGATAATGGATGTTATAAAGTAAGTGTTATGAAAGCAAAGACCTAAAAAGAACATGCTACAGGGACACTGCTACATCGATGTTCATAGCAGCACAATTCACAATAGCAAGACTGTGGAACCAACCTAGATGCCCTTCAATAGACGAATGGATAAAAAAAAATGTGGCATTTATACACAATGGAGTATTACTCTGCATTAAAAAATGACAAAATCATAGAATTTGGAGGGAAATGGATGGCATTAGAGCAGATTATGCTAAGTGAAGCTAGCCAATCCCTAAAAAACAAATGCCAAAGTCTTCTTTGATATAAAGAGAGTAACTAAGAACAGACTAGGGAAGAAGAGCATGAGAAGAAGACCAACATAAAACAAGGATGAAAGGTGGGAGGGAAAGGGAGAGAGAAGGGAAATTGCATGGAAATGGAAGGAGACCCTCAGGGTTATACAAAATTACATACCAGAGGAAGTGAGGGGAAAGGGAAAAAATAATACAAGGGGGAGGAATGAATTACAGTAGAGGGGGTAGAGAGAGAAGAGGAGAGGGGAGGGGAGGGGAGGGGGGATACTAGAGGATAGGAAAGGCAGCAGGATACAACAGACATGAGTATGTCAATATGTAAATCAATGGAAGTGTAACTGATGTGATTCTGCAAGCTGTATACGGGGTAAAAATGGGAGTTCATAACCCACTTGAATCAAAATGTGAAATATGATATATCAAGAACTATGTAATGTTTTGAACAACCAACAATAAAAAAAATAAAAATTAAAAAAAAAGAAAGCAAAGAGATTTTATAGTTTCAAATAAATATATAGCTTAGAGTAATGCTCTATCTAGCTTTCATCAAAAATAATTAAACAAATTATATATTCCATGTTTGCACAAATATGTCAAAATAGATTCTACTATCAAGTATTAGGAACAATTGTTTTAATGCAAAAAAAAAAAGAAAGAAAGACTAACAAAAAGCATTTACTTTATTGAGGATAAAACTTTTTGATCTTAACAGATTTAAATGCAAGTCTTTATAAATGGATAGTAAAATAACAAAGCCTTAGGAGATTTCCATTTTAGACTTTTGAGTAACTAAATAAGGGAGCCCAAATAGTCTGTACTGTTGGCTAAAGACAATAGCAAAATATGAGGTTTTATAGAGTACGAGTTCAATGCATACTATTAGACACTAGAAGGGAAGCTCAGAGCAGGAAGAACTGCAACAGCATGAGATTTCATGGGCCCACACAGGGTTACATAGAATGTACAGTATGAGGGGCTCACAGTAGTATGGAGCCCCAGCATTAGACAATTCACAAAGAAAAGGGTAATTTATGGGAAGTTTCATGCTGAAACTACAGAGGAACATGGATAACTTAGTAATAGAGGATTTGGAGACAGGTTTCAATAGGGACACTGCTTCTAATTCAATGTCTGGTACAAAGATAATGCTCCTCATGTTGATTTCAATTAAAGTAAGAAGGACAACATTTGTCATTATTGGTTCCTTATAAGAGAGTGTACGTGGTAACCTCTAAACAATTAAAACAAGATAAAGGTGGGAAAAGGAGAGTAATGAAATATTTTCTTCTTTCATACATCCTAGGAACCTATTTTATCTTGTTTAAATGTCTAATACCCTCAACAATAAAATGTGGATTGTGTTAGACTTTCTGTCAATACGACAAAATACCTAAAGAAATTAACTGAAGTGGTGGAAAGATTGATTTTGGCTCACAGTTTTAGAGGTTTCTGTCCTTAGTTAGCTGGTTCCCTTGCTTTGGGGCCTGAGGTGAGACAGAAAATCATGGTGGGGAAGCAAAGCTGCTCACCTCATGGCAGCCAGGATGCAGAAAGAGAAATATCATCTCCAAGGACATCCCCCCAAAGACTTAAATTCCTTCCATTAGGCTCCACCTCCTGAAGGTTCCATCACCTGTCCCTAGCACCACAGGCTGGCAACCCAGACGTTAGTACCTGGCATTGAGGGACAGTTAAGATCCAGCCATAACAGCTATTCTTGAGAGGGGCATATCTAAAGTTTAAAACGGCACAAAAAAACAAGAAATAGTGCAGTTCAATGAAAGGTTAATGTTTGTTTTAGAAAATTCCCTCTCTAGATTTTTGCTTGCTGTCTAAAGCAAAATTCATCACCACCCTCAAAAACCCCTTGGAATTAAGCCTCCCATGTATTGTACTTTATTAATTAGGTACATCAAACACACACTCAAAAATGAGAAGTTTAAATCTGCTTCCACATCACACTTTCACACTATAAACTTTTATGTACATATTTTCAAATATACGGACTGGATACTTAGAATGACTTGGTTAAACTGGCATCAGTGCCAACAATCAAACTCTTCTTCCCATTCTGTCCTCAAAAGATACTATGTGTATGTCCTTTCTGTGATATGAAAACACTAATTATGTCACAGAAAAAACGTTAATGTCTCATCAATAGATATTACATTACTAATTTGTTTAAAAGCAGGCATTTTTAGATGCTATGAATCCTAGGAACAATGTTTTGGTTACGTAAGTTTTTTAAAAAATGTAATTATACACCATTATAAAACAAAAGTTATCAACACCTTTAATCTGTAAAATCTACAGCTTGAGATTCACAAAGCTATGTTTGATTATGTTTAATGATTACACTGGCCTCCTGCTGTTTCCAGTGCTCAAATTTGGGATATTATAATGTAGAACTAAGAGAAGTTCATGTTCAGACAAATGTTTCAGAGATTTTTTAAATTCATATGAAAGCAAACTTTTTAATCTGTAGCTAACATGAAGCTTTAGGAATTTCAAATACTATAACAGGGACTCAAATCATAGTGTTTGGGAGGAAATACTTAACATTTAATCCTCACTCTGTCTCTTAATGTGTAACTTGCAATGTATTTTTAAGTTTAATTTTTGTTTCTTCACCAATAAAATAATAGAAATAATATGATTAGTTACCTTGTGAGAAATAAAGAGGTTAGTACATTACCTGACACAGAACAGGTACTCCATGGCTGTAGAACTCTTATAATTCTTACTCTATTATAAACAGGGAAGCTTTTAGGAAGTCTTCAGTCAAATGTTGGAGATAAGGTCATGATGTCCTGATTTAATAGATAGCAATGCCAGTCATGGCCAGGTAGACAGACCTCTCTGATCTTTAATAGAAAGCCCCTGAAGTTACCTTAGTGCTGATTCTCAGTTCTCAACCCTAGCTCCTGCTTTAGCTATTGGGAAAGCTCCCTCTGAAAAATATTACTAATGTTTCTAATGTGCCCACGAAGTATTAAAACAAAATTTGGAGAACTATTCCAAATCTAAACAAAATTATTGGTTTTGATTCAGGAGAAAAGTCTATTCTTTCCCAAACTTTTTGAATCAATCCCAGAACACAAAAGCAAAATGCGTTGTTCATTTTAATTGGAATTCTCCTTTTTATGCCTGTATCATCTAGCAGCAGGGGCCTGCGGAGGACTTCTCTGTGTTAGTCATTGAAACTGAAACCTACAAAGTATTTACAGAACTCAGATGCTGGTTCTCAATAATCATCAATCTTCAAATTTAATAAACTTTCTAGCCTGATTCTCCATTGCCAGTTAATAAGGAATGACCAGTACACACTAAATGAACTATGATTTATTTTTTTCCCAGAAACAACATTAAGTCTGATAGAAGGCAAAAGCCAACACAAAAAGAGAACTTTGGGGGAGTTGTTGAGATGTTGGCAGTGCTGCCTATTTAACTGAACACCATCCACCTATACACTTGAGAACAGAGATCTGAAAAATAATCTGTTGTTCTTCTCACATGCTCATTTCAGTTTACACATTCAACTTTAATTATGAGGTTTTCAGGGTTGTGAATGCCTGGCTCTTTTTAAGAGTCACCTTAAATACCACCAGGGTTACAGTATCATCAGTGAAGAGGCACATCCATTTGTCTTTCATGCACAGTCTGCACCAGCCAGACAATTGTGATTCATTACATTTACTGGGCCTAGGTGCCCTTCTTTACTGTTCTCCATGGAAGAAGAAAGACAAAACAAGTGCCTTGAACAGAAAGTCTACTGTGACTATTGCTCTTAGTAGAAGGTTTATAAAAATTTTTATTCTCCCTGGAGACAAAGTTAGAGGAAGAGGAATAATATATGGAAGGGAACTATATGGATCGTGCATTGAAATATATTTTACCCCCCAATACAAAGGATAATTACATGCAAGAAGGGGAAGGTAAACTATGCAAAATTATTGTAAATGCTAATATTTACTGCTGATTTAGTATCATCTCAGGGAGTGCAAACTTGTACAAGTGAGACATAATAGTCTATTTTTCAGGAAATATAAACACTGGTAGGAAATAATTTGAAATAAAAGGGGGAGGCAGAATTACACGATCCTGATATATTTCAAGTTTACATGACTGTATTTCATATGATTAAAGAAATATTTTCATTCAGAAAATTTATATTAAGCTAGGACTAGACTGAAAAGTGAGCAAAGCTATGCTCACTAAGAAATGTTAAATTTCATATCAATTTTATAAAAGTAAAAATCTAGAAACAATTGAAATGTCCAAACCATTGTGGATTAAGATGTTTACTCATCCCAACAAAATAAAATAATACTCAACCATTAAAATATTCACAAAGATTTTATTTACACAGGGGAAATGTACATGAAGCATTAAATAAGGAAAGAAATGAAAACTACAACAACTGATGTTTATTTTCTTATTTGAATAGGAGCTATGAACCTCATGAGCAAAAGGCATACTATTATTCTCTTGTCATAATATATATATATATATTTATAAATATATATATATGTGTGTGTGTGTGTGTTCATTCAACTAATATTGTATAATAACCAATTTGTAGTGGGTTTTTAATATTTATTTTTTTAGGTATTTTTTGGTGGACACAATATCTTTATTTTACTTTATGTGGTGCTGAGGATCGAACCCAGTGCCTCATGAATACTAGACGAGCACTCTACAACTGAGCCACAACCCCAGACCCAATGTTAGTGTTTTTCTAGATAAAAACATGAAATAAATTTAAAATAAAAAATGTATTTCAGAATATCAAATTTGCTTACATATGCCTGTACCATTTTCTGAAATACCAACATGTTCTTTAACCATAGTCACTATCAATATTTATGACTCAAGTGATCTCAAATAATTTTAATATCAGTTGACATCTAGTTTAACATTTGATGGAGTTTTGGTGAAATAAGAGAAGGGAGAACAGGTTAAAGGGAAAATACTATTATTCCCCCTGCCCCTGTTCTTTATAGTGAGAAAATATGCAAAAGTTTAGACTCCTGACACCTGAAGTTTATGTGTGGTACTGTTCATTTCAGATGGCGATAGCACCCTCTGGTGAATAACAATTATATTTCACAATTTCTTCCTTCCAAAATAATATGGTTGTATGAAGCTTACGTACCAAGTTAAATAGGATTAAGAAGTTCTGTTGTGCTATTGCCCAGAAGAGTAACTACAGATAACAACAATGTACTATGCATTTCAAAGAGTGAAGAGATTTTGAATGTTTTCACCACAAAGAAATGATAAATATTTGAGAAGATGGGTATGTTTAACCTGAATAAAACATTATATGGTGTATGCATGTATCAAAATGTTAAATGGTATCCCATTAATATGTACCATTTTATGCTCTTATGCAACAATTTAAAATTAATTTAATTTAAATTTTGAAAATAAAAAATTTTAAAGCTCTTCTGATCTGTTTTTGTAAAGTATATGTTCTAATTACATTTATTTTATTTCAGAAGTTGTTCCCATAGCAAGAATTTTTAAAATATGAAAATTGTACTTCTAAAAACAAACAAATTAGAGACTTGAATATCTTCAATTAATCAAATTAGTTGATGAACATATGAGTTTAAAAGTAAAAATCTGTGAATTGAATCCACAATGTAATATACACCAAGAAAATATTTTTTCTTCATTTCCAGTTGTGCTATGAAAGGGAAAACAGGGAGAGAGGCTATTAATTTTTTAAGATCACAAAGTACATAAGTGACTGAATTGAAAATCTTGTATAGGCTAAAGTCTGCATTCTTTCCACTTCATGAATCTGGTAGAACAATAGCAAGAACTCTGAAGGGTCTTAGTTTTAAGCCTGCCACAATTTCATACATATTTGTGGAAGACAAAACTCCTACAATAGCTGAGGGCTCTATTACTCAAAGTGCTGCAAGCAGAAGCATATTTGAATCTTGTTCTTTGTGCCCCGCAAGTTCCACGGGGGTAATATAGATGGGCCAAGGTGGACAATGAACATACAATGGTTTCTTTCACAGTTCACAAACTCCACACTTAGAAAACCCCTGATCTTATAAAGAGTGATGCTAGCTAACTTGGTCAACTTTTGTTCAAAAGAGAAATATTATTTTTATTTTCCTGGTCAGGAAAAAAATCTGGCATTTATCACGGGGATACAAAATCTTATTTATCAAGGCTATTAAGACTGAACGACAGGCAAACATTCTTACAAAACTATCCAGGAATAAAAGCTGACACAGTCATACGGAAATGTCATGAAGAATTGTTCCACAATTCAACAGTATCAGAGGAAAAATCTGAATGAAGTATATTTCAGTGAAATCTACTGTATAGTCTGACAAAAGCCCAAAAATGTATGATTGAGCTATGCTTAGTGTGTGTTTGCTTACCTTGATATTCCCAATCTGATTCAAATTCAAGTCCTTGGAGTCAAAGGTGCATTCATCAGTTACCAAAGGGACACAAGGCAGAGATGATACTACACCTTGGTAAAACAGATTAACAACCCTGGGTAACATGGAAGGGCTCCAGTCAAGTAGAGTATGCTTGGGGTCTAGGTTCGTCTGAGAAAGGAACGTCTAAGTTAAAAACCAGTGCTAAGAATTGAGCCAATCTCTACATACTGGTCCCATTCAGTTTGCTGAGTACTCAGGAAGTTAGGTTATCACTTCTGAGCAGGGGCTTATTTGTTTCCTAACTAAGATAATAAAGATAATGTCTCCCTCTGGGGTAAAACTATGCACTTTATTCAAACCACCAAATACTCAAATTATATGAGCAAGAATAATTCCAGACATGGCATATGTGGAACCTGTTAATATGCTTCTTTCACAGATTAGGGTTAGCTTGACAGCTCAGGAGGGCTGTGCTTATTAATGAAAGACCTTAGAAGTTCCAGAGAAATACAGATGGGAGGCAGAAATTAACAGAGAGAAGAGATTAGAAAACAAAGTTGGGAGGTCACTTTTGGAAAGAGATAGGAAAAAGTTAAGTGTATTGTCAAAAGAATGAAAGAAAAGGAAGGAAGGAAGGAAGGAAGGAGAGAGAGAGAGAGAAGGAAAGAGGGAGGAAGGTAGGGAAGCAAAGAAAAAGAAAAGAACTGGTATGTTTCTGCACTAGCTAAAGTGCTACATACTTTGCTCAGCAATTAAGAGTGAAACTATGCCAGCTCTATAGAAGAGCCTACCTGATAGGAGGGCCAGAGCCAGAGAATAAGAATTTACAGAGAAAATGATCCCTCCGGGTTATTTAAAATAAAACATTATTAAACAGCCCAATTCAATAAAATCTATATTGGTTTAACTTCAAAGTATTATTTTGTTCTTGTTAACTTTCTTATCACTAGATACCTAAATACTTGCAGGGTTCAAGAATACTCTCTTAAGGCACTGTATCATTTGGGAGAATGTAATCTTTCTGCATAATTTTTACTCTGGTGAGCCACCTAAGAGTCAGTTACATGCAGATCCTGCAATCAGTTCTTATAAAAAGCTACTGTCATCTGCCCTATTATACTACAGTCGTTTCCATAATTAGAGTTATACTTAAAGCTGATAGCATCACTAATTAAAAAGAGGTATATATGTATATATTTTCAATAAATTTCTAAGAATAACTCTGAAGCTAAGGGATTTTGTTTTTATCTCCTTCTGAGTCATGGTATTGTCTTGCTTCAATTCAAAGTTTTGAGTGCATTAAACTTTTACCAAGGCAGAGGGAAAGAGACCAATGATGGCTTATCTTCAACTTTTTAGTGGAACAAAGAGTGACTTTCATTTTAACTTCATAGAATTGATAAAAGAAATGAGGAGAAATATTCAACAAACTTTAACTTCTTCATATTTAATAATACTACTTACATGGAAAACATCTATAAAAAATATTAAAATAATGTGAATCTGGTTCATTTTCTTAGCTTAAAAGACCCCCAAAATTATTTCAATTAAATATAATAATATACAATGGAGAAGAATCTATGAATAATTCATAGTTAGTTTCCACATTGTCAGTAGAATTAAAAAGGTTTTCTAGTCAGCTTTTAAAATCACAAATATAAAAATTTCATTTTAGAATTTATTAGATATGGAAAATTATTTCTATAAATTATTTTAAGGACTATCATGAGAATTTCCTCTGTATTTCTGAAATCTTCAAGTTCAGAGAAAAGACAGATTTCAATTACTTATTTAGGACCACTTCAAAGAGTACATAGTCAGTCAGAATGTATTGAACCAGACTTCACTCATTCATATGTGATCTTTGCCTTTAAGAGTGTTTCTTGAAAATCTTGAGAGGTTAAAAAAAATGTATTTTTAAAATCTCAGTATTACATTTTTATTTATTCATAACATACCTGAAGTGAGAAAGTTAATGCAAGGAATAAAGGAGACAAAAGTAAATTGGTCCACTGAAAATATTAATGTCATAGTCTTCAATTTAGCATAGTTTAAACTATGAATTTATGGTGCCAGGAATGTGATGAGCTCATGTCAAAGAAAAATATTTTTTGACTATGTATAATGGAGGGAATTTCTTTGCAAGTGTGGAAAGATCTTCATGTATAAATCGAATGTCTTAAACCATCAAATCTCTAAGTGTTGGACCTTAACATTGTTTATATATATAAACATGTCAGGGGGAAATTTGTGCTTGTGAGTTTCTGGGTTGGAATGGTGGAAGAGAGCAGCCAGAATTACAGATATGGAATTTCTGGGCTTGACTTTCTCTAACTGAAAAAGATTAGAAAAGTAGCAAATAAAAAGCAAGACCTCACATTCAAGGTTATATTGTTGATAAAACATGGATAAATAGTTAGATTTTAGCTATAAAAGTAACGGACATTTGACCACTACTTCTTCCCACAAACTAGAACTTTACCTTGAGGAGGTCAGAACTAGTGTTTAACATTTTAAAAAACATTATTAAACAATTTCATTCTTCTGCTTAGTAAAGGAGACCTTATTCTCAACATAGAAGGGGAAAATTATGCAACATCTTAAAAAACATATTAGACTCTAAAACTTTGTTCTGAAAACAAATTGTCTACTTGAAAATCAGAAATAGGAGGAAAAACTATTTTAAAAAGAGTTATGCTAAACAGAAATCCCTTGATTTTTTAGATTTCAAAATCTAATTCCATCTCTAAAGAGACCAAGAACAGTAGACTTTAAGGTAATATTACTTACAACACAACAATACCCTTTTATCCCTGATGTGAGTAAGAAGTGACTATAGCATCAACTCCTCACCATCCACCTCCAACTGGGAATGGGGACACCACTGACTTGAGATGTTTCCCAGCTGATTTGATTAAAACCCACTCTGTTACCTCTGAAGACCCCAGGACAAAATCACTGACCTCAGAATTGAGATTTTTCAGGCCATTCAATTCTATCCATGCATCTTTTCTCTTCAAATTCTTCATCGCTTCCTTTTTCTAGAATTCATCCTGCTTGACACATACCACCCATGCTTTCTTTACCACTTTAGTACAATGAATGACCTTTCTCTTCACCACTGTCTTCTTGCAGCCCCGACTCATGCCACAAAGCCTTATGGAATCTCTCTTGTGAACACTCTTCATCCCCTTCTGAACGTGCTTCTTTACCTTCTTAAACAAAGCTGCTACTCCCACAACGCTATTGCACCTAGGACAGGTGTCTCTTTTCCTCCCATCAGACACCTCAGAGCCTGCAGAGGGCATTGCCTCTGTCCCAATCTTTGTATTCTCTCTCTCCTCTACAGAACAACTCACTGCTCCTTGAGCCTCTTGCCCTCTATTGGCTATTTGGTCTGCTGACCTGTAGGGAACTGCTCCAGTTCTTTGGAAACTTGGAACTTGGCTCAAGGTCTTCTTTTTACCTCTTGTGCTCTTGTAATTTTGAGAGATTTTAGTATCTGGACAGGTGATCCATCCTGCACAGTAGCATTATAGTTTCTAAAATTCCTAACTTCAGCCCCATTCAAACCTCTTTGCTTCAGTCACCCATTGTCATCCCAGGGAATTGTGTCATTTTTTATTTCTTCCATTCAAACCCGTCCCCATCAACTACCATTTCCTTCCCTTTCCATTTCTCATATGCTTGCTGACATGTCTTTTTCTATCATTGAGAAGAACAGATATCTTTGAGGCCTCTCTTCCCTTCCAACCTATGAAGACCTTTTGAACCATTTTCTATTATCAGAGTTCATGATTTATCACCAAACTACTCTAGCTAGCATCTCCGAGTTCCTAGTGTCTTAATTATTTTACACAACTAATAAGGGAAAACTCTAACCTCAAGCAGTGCTAAAATTCATCATATCTATTTCTATTCCTGGGTGACCTACACACAATACCCAGTTTTTTTTTTCAGAGAGATCACTGATTAGTTTGAAAAAATAAAAATGGTAAAAACACTATTAATTAAAAATGTGATCTACTGCTAGAGAGAAATCAAAGGACTATCACTTGGATTTACCATGAATTCTCATTTCCAAACTCTGATAGGTCCACAGAACTGCCAATAAACCTGAAAAGAAATCCTCATTAATTATTTATAGGTCATTGATTTCAAAATATTGTTTGTCTCTGTTTATTTCCAGTCCCAACACAATTTGCCAATCAAAGGTCATTTTTTGTCATAAACAACATTGCCCAAAATAGTTTCACTTTTACCAGGCTTCCAGGGGAACAGAGGTAGAAAGTCAACCAAATGTCAGCTTCTCATACAGAAAATGAAAGGTCTTTATTAACTCTTTAGCTACACAACAATCACATTTTTAATTAATAGTTTTTTTTACCATTTTTATTTTTTCAAACTAATCAGTGATCTCTCTGAAAAAAAAAACTGGGTATTGTGTGTCTAACTCCATATTACATAGGTATTCAGTAACTACTGTAGAATCAGAGCATTTGAAGAAGACTTAAAGAGTTTTCCTGAACTCTCTAGGGGTCTAAAATTAATCCAGAACTGAAAGAAAAGTTTAATTTTGAAGATCAGAAAACACTGGTTTCAAAAAATATGAAATTACTGTCTAAATGTCATGCTCTTATTAAGGAAACAGAGGTATGAGATACACATTAGTAATATTTTCTGCAAATATGATTTAATATTTTGGAAAGTTTTATTATTTAAATGGGTCATTTGAATTTCAACATGTATTTACTTTCTATCATTGATGATAAAGGCTCTAGAAGATATTTCCATGTTCTAATGCCTGGAGCCTGTTATATAAACAAAAATAAAATGTGATTCAGTTAAGGATCTTGATAAAAGAAGCTTAATCTGGATCATAAGTGCAGACTTAAATACAATCATATACACCCTTATAAGAGACAGGTAGATGGGGCTCTGAGACACATCCAGGACAGGGCAATGTGAAGATGAAAGCAGATATCAGATGGATGTGGCTATAAGACAAAGAATACCAGGGGTTGCTGCTAGCCTTCAGAATGAGAAGTGGAATGGAACAGAATCTCTAGAGGAAGCTTGGCCCTGCTGACCACACCTTGGTTTCAGATTTCTGAAATAAATTTCCATTACTTTAACATCTCCAACCCCCCAATTTTTGGCAATTTGTAGAGCAACCACAGAAAACAAAAGCAATTTCAATTTGTGTCAGGCATAAGATAAGTTTCTGCAGAAATCAAGATTTTTTTTAAGTGTGTTTGGTGGCTGGGAAGGGGTTAAGTACATGTTCCCTAACAACCATTCCCTTTCAATTTAGTCAGGAAGGCTAATATAGAAATTTATGTATTATAGTGCATTTTGGTTTTCATATTGAAAACAAATATTTGAGCTATGGAAACAATGAGAAGAGATCTAGTGAATTGTATGGAGTCCAATAAGGCATTTGAGAAGGTAACTTTGAGGGCGAGTCACCCTTAAAATTGACCGTATTTGTCAAGCAAATAAAGTGGAATGTGGTATTATGGCATGTGTGGCCACATGGAACAGCATCTGGGAATCAAACAACTAAAAGAGCATGATAACCAGGGAAACATGAGCAAATTTAAGTGGATCACATGTGGTAGGGGAATTGATGGAAGATAAAATTGAAATGATAAATTATAAGGCAATACATTATTCTTTAGACAACAAAAAGTCACTGGGGGTTTCTTAGCAAGAAACCAGCATGCCCTGATTTCTGTTTTAAAAGATAACTCTGAAGCATTTATGTGGAAAATTCACTTAAGTGGAATAATTCATTCTCCTGATGATGCCTGAAAAATGAAGTGTTACCTTACTAAATTGGTTCCAATAGCAGGCAATGAATTTTCATTTGTTTTGGCAATAAAGTGGCAAGCTAGTGTGCTTAAATCCAACTATTAGACAGGTCATTAAAACTTCTTTATTTGGCCAGAAAGGAGTTTTCAGAACCTTTCATTCCTGAGGGAATAGGTAGATTCAAGTACGGTGCCTCAATTTATTTTACGAAGGTTTATTTTGAAATATCCAAAAATTTTTTTTAAGAAGCAAAAATCTGGAAAATTAGCCTCCCAGAAAAGATTTCTTCCATCCTGATTTTTTCCTCTCTAAATACTGAGTAATACACTCCAAAGACAATTGAGAGTCAAAAAAAAAAATCATTATGGCATCATGGGTGAAAAATCATTAATCTAATTGAGTCCATGACTTATTTTTTCCAGAAAAGAGAAAAAAAATCTAAGAATACTGCTAAGGACTCATAAGGGATAATAAATGCTGATCTTAAAATATACAGGAAGTAATAGAAACAAGCTGCTTCTGCTAATCAGTGGCTAACTTGGACCAACAATGATCTTGCAGTTCTCACTGTGGAAGTGAAAAAGTAAAACTACTTCCTGAAGTAGCCACAAGTAAGTGAACAGAAGTTAAAGATAAAAATCTACATTTTGTGGGTTTAACAAATAATTCAGAAATGCCAGACCAAATACACATTTTGAAGCTGTTCTGTCCATCCAACTTGAAAATATTTGTTACTCAATGGGCCCGCTTTTTAGGACTGCAGTTTCTAAGCCAAACGCTGATGATTGACCAAGGATTACAAAAGCAACAGTCTTGAATTTTCAGCCTTAGCACTATAGTCCACAAAACTGGACATATACCCAAAGGTACAAAACATATACACAAAGGTACAAAAATGGACATCCATAAAAATGTACTTCAGAGACATTTTTATTTTCAATCATTAAATCAAAACATAAATCTCTGCTTCATTTTTATCCTTAATCAATATAGCCCAAGTCAAATAAGAAGCCAGAAATTATCTGAGAATATGAACAATAAACATACCCAAGGAAGTCATTTATTTTTACCTGTATATTTTAGACCTACCAGTTAATTGCTAACTCTACATTTCATGTTTTCTTTTTCTGACCCAAATGTCTTCCTTTTTGTTTTCATTTAATGACTGTGAATGTACATATGGTAAGTTCAGTGAATGGACAAAAAGATAAAATAATTGTTAATGAATTTATTGCTATATTTTGTACTAGTGATAAATCTGCTTATAAAACTCATGACTCCCAATGGATGTGTGAATGGAAAAAGTAATGTTGTTTGAAAAGCAATAAATATCTGCTGCCCCACAGTCTATGGACTTGGCACGGAGCAGAGAAAAAAGTAAACAGTCCTCGCTCTCCCAGTCAATAAATCTAACTTGACTGCTGAATCAAAATTTTACAGCCAAAGGAAACATTTGTGATACAATAGTAATTCTTTAATAAAAGATAATGGCAAAGGTGTTGATAGATATGCATCAGCAACAGGATGTTGAACTCAAAACCAATCTGACTGAACCACTGTTTCCCAGCAAAAGACCCCACACTACAAAGGATGAGTTCATTCTAATCTTGAGCATATTTCTCCTTAATTTATTTAATTGTTCTAACGATTCCTCTGAAGTTCAATTGTTATTATAGTGCTTACTATGTACAAAGCTTTGTAAGAGATGGCAGGTGTGTTCAGAGTAGAAACTGTGTAGTATGGGGGCAAGGTGGGATCTTTGGAAACCCTACCCAAAGATTACAGGTCAATTATGACTCCTGTGTACCTGGCAGGGTGGGGGGATAATGTGATGGAAGGAAGCAGGGGACAGAGAGGGGAGTGAGGAAGAAGGTATGAACAATTCTCTGATAGATTGTTTTTGACCCTCTCTCATCCTGAGATCTGTACAGTTAGAATTATCTTAATTACAAATCCACACTTAGATGTAAGCATGGAAAATATTTATGTCAGTTCTTCATAACTCTACGTCAGTCTTCCAGAATCATCAAAAAAGGATTCTGAGGTAAGTATCTGAGGTAATATTGGATTAAAGGATCTCAAAAGAAGAATGTGCAATTTGACACTCATTTCCTCAGGAAAAGATTCAAAAAAAAAAAAAAGAAATTTTGAAATGTGTTTTCAAGGTTAACAGGATGTTTTCCAGATAAAAAAGTGAATGAATATTCTAGACCAAAGAAAACATATACCCAAAGGTGCAAAATTGGCCCACCCATAACTAGGGAAGTTGGCAGAGAGCCTGTCCTGGCCTTTAATTTCCTGTAGGGTAGTAGCCTTCACCTCCTTCCACAGGGTGATGTCCCAATCTATTCTTCGTGGGATGCTCCACTTTTTCATTTTCCTGGTGGATATTTGCCATGATGATATTTTTTTTTCTAGTTATTTTCTGGGCTTGTCCTTGCAGCTCTCCTCCTCTGACTCTCACTGTGAGGTGTGCCTGCTGCAACACAGAGCCCTGCAGACCAGCTCAGCTTTCCCCAGCCTGAAGCCAGCTTGCTCCCCAAATCTTTATCCCCAAGAGCTTATCTCTCACTCTGATTGCCTATAAATCCGAGCAGCACCTTGTTTTAGAAAAAAATAGTATCAGTTTGGAACTGGGAAGACTTGGATTTCAATCACTGCTGGGAAATTAGTAGCTTACTCTCCAGGTCTGTTTCTTCCCATATACAGTGGGAAAAGATCATGCCATTTTACTCACATTATTCTGAAAATTAAATGAGAGGATGATTCTTGAGAATGTATGGCATATATTTATGACTTTTAAAAAAGTTAGTGTCCCCTTACAGTATGGAGAGAAAACTCTATAAAAAGGCAGATATTCAAAAGCAGACCATCCTGGTGTGGAATTCCAGCTTCCAAGTATGCTAGCAAGATGATCTTGGGCTCCCCCCTCTGATCCTCTGCTTTCTATTAATAAAATAGAGATAATATAGCCAATCTCAGAAAGTTATATAGATGAGATAAATGTACCTCTCCCATTGTCTGGCACTTGTGGTTCTCCTCTCCTGAATATTCTTCTCAACACTTAGGAGAATATGCTGACAAGGACACTTAACCTTTCCCACCCTAACTGACCTCTTCACTGTGAGTTATTTTGTCCCCATGTTCAACACCCTGCATTTCTGGGCAAACTCTAGCTGTTCCCTGCCTTTACCTCAGGGATGTTAACACCCAAACATATTCTAAAAGTCACATAATAAATAGAAAGAAAACAGATGAATTTTACTTTGTGGCTCTTCTTAACACATAGTAAGTGGCACAATTAATGGATATTGATAATGAGTTCAATTATTAAACATTCATTATTAAAGACATAATATGAATCAAGATATTTAAATCCTTTCAGCAAGACGTCAATCTAGTGGGAAGAAAGAAATTATCCCACGTCCATGCATGATACATAACCACATAATTTATTTATCTTGATAACCTTGAAAATTAAGTAGAAGTCAGTATCCCCATATTTATACCAATGAAACTGGGTCTCACAATAGTTAATGGGTCCGAAATCATCAAGAAATAAAGGTGGTATTATCTTGAAATAATTTTTGTGTTTACTTTAAAAAACAGTTGCCTATTTCATCAGTGTGCAGCTCTTTCCTGTGTAATAGTATCACACATTTATATGTGCCATTCTAAAATTGCCTCTACCCTTAAGAAATTTTTATACTTCATTGAGGAAAATAACCCATTATATCCTGAATTTCATGGTTTAGCAACATGACACAGAGGTCAAGCAAATCCATAGTAGGAAATAGTATTCTTGGTTCCTGAAGTCAAATTAGGAGTATATTCAACAAATCTATCTTAAAATGGTCAGAATAGCCCTTGAAGCAATCTTCAGCCCCATAAAATGGAATCAGAACTATTTCCAGACTTGGATCCATCATGTCATTAATGTGTCTGAATTTTAGTAAACTGTTATATTTCCAAGACTTTAATAGACCAAGAAACTCTTTTGAAACCTTGCAGCAATTCAAATGATCTACATATGTACAAGAAACAAACTTTAATCCTATATTTGAAGAAAAAATTCAAAACTGTGAATTAACATATAAGCAAAAATGTTTTAGGCACTTAAACTCTTGGAAATGATACTACTATCTTGACTGTCAGTCTAAAGGGAAGATTCTATAAGTTATGATCATATTAGAAATGTTGATAAGGGGCATTTTATGAAATTGTTTTTAGACAGAGTAAACTCATAAACTGAGAAATGACTAGTTATAATACCTCTGAGAAGTGAGTAATTAAGAGAAACATGAAATCAGTTAAATTACCCTCTTCCATTTTTAATTTTTACTCCTATGGAAAGTCCAAATATGGTTCCAATCAATGGGAGGAGCTCTATGAACTCTACCTTTGCAAGTCTAATTAGAAAATTTTTCAAAAATCCCACAAAATAGCAACAAAAGTAAAATCTGTTGAATAATATAGTTTTTTTCTTCAAATTATTTTTCCAATTTCTCTGCCAAAGCAAACACATGGTACGTGTTAGTCAGCTGGGTCTGCATCAATTCATCAGTTGCATAAACTGCACTGATTTTATTGCCAAACCTATTACACTAAATCCCAATGTTTTTAAAACCTAACTCCAAACATCCTTTTAAGCTTGCTGAACATTCTAAATGTAGCTTAAATGTAAAATATTTTTAAAACTCATTTTTTAGGAACCTTTGTGAATATTCCTCTTGGATAGATGCCACATCATAAGTTATTTTGGTACCTGCTAACAGAAAGGTAAAATATAGACCTTTGTGTTTTGGCATACAGTAGAGAGAAGAGGAAAGCCTTATTTTCTTTGTTTTTGTTAAGATTTTATTTAAACATTCCCCAAAGCTATAGGAGCTATTAGAATAATTTGACAAGAAATGTTATCAGATGTTTGGAATTCAGGATTTTAATGCACAAAAGTATACTTCATTCTTTCTTCCACAGAGCTATGTTACTGAAAAAGTCTCTCTATCATAAAATGTAAATTACTCATTCATCTTATGATGCTCTTAACCTTTTACGTAAGGAATATAATATATGCTGCTGTCTCTGGTTTTCAAAAATAAGGCTGATTGTGTGGATTAACATCTTGTTTATGAGGTAAAGAGTCCTAAGGAAAAAATAGGTTCGATTATCTTGTTTAACTCTGGAGCTAAATATCTGAACTGTGGTGTTTCCCTTTCTTAGCATACATACATATGATTCTAACAGACATTTGACCATGTGGAATCTGGTAATTGGAATGGTGTACAATGTCATTGAATACTGTTTTCTGGACAACTTATAGTTTCAAGTTATTGCTACAGAAAAATTTAAGAAGTATAAGTACACTTCATTTTTTAACATTTTAGCTTACTTTTTTAATTGTAATGTAAAAATAACTTGAGCATCAATGATAATTTTAATTAATAATTCTTACTTTTCATGAATGTATCAGATATTTTCAATTATTATTCCAGAAAAATAAATTGTAACAATTTATGCTTTCTGTACCAGATCTCAGCAACAAAACATGAACTTGAGCAGATGTCTGACTCTGAAGCTCTTTCTGTTAATTGTTTGTGTTAATATTTGACTTTATCGCATACTAGAAAGAGCACTGTCTACCTTTTATATGAAGAAAGCATATTGAAATCATTTTCACTGATTTTAATGAATCTTGATTCAAAAAAATACACTACATGTACTGATTCCCCCCTTCCATTTTGCCTTAAAATATTCAAATCCAAAAATTATCTCTAAACAGACTTATTCCAAGATTTTTGGTTAACATTATGGTGGATGATATCATAACTTTTTAAAAAGGTGTCTTTTTACAAAATGCAATTGTAACTATTTACTCCTAAAAAAAAATAACCTTGGTAGTTAGTATTTGCTCCCCAAAAACCAGTTTGCTGATGAGCAATGCTGCCAACAAACAACTGTAAACTTCCTCTCTAAGGAACTTCATTTTAATGATAGCACCTTTGTGGATTACAAAGTGACATTCCATTTTTAGTTACACCAATACTAGTGTGAGAACTATGCTACTATGGACTAATGTGGGTCTTCATTTCAAATGAATTTTATATTGCAACAGTGACTGGAGGGATATTATAAGTAGAAATCATTTCTAATTCTGTATCATATGCAAATAAATAAGATATTATTGCATTTTAATACTGACAGGGTAATCCTTTGACAGCAGCATCGTAAGTTTTTTAAAGTCTTCATAATTCAGATCTCTGTGGGAAAATCCAATATCCTTTTTGGAATAATAACTCAGAAATGTAATTTTTCAGTCACTGAAAAAGACCTTTCAGTGGGCTTGCAGCTATTAGCATTAAAAACATGGAATCACTAATGCAGTAGTATGTATCTACTTAAGCAATACAGGAGTTTAGGAAAATGATCAGATGAGAATCTAACAATGGAAAATAATGTCTTATCAATATTTAATTGATGAAGTCCACTTTCTCCTTGCCTATATCAAAAATGTTTTAAATTCCCTGGACTTATAGTTTAGGGGTGCATAGTAAGTACAAAGTTTTTAGTTGTTCAGGCTATCAGGAGTCATAAAGTGATTTTTGTCTTTAATTCCATTTTACAAACTGTGTAAAATGAGCTTTTTCATCGTATTTTAAGAAGCTTATGGTTGCTTTGATGATAAGTGAATAGCATTCCTGTTGTTAAATCATCTTGATTTAGGTATAATATTGTATATGCAAAGTCTAAAATTTTATCATTTAATAGAAGTTTAATTGTATGCATACTATGACTAGGTCTTTGAAAATGATGAATATATTTTTCAGTAGCACTATGGAAATAAAACTTTTTGATAGTAAGTCATACCACTAAAATCAGTGCTACCTATCTGAAAATGAGACTTAGCCCACACAATGTATTTGTAGCCAGAAAGCATTTTGAGAAGAAACGAAATTCATTGAAACTTACAAATGAGGACATTTCCTGAAAGTTTGGAAGTTTTGGTACATATATAACTTTCATGTTTTGAAGATTGACTTATAAGACTATATGATATCAAATATACTATTTTATCTCAAAAATATTTTAGTTTATTTACAATTGCTTGTTTAATAAAGAAAAAAATTAAATAAGAAACATATCGTCAGTCATGAGTCAGATGCCTATTATCTCAGTGTTCAAGAGGGTGAGGCAGGAGAATTGCAAAGTCAAGGCCAGCCTCAGCAACTTAGTGAGACCTTGTTACAAAATAACATTAAAAAAAAAAAAAAGTCTGAGGATGTGACTCAGAGGTAGAATGCTGTTGGGTTCAACTCCCAGTACTGGGGGAAAAAAAATACATTATATATATATATATATATATATATATATATATATATATATATATATTGAATAGAATTAAAATCTTCCACATCTCAAACCACTACTCACTTTCATAGGAATTTTTTATTCAGAAAGAACAAATGTTTAGGTTTATTAGAGTATATATAAATATAATAAATATAAATATATAAATGTATATATATCAAATATTTAAATATATAAAAGATATATTTAAGTCTACATTAGATTCCAAAGTGATCTTCACTTAAAGAAGACACAGATACATAAATGATTAAATTACATAAGTATGTAAAAGTCTTCAATAAAAGAGTAAACACATATCTGTGAGTATAAATAACCTACCAGATAATATATGAAGGAACTAAAAAAAGTTACCAAAGCCAAATGTTAGGGTATAAATAAGGGTTTGCCAATAAGCACAGGATGTAATTAATACAGGACAAGGTATTAGTGTTTTAATTTATAATGTACAAGGTAGAATCTGATGTATTCACATAAGATAAAGACATTATAGATTAAGATCTTAGAAAGAAAAATAATTGAGCCATAGTGTACAGGACAGATTTAAGTGAATAAAACCTGGAAGGCTAATAATTGGACAACTACAGTAATAGAAGCTGAAAGAATAAAGTTTCTTGAAAATTAATATGACATATAGTATGACAAGTTCAACTATATAAAAAGACTTTTTCATCAAAGTATAGAATATAGAGAATCAAATATATGTAGTAGACACTTAAATATATATTTTGCCAACAGATGATGTAAGAGAAATTGAGATTTCAAGTGTTTGTGTGTACAAAAGGAGCTTAGAAAAAGACTTAAGAGTAATGTCCAGATGAAGTGAACAAGTATGTCATAGACACTAAAAAGAACATCTCCAGAAATTCAGTGGTATCAGATACTACAGATGCATTTTGTGGAATGATATGTGGAAACGTGCCACCGAGTTTCACACATCAGAGTGAATGAAAGCAGTCCCAGTAAAGTGGTGAGACTAGAGACCACACTGTTTTAGATTAAAGAATGAAGATTCCTTAGAAATATAAACTCAGAGAATGGGGTAATGTAACACTTTTATGAAATTTCTCAATGAAAAGAAAAATGACAAAAGTGTAACACAGCATGTCAAGGACAATTTCAAAGGCTGGTAAATGCCTAAACAAGAAAAGCAGCAGCCAGTGGAGGTTAAGTGACTAAAGACTCAGAACAGAGGGAAGAATTTATGAATTGTGATCCTGATGAGGAGGGAAGTAAGAAGAAGCCATAGGTATAGTAAGATATAACAAAGGCGCTTGCCATGCACCAGGAAGTAGTATTCAGAGTTTTTCATGTTTTAATTAGTGCAATTTTTTTAGAACTTTGTGAGTCTGCATTACACCTACTTCAGAGATAAAGAAACTGAATACAGAGAGGTTGGCCAACTGGACTAAATGGTAGAGGAAAGATTAGGATGAAGGATTTAGTGGCTAGTGTTCTAACCACTATACTGTAACTATTCTGGGGTCTTCAGAAATAATGTGAAATAGGTCCTCTAAAATAGGAGAGAAGGGACTAATAGGTAATACCATAGGTATGTCAAGTAGAGGGGAAAGAAGCTGAGGATGTGTTCATTTGATAACCTACTTGTATTTTCTCAATAAAGTAGTAGACAATAAAATCTATTGATGATTAAGCATTTGGTGATAGGGTAAAATGTTTAAAGAAAACAGTAAACTTTACATACACCAAACCAGGAAGTTTAAGAAAAATTGTGACCATTAACTATTGACCTATTTACCAAATAATATTCTTGACATTATCTGCATCCTTAGAGAAAACCTTATAAGTTAGAAATTATGATTCCCATTTTACATACTTAGAAGCTGGGCAACAACAGTGTTCATAATTTGCTCAAGATCACCTAGATATTAAAGTGCTAAAGTAGAAATTTTAATCAAGGTCTGCTACCAGTCTCAATACTTTTTAATTCTGCCACACCACCTTGAAAAGAAATGGAGAAGGTGATCACTAAGGGCACGGGTAAAAGCCGAAAGTTGAGTAGCCATATTTTGTATTAAACAACCTTCCACATAAACACAGGCAGTTTTTGAACCAAGAATATAAATAGATAGTGACTATTTCTTTTCATTGTGGTAGGGAACTAACCAGTTGGGTTAGGATGTGGAAACACAAGGGGTAGAGGGGAAGAGTAGAGCCAGGAAGGGATGGTTGAACTAACAGAAAGGGGATAGGTTGAGGACATGAGGACAAATGGCAGGTGCAGAAAATATGGAGATATGGAAGGGTCACATCCACTGAAAAAAGAGTTAGAGCTTTTAATTTTAGGTTTTTGAAGATAAAGGAGTTCAATAAATTTTGACTAGAAACAGAGCTTCCCAAACTCTTAAGCGGCTATTTTATGGCTTTCAGACTTTTGAATGTATCCAGAGATACTATTGCTTTGCTTTTTTTTTAGTTAATTTACTGACACTTCAAAGACTTCATAAAAAGTCATTTCACCTATCATTTGCCAAAAGCTTCACTGAACAAAATTTTGTTCCTCCTTGAGTATTGATGTTTCATGTTACATGAAGTTTTGTTTTATTGTTTTATTAGTTCCGTTTTTTTTTTGATGTCTCAGGATTTTATTAATGGTGCTCAGTTCTTCATCTGTTTTTGAAATTCCACTGAATTGTATGCCAATATTTTCATTCCATTTAGTGACTACACAGTCTAAAATGAAAGAAGTATAACCACCCTGCTTGGCCAAATCAACCATTATTGTGGAACTTGGGAGTGCAAAGCACAAACACTAACTTCCTGCTTCTAGAACTTGGCTTGACACTTCTACTTTCTGGTAAAAACTATCATTAGAAGATCATAAGCCTCACATTACAAATCATTTTAACTCCACATTCCAGGATATTGCACCCAAACAGCAAGTACTTTGAGATTAACATTCCAGTATTAACCTCAGCTTATCTACAAACTAATACA
Source organism: Ictidomys tridecemlineatus (assembly GCF_052094955.1). NCBI lineage: Eukaryota > Metazoa > Chordata > Mammalia > Rodentia > Sciuridae > Ictidomys > Ictidomys tridecemlineatus. Next base: position 40,783,505 of record NC_135484.1, on the reverse strand, counting down.
CAAAATTTACTCTCATTAATTGCAAGTGCCAAAAAATCTGACCTCTTGAAGTCTCCAAGGTGAGAGATATTGAAATCACTGCTTGAATGATCATCTTGATTTACTGAGCAACCTATTTTAGTTGGGCTCAAAATTCTGAGTACTGGGTCATGGTGATTTATTGTGGGCTTTAAACTAGGAACAATCACTGATAGGATCTTCCATAGTAAACCAATAGTCTTAAATGACATATCTAGTCCAGCAGATGTTGTGCTACATAAGCACACATATCAATGTTTATTAGCAGAAATGCACCCACATATAATAAAAAAGTGGTTCTGCATACCCCAGCACCACAAAAGAGGCAAATGTTTACAAAAATACTTTAAGAGAAATGGTTCTTCTTTATGTATTTTCCTACAAGCATAATCAATATAACTTGGTGACAGCTGACATAGGTATCTTAGGCTTTTACATTCCATCTCCCCAAATATGCCAGATAGTCTTCTTACACTGATTTTTATAATGTTCTGCCTTGCCTGGGTTTTAAATATTGCAAGGAAATATTTTTCTGCTCCTCTCCTTGGAAGATTAATTTTCCTTCCATGTTTAATGCCATATTCAATCCCTTAGATAACTATGTATATTATGTATATTTCTTTTTCCTTTTTTTCCATACTGGGGATTGAACCCAGGGATGCTCAACACTGAGCCACATTCCCATACCTTTTTTTTTTTCTATTTTGAGATAAGGTCTTCTAAGTTGCTTAGGGCTGAGTTGCTTAACTCTAAGTTGCTGAGACTGGCTTTGAACTTGCAATTCTCCTGCCTCAGTCTCTTGAGCCACTGAGGATTACAGACATGTGCCACTATGCCTGGCTTACATATATTCTTTCTCACAGCAAAATTTTTACTTGTACTTCTCCTATAACAATATAATAGAATTTATATCATGAAATAAAAATATATGCCATCTACAGCAGATATTTTAAATAAGAAATAAAAAGATTTTTAAAAGGAAACTCAGATTTTTTTTCAATAGCAACTGTTTTTCTGGGTTGTATGACATAGAAGGATATATGACCTACTTGGAAATATTTTTAAAAAAAAACAGATTTTCAAGATTGTTTGAGCTATCATTATTTCCTGGTACTGTTCATTTTTATTTTCTTTGTTCTTATTTTCATTCATTTCCCACTATTTGGCAGCAGATTCAACCAACATACTTTTTCTGTGATCTATAATTTTCTTAGTACATTGTATAACTGCAAATCTTGGCACTGATATATTTTATATTGGGACAAAACCCAGAAATACATAGGGATGTGTGTGTATATGTGTGTGTGTGTGTGTGTGTGTGTGTACTAGTTACTTTATTTAAATGTTAAGAAAATTATATTTCCAAGGAATAGTGCTTATAATAAATTATTCAAGGTACTTTATCTTGTAAATTAATTTTTTGGACTAAATCTGATTTACAGAGGAAAGTATCCATTGGTGACTACACATCAGCACTCTCATACCATAACAACGCCTTTATGCATTAGATAATGGAACTGGAATGAATAGTTTCATAATGTTAATGGAACTATCTTTACTCTGAAGCTATCTGACAATATTAACTGTAGGGAAGTATTTTTTCCCCTAAACAGCCATTTGCCATTAAACTAAGCAGTGTAACTTCACAAACCAGAAGACTAGGGAAAGGGAAAGTTTTTCAAATGGTATATTTGGGCTATGAGATTAAGAGAAGCAAGACAGGATTAAAAGGCACAACCCATGCCACATGAGTAAAAATGGGAAATGGTGTTGATTATTGCTTCATACAAGCATGTGCTTTTCACACACACTACAGTCCAGATAGATTACGTCTAACTAACCTTCTACTTAAAGGTCTGTGACTGTGGCTTCTCCATCTTGAGTTGTTGCTATCTCTCAGGGTTTCCTCAGCTTCTTCAACTTCTCTCCTAGATATTGTACATTTAGACAGCCAGTTAGTAAAAAGAAAAAGTCAAGGTTATGGTGCAGGATGTTTAATGACTGGTTTAGTAGTACTACATATCACTCCCACCTATACTCATCTGGTAGAATCAAGCAGATGACCTAACCCACTGCAAAGGGGATCGGTAAGCTTTGCCTTCAGAGTGCCCATGAAGAAGTAATTGGATTGAGAAGTGTTGTAGTTTAAACTGTGTCTCCCTAAAAGAGGTTAAATTTCTAACACCTGATATCTTGGCATATCTTTAAGGTCTTTGCAAAGGTAAATCAAGTTAAAATAAAATTTTTCACATAGTTTACTAATCCAGTATTACTGGTGTCCCTAGAGAAAGCAGAAAATTTAGACACAGAGACAGACACAATTAAAAAAAAAAAAAAACAGAAAAAAAGTTTACAGAGAATGTCTGACACAACCAGAAGCTAGGAGACAGACCCAGAATAGATTATTCCTAGTGTCTTCAGAGAGAATAGAGCCCTGTCATCACCTTGATTTAGGTTTCTGGCCTCCAGAATAGCAAGACAATAAATATATTATTCTATACCATCCTGTTTGTGACTCGTTGTTATAACCCCTCTAGCCAACTAATACAGTGAGATGTTGCTGCTTTCAGTCACACTTCCATTTCTAAATCCCAGGATATCTATTTTTAAAAAATTCTCAAAGAAATCAACTAATTAAAATTCTGAGTAAAATATTTATAAATCTTCCTTAAGGGCATCAAAGAACTGACAATGTAAGAACATAGGTCAAAATGTAAAGAAAGTCATTAAACCAGAACATCAGAGCAGTAAAGTCAATTTGCTTTGAAGATGTTTGAGATATAAATAAACTTGACCATTTATTTTAGCAGAGCTTCAGGGTAAGAACAGAAGATTATGCCTAAAAGCTAAGCAAGTTTGAGAGTCTAAAACAGATACTTGCAACAGAAATAAAATTCAAACAACATATATACATTCAAATGGTCTAATAAACCCATTTGAAAATGTTAAAGTAAAAAAAAATTTTAATAATATGCTAAAGTCAATATTTTCAAAATATTTCAATAATTAATTAGTATAGAATTTATAAATTAAGTTCATTACATTTTTTTGCACTAGAACATCAAGATATGCTCTATAATTTATACCACATATATCAAGTCTGACCAGCCACATATCAAGTGTTTGAAAGCCACATGTGACCAGTGACAGCAGTATTTGATAGCACAGATATAAACAGTCAAATTAAAAGGCAAAAATTATCAAACTGTATAAAAATACAAGACCCAACTATATCCTCTCAATAATAAATAATCTTTTAATAAATGGACTAAAAGCAGTTAATGTAAAATGATAGGACTTTCACTTAGAGAAAAAGGACTAATATCCCCATAGTGATCATAAAAATGAACAAGTAATTCTCAAGACCTTGGACTCAGTCAATGGAGGACAGCCTCCTTGAGATCCATGGCAGCCACAAACATCCAGCTGCCTGCCTGAAGTAGTTCCCAGCAGCTGTACAAGGTGGGGCTCCACTTGTGGCCCAATAGTCTCTCAGTTGAGAAGATAGACCTGAGAGTCAAGATGAGTTTAGACAATTAAAATTCACGGGGCCAATAGTGGAGAGGTCAGGGGTACACTTAAAGAGAATTTACAGAAAGAAACCACCTTGACGAGGGCACATGCAGGGGCTTCTTATAAATGTAATTTAAGGCTTTGAAGGAGAGTAGAGTGAGAGTAGACACCCGCACCCAAACAAAAAAGAAGGAAATAAAGAAAAGAAAAAAATGGAAATTTTTACAAACTTAATAAAAACTATTAACCCACATATGCAAGTAACACAATGAAACTCTAGCACAAGAAACATGTAGAAAACTACACCAAATCAAGTCATCAAATTTCTTTATCAATGATAAAGAGAAAAATTTTAAGAACCCAGAGCAAAAAATAAGCTTAACATAAGGAGAAATAAAGATAAAAATCACCATAGAAATGTCATTTCAAGCCATAAGACAATAGAGCAATATCAACGAAGTGCTAAGAGAAAAAGAAAAGGAAAGGAAAGGAAAGGAAAAAAGGAAGGAGGGGGCAATCTAGAATTTCTCACCCTGCAAAAGTGAAATTGGAAGAGCATCAACAATGAGAATGCGTTGTACTTTTTTGTGGGTGGATAGGAGATTCTTTGATACAGAACCCTTATTGATTCTTGAAAAATGGTCCTAAGCAAGGGATGGTTATTTTTTTTCTTGAAAATTTATAAATCAGATATTTATTAATTTCTGGACTAGATAATAAGAATTGATAATGTTTGTCATTGGAAAAGGAACCATTCATTACAAGGTGTAATGAATATTAATAAAAGTACTAAAGCTGCTTTAATGGGGGTAATAGCATCTCATTGCTTTGTAAATTGGAAGAATTTACTTAATAACTGTCTTGCACGTTCTAAAACAACATCCATTAGAAGAATAAAAGACATACATTCTAACTCACAAAAAAAGCTTTAAAAAAATAAGTGAATGATTCAGTTTACTTCAACTATACTCACTTTTAAGTCAATAAACCTTTATGTATTCTTATTCTGCATATTTTAAAGGGAAATTACCTATGTGGTCTCCCCTTTTTGATCAGAGGATAATGACTTCAAATATTGAGGCCACCCATTCCACTGTTTCTTTTTCAGAATACTTAAAGAACTGCTTTTGGCTTGAGACTTTGTACAAATAACAAAAGCATATACTGAATACTGGCCCCATGTTTGAAATGGACAGTTTATTAAAAGTCATTATATGTAGTGTAATAGCTTCAAAAAAATATTTGGGAATCTATTTAACAAAAGAGGTAAAAGATCTCTAGAATGAAAACTACAGATCACTAAAGAAAGAATTGAAGAAGACCTTAGAAGATATCTCCCATATTCTCGGATAGGCAGAATTAATACTGTCAAACTGGGCATACTACCAAAAGTGCTATATGGATTTAATGCAATTCCCATTAAAATCCCAATGAGTTCTTCATAGAAATAGAAAAAGAAGTCATGAAATTCATTTGGAAAAATAAGAGACCCAGAATAACCAAAGCAATCCTTAGCAAGAAAAGTGAAACAGGAGGCATCATAATACCAGACCTTAAATTATATTACAGAGTTATAGTAACAAAAATGGCATGGTATTGTCACCAAAACAGACATGTAGATCAATGGTACAGAATAGAAGACACAGAAACAAACCCACATAAATTATATCATACTAGACAAAGATGCCAAAAATATACATTGGAGAAAAGATAGTGTCTTCAACAAATGGTGCTAAGAATATCGGAAACCATATATAGCAAAAGAAAATTAAACCCCTATCATTCACCTTGCACATAACTCAAAGTGGATCAAGGATTTAGGCATTAGAACACAAACATTATGCTTAAATAGAAGAAAAGGTAATGTTGGCTTAGAAACCAACTTCCTTAACAAGACTCCTAAAGCTTAAGAAGTAAAATCAATGGGATGGAATCAAACTAAAAAAGCTTCTTCATAGCAAAAGAAACAATCAAAAATGTGAAGAGAGAATCTGCAAAGTGGGAGAAAATCTTTTCTGCCTGCTCCTCAGATAAAGCATTGATCTCCAGGACATATAAAGAACTCAAAAAAACTTAACACTAAAAAAAAAACAAGAAGCCCAATTAATAAATGGGCCAAAGAACTGAACAGGCACTTCCCAAAAGAAGAACTAAGAATGGATAACACATATATGAAAAATGTTCACCATCTCTAGCAATTAGAGAAATTCAAATTAAAACTACACTGAAATTTCATCTCACTCCAATCAGAATGGTAATTATCAAGAACACAAGTAACAAAGGCTGAGGATTTAGCTCAGTTTGTAGAGTGCTTGCCTTGCATGAACAAGGCCCTGGGTTCAATCTCCAGTACCACCAAAAAAAAAAATACAAGTAAAAGAATAAATGTTGGTGAGCATGTAGGGGCAAAGATACACCCACACATTGCTGGTGGGACTGCAAATTTGTACAATTACTCTGGAAAGCAGTATGTAGATTCCTCAGAAAATTTGGAATGGAATCACCATTTAACCCAGTTATCCCACTCCTCAATAAATATCCAACGGACATTAAATCAGCATACTACAGGAATGCAGCCACATCAATGTTTACAGCAGCTCACAATCACTAAACTATGGAACAAGCCTATGTGCCCTTCAACTGATAAGTGGATATACACAATGGAATACTACTCATCCATAAAGAGAAATGAAATTATGGCATTTGCCAGTAAATAGATAGAACTGGAGATTTATCTTGCTATGTGAAATTGGCCAACCCCACAAAAATCAAAGGCTGAATGCTCTGTCTGATATGTGGATGCTAACTCATAATAAGGGGGTGGGGGATAAGGGGTAGGGAAGAATAGAAATACTTCAGATTAGATAAAGGTGAATAAAAGGAAGGGAGGGGAATAGGAATAGGAAAGATAGTAGAATGAATCAGACATTACTTTCCTTTGTAAATATATGAATACATGACCAATGTAATTCCATGTCACATACAACCAGAAGAATGAATATTTATACTCCATATATGTATAACATGTCAAAATACATTTACTGTCATGTATAATTAATAAGAAAAAATAAAAATGGAAAAAGTAATTGTATATGCTATAGAAATAACATGCAAAATCAATGAAAATGTTATATATTAAATAATATTTCTCCCAAAAACTTTATCCCCAGAAATACTGAGTAAAACGTCTTATCTTTGTCCACATTTCATGCTTCCATTGTTCCAGAACTAAGTGACTTTTCATCCTGGTATATAATTATCTCACTACTTCTTGATAACAAAGTTAATATTCTAAATACAGTCTGTTTTTGAGCATCTCTGTTACAGATCTCAGATTTAGTGAATAAAATGTACACAAACTCTGTCAAGCATATTTTTATTGCTCTAGTTCTTTTACTAAGTTTTACTCTGTAAACATATGAATGTTGAAAATTCACAAAGTAAACTTATTTAAGCTAAAAAATTTACTTATTTAAAGTAAAATCATTTCAATAATTTCTACAAAATACTTTCCTTTATTTTAATGGTAAGGGTCTAGTGGATCTCTATAACTTCATATAGGATAGATGGGGTGCTGGGGGTTTATGTTGCAGATTATTCTCTTGAAGGCAATTTTTTTACTCTGAAGAATTCACTTCTAAGTTTATTTCCAGTTTTCTTCCACAAAAATATCCTTTCTCATCTTATTGGCAATTTCTTTTGAAAGTACAAACACACAATTACAACAAAATAATGATATTTAATTTTCCTGACCACTGAATGCCTCTGATAGGTCTTTCAGTGGCAAACTGAAAGTTACTGCTAAGCAAGATGATACCACATTAAAACATGGTCATAAAACCTGAACAATGAAATGAGCTACTAAGGAAGGGTGCAGGACATGCTTGATGAGAATGGGGATCGTGATTTAAGCATGAAGTCAACTTTAGGGAAGAAATTTTGATAGTCTCATTTAAGGTTAGATTCTATCTTCTCTCTGCATCTCTTAAGGTGGGGAGAAGAACTATATCAAATAAGCATGTGAAATATCATAAAATATATTTGTAATGTATTATGTTGTATTATAATGGCAACATCATACAAACATGAAAAAACAAATGTAACCACTTGTATATTTTTTATCGTAGTTTGTAGGTTTAAATTTTGAAATGAGTACTATTGTTCATTACTACTAACTTTTTCCTTCACTCAATGTTTACTATATTACAAATGAAAAAAACAAACATGTAAGATATGCTACAAATGTGTACTTATTAGATATATATAAGACAGTGAAACCCAAATTATAAACAAACTATGTAAAACTTCAAAGATTGTGTATTTCTGGTTCTTCCCTATCAGTCAACAACCGAAAGCAAATGTGTGAGACATTTTCAGTAAATACAGAAAATACAGCATTATTTATTAAAAATATCCAGTGGAGAACATCTTGATAGGAAACATGAATACACTTTTCACGTGGAAATGCTCGATCTCTTGTGTTAACAGACTATCTGCATTCGCCAGAGGTGCTCTGTGGCATCAAAGCACAGTTTTTGTTTAACTGCTTGATTGCTTATATATTCATCCAGCTGAAGTCACAGGGTTTCCATCTAAGTTACATGGCATGCACATAGCATCATAGACAAAATTTGCTTTTGGGACAGAAAACTATAGGCAGCCATTCATTATCAAATTATTTGGCTCATTAAATAATTAATTGACTAAATGTTTTTTATCTTGTCCTCTGTGGAATATTTTAGAAAGATCAAGATATATACAAGAAGGTTCCTGCCTTCATGAAGCAAACCAGTTAAGGAGATATGATAGGAATAATAAGAGGATAATGCAAAACAACAGCACATTAAGTAGTATATTAAGTTTAGTTAATAGGATTCTAGTAGAATTGCTATTTAAGACAAAACCAAAAATCATATCATATTTTTCCATTGATTTAAAAAGGTATGACTTTCTAGACTGGAGGAAATCTAACGTCTTGCTGCCCTTACAAGGAGATGATGCTGTGTCTTAGTGACAAGTTCTCTCTCATTAAGTAGATTTATCTCCCATAGTGAAAAACTGTCTGACCCTCCAATCTTTATAAATGGGGTGGTCTTTCAATCAATGTTATCCATTCTAAATCCTGCAGTTAGTATTATAGCTCTTCACCATTGTTAAATTTGACTTAGTGACTTCTAAGCTATGAATTTTTTATTGTGCTATTCCAGACCAGTTTAAAATGGAAGGATATTCCAACAAATTTTTTATCACATAAAACTTCTATTTTAATTTATACTCTGCATATTGCTATCAAAACTGTGATATCAGGTTTCTTTCAATTCAATTCATGGAGCCTCAAGCCATTTTAAGAAGGATGCAGGATTTTAACAAATATAAATTAAAATAAATTCATTTCAAATAAAGAATCTATAGAATAGTGATTTTAAATGTTTACTAACAAGTAAGAGAAATAAAATAATAATTTTGCCAGTTGTCAAAGGAACATAAAACCACAGAATAATATCTGACATCAATAATACCAAGGCAGATGTTGAAGAACACAATCAAAAACAAAGCCTTGTCTACATGAGGGGTGATTGGGAGAATGCTGTTGTACATACACACACACTGTTTTCTCTTAATTATTGAAACTGAATCATCATAAACACCAACAGGTATAATTGATTACTCTAAAAAGAAATCTAAGACCTGTAAATGAAGGAAAGAGAAAATTAGCTCTCTGATTCCCAAAGCATTAGTCTTTGGTTCCCACCATAAGTGACATACTTTAACAGATGTGTATGTTTTGTGAGACAAAATACACTAAGTATTTTGAAAATATGAAACGTTAAAGAAAGCCAATTTGTATTCTTTTTAAATTATTTGAGGGTAAACATTCTAAGAGATCAAATTTCTCTATCGCAAGTGCCTTTATTTAAAAAAAAAAAAGACATATGCAAGCCATAATGAGGTTTGGGGGAAACCCCAAACTCTTTAAAAACCATTTTGCAACTTCAAATCAAGGTCTAATTAGCTATCTAGACAGACATCAAGGCACATCTCTAGAACAGCCACTATTGTCAAATTCCTTCAGATGGTTCTTGTAAATGAAGTTAATGTAGGCCAAAATAAAGAAAAATTCTTAAGATGATTAAAATAAAGTTCCAGCTCCTAAACTGATCTTTCCCAAATGCAATATATATATATATATATATATATATATATATATATATATATATATATATATATATATATATCTTTTGAGAAAAAAAACTGAATTTGAGCAACATAATCATTAGGATTTAGTTTACCAAAATATCTTCTGCAATAATGTATCAGGAGACTGAGGGTACAATGATTAAAAGATGCCAAGAACTGGTTTAAAAAAAAAACAAGAGAAATAAAGACCTGGTGATTTTATAATAAATTGGTTATGTGAGCCACTGGACATGAATTTGTTGAATGTAAATTGGAAATAGAGCAGAAAGGGATCAGCAAGCAAAGCCAAAACCCACTAAAAAGACATCCGCATTGCCTGATTATCAGTTACAAGAAAGAAAAAGAAACCTACTCAGACTTCTTGTGCAATAAAACATAAAAGGTCCATGTGAAATGAGTGAAAAAAGACAGAATCCTGAATAATCCCCACCCAATTATCCTTAAGCATCCTCTGCTATTATAGGAAAAATGAAATCATTAGTTTTTAGTCTACATACATAAACACTCAGTTACATCAACCTCCCACCCACTGAGTTAACCCCCAATCTAAACACTACTTTCTCATTTTACAGAGAGAAATTCAAAGGTTAAGTTTCAATCTCCAATTATCTTAGCAAATTTTCCAAGAAACTAAAACATACTTTCAAAATAAGGTAGGATCTTAGAAACAATGAAGAATTTGCATCATTTCAGTTGCTTATTAAAATATTAAAATATATTTTGGGTTGTTTGGTTATTGTTTGAGGTCACTTTTAATATTTAAATTGTTTTATTACAAAATGTAAGAATAAGGAGTTAATATTTTAAAACATGATTGGAAAAACTCACCAGTGATCTTGATAAGTAGAATGTTATATTTTAACTAAGGGAAATATTGGCAATTGCATTAAAGAAAATGCTTATTTAGTTCTAGAATAAACCAGCTGTAAAGGCATAACTTTTAACAGTTCAGACCTTAGCATTCTAGTAAGAAAGAGAGAACTGACATAAGACCTGAACCAACAGCCTTCCCTAGACCCTCTCTCCTTGCCTGCCAAGGAGTTTTTCTGGTCACCTAATATTAACAACCATTTTTAATTTTCCCTACTGTATTTAAATCTTCAACCCACCCACTCCCAAATTACCCCACATCACCCATTTTATTATTAGCAAGTGATATGGTCTACTTAGCAAAGGAACTTCAAGCCATGAGATATGCACCTCAACTCCCCATAGTCTAGAAACTCGCTTGTATCTGGGCCCCTCTCTTTGCCTCACCTACTGATAAAATAGTGTTTCTCCCATACCTAACTCATCACCTCTTAGGTACTTCCTGTATTCTTCCCCTGTCCTCTTTTCCATCAATATTATAAACAGTCTCAAAGCTCTTCCACCTTTAAAACCCTCCCTCAATTCCCCTTTAGCTATTTTCCTACTTGCTTGACAGCAAAATTTCCAAGAGTTGTGATTTTACAGCCAATGGTTACCTTATCTTCTCATTTTTAAATTATTTTTATCTTTGATACTTGTAGTTATACATGATAGTAGAGTATAATTTTATTTATTTATATAAATCTGGAGTACAAGCTACTCTAAGATCCCAATCTTGTGGTTGTCCACGATGTGGAGATTCACTGTGGTGTATTCATACATATGCAATAGAAAAGTTATGTGGGAATCATCCCACTGTCTTTCCATCCTCCTCTCTTTCATACCATTCTGCAGACTGGGTTCTAGGCCCAACTGACTTCATATCAAACTTCCCCTAATGTCATCAGTGTACTCCACATTGAGAAACCCAGTGAGTTTTCAGTTTCCACCATGCTCCAGTTTTCATCAGTAAAAAAACAAAACAGCGCTCCACTCCTTTGTGAAGCATTTTTTTCTTTCGCTTTAGTAACTCTTGGTTTTTCATTTACCTTCCCATACTTTGTATTTTAGAGCCTTCCACTGCCAAATTGTTCTACCCAGGTTTCCAGTGTCAGAGGTCCTCAAAGCAAAGTCTAATGCCTCACTCCTTGAGTTCTTAGAAGGCATAGGGTTGATTTCGACAATGATAATTTTCTAGTATTAAATGGTATGAAGGAATTAATTTTTGACAGATAAAAAAATAACATTTAGAGCAGTACGGTGATTATTTCCAGGCCTTCAGGAAAATTGTGCCTCCCCAACCCTGATGCTTCCTTGTGGGGAGACCTTCATTAGAGTGATATCCTGGTCTCTCCATATAGCTTTAGGTACTCTGCTTCTTAAAAGGAGAACTCATCTGATTCCTGTAGAAGGAATTGTGCAGCTCAGACCCACCCAATTCTCTTGCCTTCTTTTCAAAGTCTGCCTGTTTGCCAAAATAAAAAATCTGATCTACCTTTCATGGCATACATTTAAAGAGTCAGGCCCTTATATGGAAAGTTTTTCATTCTTCAGTTACCTGTACTATGGGATAGAATTTGAGAAAGTCTCTTGACTTAACAAATTGTCAAGTTTTCCAACAGTTTTGAGTGAGAAAACTATTGTTTTTTAATGCTCTGATTAGCATTCTGTTTTAATTGATTTAGAATGGATGGGGGAAAAGATTTTCATTTATTAGCCATAAAATGCTTAGGCTAATGCCACACAAATATGATCTCTATGATTGATGAAACAAAAATAAATAAATAGATGCATACAGCTAGTGGGGGGAAATCTCAATATTTCAAACTCTCAAAATATCAAGGTATTTAACAGGTATTTGAGAGTCAGAATATTGAACAAATTAGAGTGGTAGCCTATTGGATCAATTAAGATTCAATAAATGCATAGACAGGGAAAACTCTTTCTTTGGTAGTGTCAAATATGGGAGGAACAATGGTATTAGAAAGTCATCCATTTCCCACCATTAGAATAAGCCCTTGCTCAGGCAAAAAAAATTATCAATGAACACTAAGTGTAGAAATGATCAATAAATTGATAGGTTTGGTGAGGAACAGCATGTTTACATAGGGTATATCACTGACTCTTGGCCTTGTCACTGTGAATAACAGTCAAGGGTAGAATGTACTTTGATACATTGCCTGGTGTTCTCTATCATTTAACTGTATAGTATTCAATGAAATAAAGGGACTTTTCAGAAACACCTTTACTATGTAAAGAGATAAAATTTTGAGTTTAAAATATAATTCTAAAATATTCAGTCAATGCAAACACCTCAAGTTTCAAGGACTAACATATGCATAAAGCTAGGTCAACCTTGTGTTTGACAAAGATAAATGAAATGTGATACAGAAAAGTGGCCTCGTCCATCACCATGAAATATTCATGTTTTTGTGAATATATGATCATGTAAATTAGAATTACAAACTTACATTATATCTACATACTTTAAAAATATACTATCTCAATTTCTAGAGCTAATATAATGTTTTTAACACCACTGGGTAACAAGGAAACTAAATTGTTAATATACGAAATAGCATTCTGTTCTACATGAAATAGACATCTTAATTCAAATACTTTGTCTATTTAAAGTTTATCTCTGTATTTAGTCTGATTTAAATAGCTCTCCGGGATGACTTGTTCTTCCCTAGGGAAATTCTGTGTTTTAGGATTTGGACTCTTCACCTTCTTGTCTTCATATGGCATCAGAATGGATAAGAGAATATACAGCATCTTTGAGATGATATGGGGTGAGCCCTGATGTAGCTGAAATAGGCTTGTGCAACCTTCATAGGTGACTGACATAGCCTTGAGGTTCTCCATGGCATAGTGGTTTTCTGCTGAGAAAGGATTTACTCTCCCTCTTCTTCTTAGGGACCACCTATACCTTCCTAGATGTTTCTAATGTCCCTTACTCCATCACTGATTATGGATCTGGAGGGCAAGACATTTGGAGTTGGAAAAAGAACACTGCCATCTGATGCCCTTGCTAGTTCTATAAATATCCCTTTCTACAACCCACTATGTCCTAAAGAGGTGAACTTTTATGTTTGTATTCATTTGTGTGTGTGTGTGTGTGTGTGTGTGTGTGTGTGTGTGTGTGTGTGTGGCTTCTGGTTGTGCATGAATTTGGAACTCAGTTAAAATGCATTCTACCAATACAATTCTCAAGAGATTCTCCTTCAATTTGGTTGTATCTGGAGGCAAAAGGAAGAAATTTGTTTGGAGTTTTCTTATGAGCATTTCACTTTTTAAAAAAAAATTTCTAAAATATAATACATAATCTTTTTAGTTTTTTATATTTTACAGCAGAGTTGTTATGGTTTGAATGTTAGGTGTCCTCCAAAAGCTAATGTGTGAAACAATGCAAGAAGGTTCAGAGAAAAAATGATTAGGTTGTGAGAGTCTTGACCAAATCCCCTGATAGGGATTAACTGAGTGGTAACTGAAGTGGTAGGGTGTAGCTGGAGGAGAATTAGGGGGAATTAGGGCAAGGCTTTGGCATATATATATATATATATATATATATATATATATATATATATATATATATTTGTATCTGAAGAGTGGGATTAATCTCTGTTTCCTGATCACTGTGATATGAGCTGCTTCCCTCAGCCATAATTTTCCATCATGTTCAGCCTCTCCTCCAGCCCCAAGAAATGGAGTCAGCCTTCTATGGACTTAGACCTCTGAAACTGTGATCCCTCAAATACCTCTTCCTCCTCTACATTGTTCTGGTCAGATCCTTTAGTCACAGCCATGAGAAAGCTGACTAAAACAAGAGTATATTTTGAAATACTATACATACATAGAATAAGTATAACTTGTTCAAGTTAGGATCCTATTATTGTGGTTGTATATGAAGCATTTTTATTTTGGTCGTGTATTTATATATGAGGATAGGAAAGATATGTCCAATTCATTCAACTGTCTTTCCTATTACCATTACATTTCTCTTCTCTTCCCTTCTTTCCCCTTTGTCTAGTTGAATGAACTTCTAACTTCCCCTCCCTTGTTGTGGGCTACCATCCACATAGCAGAGAGAAATTTCTGCCTTTGGTGTTTGGAACTGGCTTATTTCACTTAGCTTGATATTCTCCAGTTTCATCTATTTACTGGCAAATGGCATAATTTAATTTTTTCTTATGACTGAGCAATATTGCACCATTTATATGTACCACATTTTATTTATCCATTCATCTGCTGATGGGCATCTAGGTTGGTTCCATAGCTTGGCCATTGTAAATTGAGCTGCCGTAAACATTTAAGTGGCTGTGTCACTGTAGTATGATGATTTTACATCTTTTGGGTATAAACTGAGGAATGGGGATAACTGGGTCAAATGGTGGTCCTATTACAAGTTCTTTGAGAAATTGCTATACTGCTTCCATAATGGATGCACCAATCTGCAGTCCCACCAGAACCTATAAGTAAACTTTTTTCTCCACACCCTTGCCAACACTTATTGTTGGCATATATAACTTAAGGTCTGGTATTGTGAATATAATTTAAGGTCTGGTATTGTGATGCATCCTGCTTCTCTCTTTTTGTCAAGGATTACTTCGGATATTGTGGGTCTCCTATATTTCCAAATGAATTTCCTGACTGCTCTTTATATATGTTAACCCAGGGACAACATCATTCTAAATAGAGAAAAATTGAAAGCATTCCCTCTAAAAATTGGAACAAGACAGGATGCACTCTTTCACCTCTCCTATTCATCATAGTCTTTGAAACCCTAGCCAGAGAAACTACACAAAAGAAATAAATTAAAGGGACATGAATAGGAAAAAAAAAAGAGCTCAAACTATCTCTATTTCCTAACAACATGATTCTGTATTTAGAAAACCCAAAAATTCCATCAGAAAGCTTCTAGAACTCATAAATTAATTCATCAAAGTAGCAGAATATAAAATTAACACTCATAAATCAGTTTCATTCCTATACACCAATGATGAATCAACTGAAAGAGAACAGGAAAACTATCCCATTCATAATAAGCTCAAAAAAATAAAATATTTGGAACTCAATCTAACAAAAGAGTTGAAATACTTCTACAATGAAAACTAATGAACACTAAAGAAAGAAATTGAAGAAGACTTAGAAAATGGAAATATCTCCCATATTCTTGGATAGGTAGAATTAATATTATCAAAATGACCATACCACCAAAAGTACTATACAGATTTAATGCAATTCCTATTAGAATTACAATGATATTCTTCATAAAAAGATCATTTTTTAACCACCAGGCTCCTCTCAGTAATGAAAAGCATTTGTGTTCAATGAACTCTAACTGAGCAAACATACAAAAAAAGAAAAAGACCACCCCTTCTGGCATGTAGATCATGACCATGTATGATAAGAACATGCACGAAAAACATCCCTATCATCACTATTCAGGATAATACAATTAAATTGTACCAAATATCTTTGCTTCCAAGTTGACTGTGCTTCAACCTAAGCTTCCATATGACCCTTATACAAGTTCCATGTTGCATAAAATATGCAATATATGTATCATCTTAGATAATTTCATACTTAATAATTGAAAGATAAACATTATTTTGTCATAAGATAAAATCATTTATAAACACAAATTGAGTTAGGGTAATACCTAATGTACTTAAAACAATAACATAATATTTTCTTTTCATGTTCTTGAATTCCATCTCTTCCAATGTTCTTTTCCTGCAAATAAACAAATTCATGGCCAAAGAGTAACTATTATTTCACAGGTAATTTAGTGAAACTTTTCAGAGTGGAAAAAATGCAAAACATAAATAGAAGGTTAAACTTCATATCATGAAGTCAAATCATACAAATGAAATGAAGATCAGAGGAACTATTGGAAAGTACTGGAAGCAAAGAAAGTCATTCATGGGTGAAAACCAGTCAAAAAAAGAAAAGAAAAGTTCAAGTAGATATGAGTTTGTATTTTAACATAATCTTTGACATACTAGACATAACACTGAGCCCTTATCTAATTAACATCTTCAGTAAACAATTTTAAAGAGAGCTTTAACCTTTGAATAGTGGAATATGTTTCCTAAAAAGTTCTGGTCCATGGGAAGAAGGAACACCATGCTATGCTCCTTCTGAACCATAATAGGCAACTGTGGTTTGGAATGATTATGAAAGGTGATTTAACTATGGTATTAATTATCAACATCTCGAGGCTGTTATTGTGTTTCTGCTTTTTAGTTTTCCCTTAAGGGACAAATTTTTAAAGGATCTCAAGAGATATTTATGCTAATACATCTTGTATAAAATTAAGATAATTATATAATAAAAATTTAATATTCCATGCTAGTCTTTGGGCTTCCACAAAAAAAAAAAAAAAAGATCAAAGAGTGGGTAACTTAAACAACAGAAATTTATTTTCTCACAGTTCTGAAGTCTGGAAAGAACAAGATCAAGGTCTTGGGGTGGGTTTCAGATGAGGGCTTTCTTCCCAGCTTTTAGATGGTTGCCTTCTCATATGGCAGAGAGAAATAGAGAGCTCTCTTTTCCTTAGAAAGCCATAGTCTTAACAGATTGGAGTGCTATACTATGAACTAATTTAATCTCAGTTACTTCCTAGAGGCCATATCTTTAAATCCAGTCACATTGAGGGTTAGGCTTTGATAGAAGAGTTTTTGGAAATAGGTTTTAGTTCATAGTATTAGTCAATCAATCTTATATCTTAAAAATAATTTTTAGGATTATACAATACTATGCTCTATTGCTCCTTCTTGACCCAAGTAAAATTAAGTAAATAAATTAATGTTTTCATTGAAGATGATAAAGACTAGACTTGTACCATCTTACTGTTGACCCTAAGGTTTAAAAGCAAGTGTTAGTAATTTCCCAAGCCTGAAGAATTTATTCCCAAATGTTTAAGGTCATAATCATTAGTAACATGTCACTGATAATATAGTTATGAGTTCTTCACATTGAATGTCAAAATATGTGGTTTTTTTTCCTCCACTGTAATTTTAGTCCAAAGTTGAAGCTTCTATATCTTATCATGACATTTTATCTTAACAACAGAAGTTAATTTTTCCTAACATTAAGTCCATTTGACCTACAGAAATGCCAATAATCATTATAGCCATAGGGTCAAGTAATGAACTGGCAGAAAGTGTATGACATTCTTTTGTCAATTTCACTAATAAAACAAAACCAATAGAAGAAAATTCATGTTTCATTTCTCCTTTATTCTTACTTTGACTTTTATCTATTTCTTTTGGTCTTATATCTAGAACTAAGCAATATCTTATTAGATTTTTCTGTCTTATAAATTGATTTCTAAAAATTTTAAGAGTAAACTATAAGCAAATATTTTCCTTAGTTTAGCATGCATTTGCTGGAAGAAATAGTCACCAATAGGTAAAGTACCTGGCTTTTCTGTCTTCAGCATGCCAGATTCTGAAGAAAGTTTCTGAAGAAAGTTCAAATATTATGCCAGTTAAGAATATATTCTTGATTGAGAACTTGACCAGAAAAAGTTAAATTTTAAGCAATATTTTGGGAAACACTGTATGTTATTTTGACATACTATTATTGACTGTTTGCACAAATGGAAAACAAGTGTGAAATACTTTAATAAAATCCAACAGTTATCCATCCAAATGGCATTCTTTCCATTTTCTTTCCCTATTTTTGGAAAACAATGTTAGAAAACAACATCAGGATTGTGAATTTGGTTTTTAATCTTCCTGCAACTCCACCTCTTCCTAGGGTATACTAACAAACACTGTCACTGTGAAACAGAAAAAGAGGAGAAAAGAAAAGAGCTTGACAAATCAGCCCTATCAAATTAATGTGGCAGTCTCAGTCATTCTATAAAGGGTGGCCAAAGAGAAAAAATTTTAAAAAGGAATCAAAAATCAAAACTATTTTCATAGAAAAGAATCCGGCGCCAGTCTGTTGTTTCATCATTGATGATGAGTTGAGTATTTCTTCCATGAGATCTCTTCAACTGGTTTTATTTGGTTTCTAGCACAATTTGTTATTAAAGGTGACCCCTATGTAGTAGTGACTGTGTTGCTCATTTCTTCACAGTGGGTTAAAATCAGTAGCCCAAACCTACCAGCCTCAAACTCAATTGCTTACACATCCAATTGTGTTAAATCTAGCTCCAATAAGTGTGCTTTCAACAAGTACAGCCTGACAGTTTTGTATGCTTCACAAAACAGCACCAACGTCTGTTGGTCAAAGATAAAACAAACTTTGGTTATAAAAGACTGGAACCTCCAGCTGCCTTTCTGAGTTCTCCAACCCAGAGATACCTGAATTGTACTGCCAAGCACCATTACCTCAACATATTTTCCTCTCCCCCAAACATACTCCCCTCTCTTCCTCTTATGGATGGTGGCCCTGTGCAACATCTCTGGAAGGTCTCCTGCTATAAGTAACTCACACGTAACCTGCCCAAATGCTACCCAACAAAGCTTGTCACACACTCCTACCATCTTGCAGTCCAGTCTTCCTCATCATATTCTTTAAGTAGGTGATGGATAAATAAAAAATTGAGACATGAAATTATGATTGTATCTGGCTCACAAACAAAAAAGGAAAAGACATCGTAGTAGCCAGGAGAAAATATATGTAATTATTAAATTATGATTTCACATTGAAGGTATCAGAACTGGAAAAATTATATTGTGGGTTGTACAAAAATATGTAGTATTAAAATATTATTATAAGCAGTTTAATTTGACAAATTAATTGAAAGCAAATGCAGGAGGATTGGATGGAAAATATGGTAATTACATGCATTAGATGTAAATTTTGAAAATTTTAAAGGATCTCTTTTTCTCCATAATAGAATAACAAACAGAAAGAAAACTATACAAAACAAACAAAAAAAGATCCAGGGCTGAGGATGTTCCTAGGTGAAAGACCACCTGCCTAGCACATGCAGGCCCTGGGTCAATCCTTAGTCACACACACACACATAAAAAAAAAAAATGCCAAGCCCATCATAGAGAAAAAGAACAGTGGTAGCCAGACACCTGGGAGGGTAAGGAAGAGTGGGGCATAGGAGAAACTGGTTTGCAGGTTCAGAGTCAGAACCAAAAGGAAGGAAAATGAACCTGCACTCGATTACACAGAAGTTGGTGACAATTCACACTAGGATGCCATACAGTTCAAAATGGGCAAAAGAGAGGATTTTGAATATTCTCATCACAAAGAAATAATAAATGTTTGGCATGATGGATAACCTAAATATCCTTGACGCAGAGAAGAAGAATCAAGAACTGGAGAAACCAAAGGAAACCACAGACCACACCAGTTCTTGCAAGCTCACAAAAAGAATTTCAGAAGAGTCACACGTAGTAGCAGGATGGAGTTTGTTAGAAAGGAAAGGGAAATGGAAAAGAACACGCTCAGGGGAGAAAGAGTGTCAGTCCTCTCCTGGAAGAGAGGAAGAGTGCACACACCTGCTCCTGCCACACTCCTGTTTTATTGGGAGTCCTATGGAAGTTTCCAGAGAGTCCCAGTCAGGTCTACCTCTCAACTTTTGACTAACAGAAGGATTACATCAGTCTTCCAAGTCTACACTGCACAAAGTCTTACCCACAGTTACCCAAGCAAAGTCCACAGGATTTTACTATTATAATGAAAGGCTAAATATCCAAAGTCAACTCTGGGTCACCTTGGCCTGAAAATTGTTCTTACAGTTTCTATGGTCAGTGGGCTTTGTTTCTAATTATCCTGACTTACAGAGCTCTGGAATCTCTTTTCTGTATAAAGGTCACAAAAGTCCCCCTGAGCTCCAGGAGGAGTCTTTGGGCCTGCATTCCTTCCTCTCACAGACAACAGGTTATTTGCCAAGGAATGCAACATATCCCACTGAAGTGGCCCCAGGCGAGCCACTTCTTCAAAGGAAATCAAGTGGGGGTCAGCACAGCAGGCCCAGTCTAAAGAACCATCTCCCTACCCCATGCTTCTTTCCTCTTGTCTGTTTGCTACCTATCATTCTGATTTGATCAATGTGCAATGTATAAACATATCAAAACATCACACTACTCCATTACGAGGTACAAACATCTGTCAATAAAACTATGCAGACCAGGGACTGGCAGATTTTTCCCATGAAGTTTCTGATAGCAAACATTTTAGGCTTTACAAGCCACAATACAGTTTTTTCCTCTTTCTCTTCCTCTTTCTGTCCTCTTCTATCTTGTTTTTATTTCTTAGCAGTTCTCTAAAAACAATTCTTACAAAAGGTTAGATGTGACCCTTTACTATAGTTTGCTAACCTCTGATATAGACAAACAAGATGCAACTAGTGTCTATGATTTTCCAATATACTTTCATCTTGATACGCATTTTCTATTCTAAAGTCTTTGAGCAGTTTTCTTCACCTGGACTGCCTATCTCCCTTTGGAGGCTAATTCAAATAACATATAATTTAAAACAAAATATATGCTCTGCTTCTTTCAAGCTATTCATCTGCCATGAAGTAAAGCTAATTTTTCTGTTGTGAATGTAACTATAGAAGTAAATGAAATATCATATAATTTACTATTTGTACACACTAATCCAGGTACCAGTGTACAGTCATGTAAATTTCTCTACAATTTTTTATAATGTCTCAATATTGTAAATATTGTAAATCTTGAAGTCGTGTATACTAATATTTAAGTCTCAAGTTAACTGAATAATATATTCCATGTTTCACAGTTTTCTGTTAATTAAAATTAATTCTAAGTAAATACATTGTTCAGTTAATTGACTGCTTTAAAACAACTATTTATTCAGGGAGGTTCTGCACCTGGTTAGAATAGAGAAAGCCACGATAAAATGTTGCTCTCATCTTAACAACAACAACAAAATAAAACCTCAAATAATCTATAAAATCATACATTTTCTCTAGTCCTTAGAAAATTGAGTTTGTCAAATAAGAAAGTTAACTGAATACCAAAGAGTGACAAGCTCTTTGATGAAAACAATACATTCAATTCCATAATGACAAGACATAGAGAAGAGGAGATCATCACAGAGCACTAAGAATAAATCACATTCATTTTTTTACAAAATTACAAAGGCAGAGACTTGACTAGATTGTCAGTTTAGAAAATCTGAAAACCTCAGGAACAAGTTTGCACTCATTCTGAAGCTTTTTTTCCTGAGTCAATTCCATGGAAATTAAAGAGAATGGATAAAGTAGAACAAAAATATTAACAAACTTGAAGATAGGTCAATATGAATTAGCCAGTCCACTACAAGAAGAGAAAAGAAGGCAGATAAAGCAGCTAAGAAGTGAAAATAATATCAATTGCATTAATATGCATGATATTTGAGTCCCAAAATAAGAAAAAAAATTGTATAGAAAAAATATTCAAAGGCACTCAATATTACATAGAGAAACAGAATTATAGCCCACTTGTGATTAAAATCTATACATGCTAAAAGATGATCTTTTAAAAGTACTGTCAGGGAAAAATAAATGTCTTTTCAGAATTTTACTCTCAGTAAAAGAAGTCTTTCAAAAGATAAGATAAAATTAAGATTTTTTTAAAAGTAAAATTCACATGAATGATACTAATAATGATGAAATGGAGGGTATGAAATAAGTACATCTGAAGGTAGATTAGGTAAGTTAATTCTTATTTGGAATATCTTAGACCAACCACACAAAAAGAGGTAGAGCTAACAAGCATCATAATACAGCAGGTGAAATGAAATCAAAAGATAATTGACTTGTATCAAAGAGAACAGTTGAAGAAACATAAGCAGATAAACTGATGAGACAATGGAAAACAAATAGAAAGATGGCAGAAATATTACAATCCCTTTATGAAACTAATAAGTGCATTGAATCCAAATGGTCCATATATTTCAATTAAAAGGCAGGGATGGTCAAGTTGGATGAGAAAGAAATAGCCAGGCTTATATTTCATCTACAAGAAATGTGTTTGATTATAGCCATAAATGTTTAAAAAAAGATATACCATAGAATAAGGATCAAAACTAAAGTTGGAATGATTGAAACAAGATGAAAGAAAACCTCAAAATAAGAAATATTACTAAGAAAAATAAAGAAATTACATAATAATATAAAGGTAATTTCATCAAGAACATATTTACTTTAAATGTATACATGCACAATGATAAGAGCTCTACAATATGAAATCAAAATTTAATAAAATTAAAGAGAAATAGACAAATTTATGATTACAGACTTAAACTTTGGATAATTATTGGGAAAAGAAGAGTGAATATTTCACTAGGGCTTAGAAATGAGAGGGGAGAAGTCTGACAGATGATGAAAACCAGGTACCAAAATATAGCTGGAAAGAGGAATGAGTTCCAGTGTTCTGTAGTGCAGCAGTGTGACTACAGTTTGCAATGATTTTACTAGATATTTTAAAATGAGAGGTTTTCAAAGTTTAGGAGTGTAGCTCAGTGGTAGAGCACTTGCCTAGCCATAGGTTAAAAACCCAGTAAGTAAAAGAAAAAAAAATCAAAGCTTTCCAACAAAAAGAAATGACTAAATAAACCATGAAAAGACCAAAAAGAAATGCTAATTACCTGAATATGATCATCATATTGTATACAAACATCAAATTATCATACCAGATATTATAAATATGTATAATTACATGGTAATTTTTTTTTAAAAATAGAGGGTATTAGTAAAGATATAGAAAACCATAACACTGTCAACTTGATATTTATACAATACTTCATCTAAACACAAGAGATAATTTTTCCAAAATTTGTGCAATGGAACATTACAAAGATGTGCTTTCAAACAACACAAGATGGATTCATTGGATAGCTACAATAATATAAAGTGGAGTTTAGTTGAAATTATTTATTCTCAAATATAAATTTCCTAAAAATTACCAGAAAAGCATTGAGGAAACAAAATAGAATTTAAAGTGTTTTTTATAGTGAAACTAATCTATTCAAAATATTAGACTTTCTAAGATTATTCCTTAAGGGGATGGTATTTTATCTTAAATATCACCTAGTAAGCTGGACATACAAGATTGAGTTGTTATCCTCCTTTCAGAAAACAAACCTTAATAAAGCCTTCGTAATATTATAAATAATCTGCATTTTTTTACCACATAGCTTGATTTTGACATATTTTTTCAGAGAGATGAAACTCACTAATTTTAAGCTAATTATTTAATAAACACTAAAATCTGTGAAGTTTGAGTTCACTTGACTACTAAGAAATAAGTAGCATTTGAAATTCCCAGTCACAATTTATAGCTCTTTTTTAAGCTTCTATAATTACTTGTTATTACAGTATACTAATTTAATATGTACTTCATTCTGGTTAATTTAAAAGCTATATTAATAAAAAGTTATGATTTGACACATTTTATTACTGGAAAATAATTCAGTATTGATTAAAAATCAATCTTGGAGCCAAGTGTGGTGGCACTCACCTGTAATTCTAGTGGCTAGGAAGGTAAGGCAGTAGGTTCACAAGTTCAAGACCAGCCTCAGCACCTTAGCAAGACCATAAGCAATTGAGCAAAACCATAAGCAATTTAGCAATACTCTCTCTCAAAAGATAAATAAATATAAATAAATAAATAAATAGAACTGGGGATGTAGCTCAGTGGTTACACATCCCTGGGTTTAATCCCTAGTACCGAAAGAAAGAAAGAAAGAAAAAGAGAGAGAGAGAGAGAGAGAGAGAGAGAGAGAGAAAGAAGGAAAAAAGAAAATCAAATATTTTGCAATTTAAAAATTAAAGGTGTCGTTAGATTCTAGTTAATATATTTTTTTCTGGAAAAATAAATCAACTTTTTGGTATATTTAACTAATTTCAAGAACCTCTGCTTAACTCAGGATAATAAACTAATATAAATGGTTAAAAATTTTTACAACTCATGATAATGACAAATATTTTAGACCATACAAAATTATAAGATTCAGTTTGTCCTTCTTATGAAATTAATAATGTAGTCTCCATTCTGGAATGATGAATACTTGACATAATAATAAATACAGTTGTAAAAACCTCAGGTCTTTATCATTCTCATTTCAGCAAACACCCATGATAAAAATATACATATTCTACTTTTATCATTAATAAAGCTAATGATTATCATTACTAATCAACATTTGTTAAAATTTGCTTACAAATAGTGATTCATTTCTAGACTTTCTAGCTTCAAAAGCATTTAATATAGTAAACTTCAGAAGACAGAAAAAAAATAAGACATTAATCCAACCTTTTCAAAGAACACAGTTTACTCCAAACATAAAATCTAAGTCATTTATAAAAATCTCCTGCAATAAACAACAAAGGGAGAAACATAATAACTAAATTAACTGTGGAAAGAACAAAAAGAAATGCAGAAATCAGAAAATAATTTTAATTAAATTTATATTTATAAGTAGTACTAAATTGAAATGATTACAGATTTGATATTATTGATTCAATCTGAATGCACTCTTGAAATGCCACGGTTACCTGTTTCCAAGAATGGCAGTATAGATTTTTTTTTTTACTGACATACTTAAATTCAACTAAAGATATCCACTGACTGACATTTCCATTTTGATCTTTTCTTTTCACTTAGTCTACTAATGTGAGACAAGTTTGACAAGTATTTAAGCAAATGTTGAACATATTTCTGGCACCGCACAGTTTTGGATGTCAAAATGTAATTTAAAGCTATCGAATCCAATATTATCTATGATCAATTTTACCTTTCCTCATGTAAAAGTTCTTACAGACATTTGCCTTGGAAGTTGACTAATATTTTTCAAAATCAAAAGCCATGGGAATCCTAAAGTTGGATAGACCAGTACCTCTTATTCTTGGGATACTATACGAAAGCCCTCTTGATGGAAATACTATATAGTCTTTACTCAGAAGCGACATTTAAAATGGTAACAGATTTCCTTTTTGTAATACATATGTATATATTTTTAGTTGTCAATGGACCATTATTTTACTTATTTATATGTGGTGCTAAGAATCAAACCCAGTGCCTCACACATGCAAGGCAAACGCTCTACCACTGAGCCACAACCCCACCCCCACAGATTTTTATCATGATATTTATGTAACTTCTTTTCATTTATTTAACAAATATTAAATGTCTATTAATAATTTATTAAGTACCAACATAGGTTATCTTCTGACCAAAATTTTTTTGAATTTTTTACAAGTAATTAAATAATTAATTTCCTCACTTTTAATTTTAGTGTTGTTAATCTTAGCACAGCTCATGTCAAAAACACAGAAGTATAACCAGACATAAATATTAACTTGAGGGTATTTGCAAGACAGCCTGACCAAAACAGATGAAATCAAACAAAAAATTATTAAGAATTGATCATGTCATGAAAGTTAAGGGAAAGGAGTGTCAAGTGTGTGATCAATAAAGATAAAAGCACGGAAGAAACCAAAGAAAATAAGGTAAAAAAAGGATGCTTCTGGATTTAAAAGTTATATTATGAAAAGTATTCAAGAGTAAAATATCTGATGAGAAGGCCTGTCGATAAGAGGGTCGTTTATGTGATCCATGCCTTTCAGTTGGTTACATGTATCATACACCATGATCCACTGCTGTAGTATAACCCCTGCCTGGCTCTCTCCATGTTGTTTTTTTTTTTTAACATTAAAGATTTGTAATCTTTTATTTTTAGGTGTATCATTTTAAAATTAAAATCACATAGAGAATAAAAATATATTTATACTGCTCTGGCAATTTTTACAAGTTGCATTTCAGTTGTTCTTCTTATAGCTTAAAGAAAAGTGAATTAACAACTATTATGTTAAAAATATAAAATATATTGTGATCCATTTTTCTAAAATATTCTTGTTTGTATTTCTTTTCATGAAAGTAGCTTTATTATTTCATCTAATTAAATAATATGTATCCAGCATAAAAACCTCAAAACACACACACACACACACACACACACACACACTCTCACACAAATATGAAGAAAATAACAGTCACACAAATGTTTCATTCCTGAAAAACAGCTATTAATATTTTACTCATTTCTTTAAATATTTTCATTTACCTTTAATAATGGCTTGGTGTCATCAGTCATATGATTCTTCTCTGGATATTAAATATTATTTAGATAGTGAGTTTATGCTATATATTTAATGGTTACTAATAGCAGAATGGAAAAGGTAAAGGAGTCTCTAAGGGGAAGAATAAGACAAAACATATTGTGTAGAATGAAACTTCCTGAGTCATATGATCCCTAAATTTATGTTATTAATATGCTTGAGATTTTTAAAGTATATTTTATCAACATATTTTATTTAACCAATGTATCTTTAATGTCTAATTTAAAAATCAAAACAAAATAAAAACCTTTGCTTCTTTAGCAAGTAACTCGTAAATCTATAGGCATTGAGGAAGCGTCCAGAATCAAAGATTTATCTTCCTTAAAAATTAGGACCAATTGATAATCCATAATCTAGTGCAGGGCTGGGCATGTAGCTCACTTGGTACAGAGTTTGTCTATTATGCCAAAAGTCCTGGGTTCCATATCCAGTATCACACACACAAAAAAAAATCAAATCATAATTTAGTATAAAGTCAAATATTTATAAGTACAGGATTAGGTAGTTACTTTTCAGGTAAGTAGTAGTATCCTCAATTTTGCAAAAATGAAAACAAAATAATAACCATAAGAATTTATGACAGCGTCAACCCAAGATCCATCTGAAGCAAAACCATGTAGATTCTCAGCTGAAAAAATATGTAAGAGATACTTAGACACTTGTTCTGAAGCCTAATGATAAGGTTCTAAAGTCAGGGATAAGGCAGCACATGAAAGTATCTGAAAGGTAATTTGGTTCATTGATCATCCATATGGGTTGGACATATCAGCCAAGAGACATTTAATGGATCTTAAAAGTAGCTTAAGTAGTTATATTAACCATGTTTTCCATCCAGGTAGGCACCTTGCAAAAATATTTTTCAAAGTCTGTGAAAAAATTCTGCTACTTGAAAATTTTAAATAAAAAAAGGCAATTTTTTTTTTTTGGTGTTTAGCTTTTTGAGTTCTTTATATACCCTAGAGATTCGTGCTCTATCTGATGTATGAGGAGTAAAGATTTTCTCCCAAGATGTAGGCTCTGTATTCAACTCACAGATTGTTTCTTTTGCTGAGAAGAAACTTTTTAGTTTGACTCCATCCCATTTATTGATTCTTGACTTTAATTCTTGAGCCACAGGAGTCTTATTAAGGAGTTGGGGTCTATACACAAAGGACTTAAAAACAGCATACTTCAGGGACACGGCCACATCAATTTTTATAGCAGCAAAATTCACAATAGCTAAACTGAGGAACCAACCTAGAGGTCCTTCAATAGATGAATGGATTTTTTTAAAATGTGGCATATATACACAATGGAGTATTAGTCAGAAATACAAGAGAATAAAATCATAGCATTTGCAGGTAAATGGATGGAGTTAGAGAAGATAATGCTAAATGAAGTTAGACAATCCCCAAAAAAACAAATGCCAAATGTTTTCTTTGATATAAGGAGGCTTATTCATAGTGGGGTAGGGAGCGGGGGCATGGGAGGAATAGAGGAACTCTAGACAGGGCAGAGGGGTTGGAGAGGAAGGGAGAGGGTATGGGGTTATTAATGATGGTGGGATGTGATGATCATTATTATCCAAAGTACAGGTATGAAGACACAAATTGGTGTGAATATACTGTGTACACAACCAGAGATATGAAAAATTGTGCTCTATATGTGTAATAAGAATTGTAATGCATTCTGCTGTCATATATAAATAAAAATTAAAACAACAACAACAAAAAGGCAATGTAACATATTCAGAATCTAAATCCACAGTTTTTAATAAATAATAAAGCTAACAGCTACATATTAGATGTTCCTTTTATTAACTACTTCTACAGATAAGGGAAAGAGAAATTGAAAAGTGAGCAGGATGGGTCAATGAGAACCAGCTTGTATTAATAATCCGCAACATGTCAGGAACTTTGACCTTATTTCATTGAATATTCTTTCTTATGCATAAATAAAAATTTAAAGTAGGAATCACAATCTGGTGCCAAAGGCTGAAACCTAGGCAAAGAAATATTTTTTAAATATTTTGATTATTTGCCAACATTTAAAAACCAGGTGATTTAACAGAAAAATGTATACATCCACCCTCTCTTGAAGGCTTAACAATACGGAATAGGAAAACCAGCAGCTTCCAATTTGGATGAGATAAAGACACGCCAAATCCCCAAATATAGACTGATTTCATTGCTTTTACTTTTGCTGAATCACTATTGACATTTAACTTTTTGATCCCCAGCTTAGAATAAATTGTCCAGGATTTTACTACAAAAATCCAAGCTTGGTATTCAGAGCCAGAAGTGATTCTCTCCAAAGGCCGTGTTTTTGTTTATAATTCTTGATAAAGTCTTTTTGTGTATAGAGAACATTTACATTGAAATTTTCTATATGTTATTCTAATTTTCCCCCTGTCTTTTAAGAATCACGGTTGTAATTCTCCGGGAATGCCAAATATTTTGTCTCAACCATTTTGAGCTAATTTCTTTATTCACTTTTCCTGTATGTTATGCAGAGTTTAAAATCAAAACAAAAACAGAGAATCATAAGTTAATATCAGTATTGTTCTGCCTTACTTAGGTATGTCTTATAATTCTAAGAAAGATCCAGGTAACAGAGAAAATATTAAATTATTTAATTTCAGTGAGAGTTGTAAATAATCTACTTTGTGAACCGATCTCTCCTTCAATGTCAAAATAATAAGTCAAATCCTTGTAGTGCTTAAACTTTGCTTTAAAATTGAATCAATTTGTTATGTTATCCCAAACCCTTTTATGATTTAAGGCAACATTCAACGATTCAGCTAACATTTAAATATAACTGGTATAACAGAAAAATAATTACACACACATGCACACACACACACACACACACACACACACACACACACAAACAAACATGTAGCATTATGGATTTAAGTACAAAGAAAATAATTTCCAGTCATAGAGATATGCTCTTAAGATTAAAGAGGGGAACTTTGTCATGATAGGCAGCTTAAATCAATGTAAATCAAATAACCTCTAAATTTCTGTTATTATTGAAGAGTTGGTCCCATTATGAGACACAGCACTTTTATAATACATCTACAAATAATGCTGTATTAGCAAATATTTAAATAAAGATGAGCCAAGAAAACTAAGAAAAGAAATATTTTGGCTGGCATTAATTGTTCTATGCCCTTTGTGTGCATATTGATATTAAAACAAGCATTTGCAGGGAAATGGATGGCATTAGAGCAGATTATGCTAAGTGAAGCTAGCCAATCCCTAAAAAACAAATGCCAAATGTCTTCTTTGATATAAGGAGAGCAACTAAGAACAGAGCAGGGAGGAAGAGCATGAGAAGAAGATTAACATTAAACAGGGATGAGAGGTGGGAGGGAAAAGGAGAGAGAAGGGAAATTGCATGGAAATGGAAGGAGACCCTCATTGTTATACAAAATTACATATAAGAGGAAGTGAGGGGAAAGAGAAAAAAAAGGAAGAGAAATGAATTACAGTAGATGGGGTAGAGAGAGAAGATGAGAGGGGAGGGGAGGGGAGGGAAGATAGTAGAGGATAGAAAAGGCAGCAGAATACAACAGACACTAGTATGGCAGTAGGTAGAAACGTGGATGTGTAACAGATGTGATTCTGCAATCTGTATATGGGGTAAAAATGGGGGTTCATAACCCACTTGAATCAAATGTATGAAATATGATATGTCAAGAGCTATGTAATGTTTTGAACAACTAATAATAAAAATTTTTTTTAAAAATTTTTAAAAATTAAATAAAATAAAACAAGCCCCAGATGACTGGCTTTTTATTTACTCATATGTATGTTAGCAAACACATATCTTCTAGTATTTAAATAAATTGAAACTATCTTGCTACTAGAAAAATCTGCTAGTTTACAATACAAACAAAATTAATCAAATATCATTTTTATAAAGGATAATTAGAAACTATTACTTAACCTCTCAAAGAGGCAAAATGCCCCCATGTTAAAATTCACAGGCAGTAAGTAGTAGCTCTGACCACTCAAATGTACTTTAGAACACCAAAGAATTGAGGTTCAGGTAAAATATCTTCACAGTAAATTGGACTAATGCATTTTGAATTATTTTAGGAAGCCTCACAAGACCAGAAAATTTTAATATACTCCATCAATAAAAAATTAATTTTGAATGCTATTTAATAGATTTTCAATAAAATATTATTCTCAGTCATCAAAGTTAAAATTTTTAAAAATAATATTTTGAAATAAACAACAATTTCAATTGCAGTGGAATTTTCCTTCAAACCGTTCTGACTGTTTTACACTTCCAGGGCTATGAGTATCATAATAAATTAAAGTAGAAACTTCTTGCAATGTCCCAGTTTATTTAGTATAGGTAGCTTTCAACTTGCATCTTTCTTAATAATGCACCTATGATAATGCTACATTGTATAAGAACAATGACTTAAGATCTTCTATCAAAATATTTTTCTTATGTAATTCCTATATAAAACTAGTTTCTTTTCAAAAAGTAGGAAAAATTAATTTGTTTATAATGTTTAGATCTAGATATATTTTAAAACTTTTCTGTCTATCCAGGTGAAAATATTTGTATAGTTAAGTACCTGAATTACATATATTTTTTCTGAGTTTCTTACACCCTCATACTCAACTACTGTAATTAATATACTAATTACTTTATATATATAAGCATCAATAAACTTCCCTGGATTACAAATTTTGTTTAAAAATTCCCTCCAGGATATAATTGCCAATTAAAAAAAAACTTAGCAAAATGTACAATAAATTTTTTAAAATTCTTTTTAAAAAGACATTCATATTTTTCAGTACATGATAAAATAATCATTCCTTATTTCTAGTTTTTATAAATGCCCTCATTCATATGTGAATTATAGTGAAGGAAAATGCCAATATCATTCTTTTTCAAGAGCTGAAATTTTATTTCTTTATGTAATAGAACAGTGATACTAGAGATATAAAAAACATAATACCAATAAATTTCAGCTACCAGATTCTCATAATAATATATCAGAAATTATTTTAAGTATTCTGGAAGCATGGACACCTCAAAACTTATTCAAATACTATAATCACATCCATGCCATAAACACATAAGTGCAAAGATTACTGGACTAATTAAATATCATAACTTATTTTGTAGGCAAGAAGGGATTAATGGATAAATAATAAATAGAGGACGTCAAAAACTGGTCATATTTATAAATCAACTTATGAAAAAGAATGCAAAAACCTGAAGTTTCTCAATAACTGGGAAGAAATGAATTTCTCTATTTCCTCCCCATTAATGACTAATTAAGTTGTTAAAATACACCTACAATAAATCTGTGAATATTGAAAAAGTGCATTGAAAAGTGCATTGTATTCTTAACTATAATTACAACAATATCCACTAAAGCACTTAAAAATATGTAGCTCTGAATTGATACCAAAACCAAAATAATAGGATGACTTGTTTTTTTTTCTCTTTTTTAGTTAAAATCCGAAAATGATCTGTATTCTAAGGTCTTGGTGAGGAGCATAGATGTGAACATGAAGGAGACATGGTTTGATTTCCAATTTTGCCCTCACCAGTTCTGCAAATTGAATTAAGTTCATCAATCTTATTAGATTTGTTTCAATGGAAGTAATGTTAAATCATTTGATAACTATGCAACACCCATCAATCTGTGCTAGGAATCATTCTAGTGCTAGAAATTCTGCAATGAATCAAACAGACATGGGGCTTAATTTAAAGTTACCAGGGGAGGAAAACAGTAAAAAAAAAAAAAAAGGATAATCTTATGAATTGATAAGTTAATTGGTAGGAAGTGAAAGGGAATGATGCTCTATAGAAACCCTGGGAGATTCTGTAGATGAGATATTATAGAAGGTCTCACAATGGAGAGGAGAAAAACTTCCTACTGAAGATTGGGACTCAGGATGTTACAGATAGAGGAAATATACATTTTATTAGCATTAGATATTTATTAGGATTAAGGAAAGAATATTATAGAAGGTTTATTGACAGAGGTTGATATATAGAAAATATTCTATAATCAGGAACTCTACTCAAAGAAAAATTTTTTCAAATCAAAAATCCTAATAAAAAAATAAAATAAAATAAATCCTTACAATAGCCAAGTGCAATGGCACATGCCTGTAATCCCAGTGACCTGGGACACTGAAGCAAGAGGATTGAAAGTTAAAAGCCAGCTTCAGCAATTTAGCAAGGCCCTAATGAACTTAGAGAGACCCTATCTCAAAGTAAAATGAAAAGGGCTGGGGATGTAGCTCAGTAGAAGCACCCCTGAGTTCAATCTCTGGTATCCCCCCCAAAAAATTCTTATATATAATTCCTATATAGAACATCTTTGAACATAAAGGAATATCTTTATATGTACAATACTCTCTATTTGTGATGAATTGTTTAGTCAGCTTTTCATCACTGTGACTAAAATATCCAAAGAAAACAACTTAGAAGAGGGAAATTTTATTTGGGGCTCACAGTTTCAGGATTCTTCATAGACAGGAGACTCCATTGCTATGGGCTCAAGAAAAGGCAGATTATCATGGTGGAAGCACCCAGAAAAGGAAATTTGCTCAGCTCATGGTGGGGTCAGGAAACAGAGAGTAAAAGGGCATGCAGAAAGAACAACCCCCTTCCCACACATGTTCCCATGTTCCCAGTGACACACCTTCTCCAGCTGCACCCCACCTGCCTACATTTACCACCCAGTCATTCAAACTAGATGGACTGACGAGGTTATATCTCTCATAATTTAATAATTTCACCTCTGAATATTCTTACATTAAGAGAATTTCAAATAGTCCCAGTGACTAAGAAAATAAATTTTCCACAAAAATGAATTATTACTTGTTAATAACTAGGAAATAAATAGTTTCAAACAGGATAGCAAAAACATAGAATTTTTTGAGTGATGCCTCATTTCCAAATCCTAACATGGATTATCAAGGAAAGTAGTATAGCATATTAATAGCATGTTTGAAATTCTAGTTATTAGTCCAAGAAAATAATGTATGGGTAAAAAACCACGTGACTGGAAAAGTAAAGATTGACAAGCTAAGAGGAGGGATACACACACACACACACACACACACACACACACACACACATACACACACACACATATATGTATATATGTACATATATATACATATGTATATAATATAAATGTATATATACATATATATATGGAAAAGAAGGAAATTATTTAAGTCAGGGAAAATAGGAAGTTAGTTTAAGGAGTTGTGATCAAATGAGGAGTCATGAAGCAGAATTTAGTCCATCTGCTAATCACTCACTCACTCTATAAGAAAATAGGGCAGAAAGAAAAGAATTATGAGAGAGGATGCATGTGTGTGAGTGTGTGCGTTTCATGAGTGGACAGATATTTTTATGACATTATTAGGTTTGTTCCTCACTATAGTCTTATTGGAACTACTGGTATCGCCACTTAACAAGTGAGCTTGTATAACCATGGACTTAAAGAACTTGTTCTTCTAACATATGTAACTAGAGTGGCTGGATGATTTTGAAATTTTCCATTTAGTTCTAAAAGCCCATGAGTCTAATAATAGAAAAAGAAAGATGGATTTTATAAAATAGGTAAAAATGATGGATTTTATATAAGGTCCTAAAAAATAATTGGTCATATGATCTATCAGTCTTTGGAAAGTCAGGCTTCCAGAATATTTGGCTGAAAACTGCAGTCCAAAACATGAAACTCGGCTTCTTGAGAGATGTATGAAGAATGAAATATTCAGGCAAAGTAGGCCTGGAAAAATGCCCTCAGAGGTTTTGGTAAAAATCTGAATAGTCATCCAAACTAATCAACTTTTTATTCAAACCAAATATCCAGGCCTTTTGAAGTTTGCCAGTTACTAATCAAAACCCTACTAAGCACTTAGTATCTCATACAGTTTTAAATAACATTGAACCAACTATCATGTAGTATCATGAGTAAATCCAAATCTGGATCTGTCTTAGAGCTACTCAGACACACAAAAAATTTGTTGAAGGTAGCAGTGGACAAGTGAGCATTTAAGATAACTTTAATTACTTAAGTGATTTCATGCTTCAAATTGTCCCAGTTATTAAGAAAATAAATTTTCCACAAAAAATTATTAATTATTAATAACTAGAAAATAAATAGTTTCAAACAGGATAGCAAACACATAGGAAAAACTTTAAGGTTTACATGTGATGAAATGAAAGTTTTAATTAATTGTCTAAGTTTGTTATATTTTGTAGAGTTGAATGGATACCTTTTGAATATATAAATTAATACATTTGCTTTGATATTACTGCACTTCATTCTGTCTTAAAAAAATGCAATGTTTTTAATAGAAACTATAGGATCAACTTTCTGAAATCATGACATAAATCAGCTTGTTAACAGTTTTCTTAAAAAAGTTCTCAACAACCCCAACTAAATGATGAAATTATTACAATATAATCTTCACATATTTCATTGATTAATTTGACAGTAGATAAATGATCCTACTGTTATATTTTTCCACTTTCAATCAACAAAATTAGTGAAATGTCACAATGGAAAAACATTCAGTTTTACTGAAGGAAAACCATCTAGTCTTACTGAAACACACGTGTTCTTTCTTTTCCCAGTGCAAGTTCCATACATTATGTTAAAGGGAGAAAGAAAAAGAGAATCTATGTGCACGTATGTGTGTATGTGTATACGTGTGTGCATGTGTAAACTTGGCTATTTCTAGGAAACCTCTTAGTCACTTGCTATTATACCTTTCTATTTGAATTCTCTACATAGTAATTGCCTAATATTTTCTTGTTTACTAAATAATTGCTTATTTGTTGGTTGGTTGATTTTCATCAACACCTTCTACAATATAAGATTTATGACAGAATCACCTTAATTCTCTTGTTTTGCATGTATCCTCAATGGGTGGCAAATTATCAGCCTTTAATTTGGTAATAAGTGAATGCATTACTAATCATGACCAAAATTAATGACAGCAAAACTTCTAAATGTACAAGAAAGAAAGGGAATCAAAGCCCATGATCCAATCAGGAAAAGGAAACAATAAAATAAAATAAAATAAAATGAGCCAAAAGAAATATAAGCAAAATTTCCAGTTATTTCAATAAATATAAAAATACTTTCTCTTGTCAAAATGCAAATAATCAAACTGCTTTTTTAAAGCAGCTTTTGGTTGTTTCCAAAAGATACACCTATTACAATAACAAAATAAATTGAAAATAACAGAAGTTATGTGCAAAAATGTAAACAAGTTTAGACATTTAATATTAGATATTAATAGTTAATTAATATTAGATAAAGTGAACTTTAAGTCTAATGGTATTGAAATAAGAAAGAGAACAGATAATATAAAATACATTGGTACTATAGTTATTCAATTAATCAAATTAAGTGAACACACACATATATGAATACATATCTATGTTTCATAAAACTTATAATAATTATATAATTATATAATTATAGCCATCCTTATGAATGCAAAGTGATACCTTCTTCTAGTTTTCATTTGCAATTAACTGATGACTAATGATGTTGAGCTTTTTCTCATGTGCTTCTTGGACATTTGTTTATCATAGTTACAGAGAATATCTTTTTCCCATTTTTGAGTGAGTTATGTAATATGTTTTGTTGAGTCATAAGAGTTCTTTCGATAGTTTAGATACTATTTATAGATGATGCTCAATTTATCTATTTTGTTGTTGTTCGAACTTTTGATGTCATTGTGACCTTGCCTAATCCAAAGTCACAAATATTTATGCCTCTATTCTTTTCTAAGTGTTTTGTAATTTAGCTTCTCACTTGGGCTTGTGAAGTATTTGGAGTTAATTTTTATATATGACTTAAATGAAAATGTGCTCTTTGGCATGTAGATATTCAATTGTACCTGTATAATACATTTAAAAGACTGTTATCCCCACTGAGTTCTCAGCACCTTGGCCAAAAGCATCTAACTATAGAAGTAAGAGTTTATCTCTAAACTCTCCAATATATTCTGTTAATCAATATGTCTATCCTTATGGCAATACCACATCATTTGTACTATTGTAGCTCTTTAGTAAGTCATGAAATTGAAAGTGTGAGCCCTCCAACTTTGTTCCTCTTTTTCAAGATTTTTTGGCTATTCTGGGTGCCTTGCCTTTCCATATGAATTTTAGGTCAACCTGTCAATTTCTGGAAAAAAATAATCCAGGTTTTGATGGGTGTATTATATTGACTCAAAAGATCAATTTGAGCATAATGACATTTGAACAATATAAAGTATTCTGAGCTATAAATTTGGAAGGTCTTTTCATTTAGTTGTCTTATTTAATTTCCTTCAGTGATGTTTTGTAGTTTCTAGTTCACAAGTGTTACATTTCTTTTGTTAAATTTATTCCTCAGTACATTATTCTTCTTGATGCTATTATAAATTAAATTTCTTTTATAAAGTTTTACTTTTGGATTCATCATTAATATTTTATAGAAATATAATTTATCTTTATATATTACTTTTGTATTTTGCAACTTGCTGATCTCATTTATTACCTCTAATAACTGTGTGTGTGCGTGTGTGTATATACCTTCTTTTGAGGTTTCACATTTTAATGAGCTTTTGTCTTGTTTTTTATTCTCAATAGCACTTTCTTTGCTATTTTGTAAGACTTTGTTCCACTTTCATTTTCTCTAAACATTTTCTTTAATTATTGAGAAATCTGATCAATTAGAATATCAGTTGCAAAATTTATGAAACACAAACGTGTGTGTGTATTCCTGTGGGTTCTCTTACACATTACACATGTTATTTGCAAATAGAAATAGTCTTATTTTTTTTTCCTTTCCAATTTGGACATCTTTAACTTCTTTTTCTTGCCTAATTGTTGTAATCTCTAGTTTACTGTTTAATAGAAGTGATGAAAGTAGAAATTCTTATCTCATTCCCAGTCTTTGTAAGAAAGCATTCCATCTTTTATAATTAAGTATGATATTAGCTGTGGTGTTTGCATAGATGTACTTTATCAGTGTAAGAAAGTCATCTTCAATTTCTAGTTTGTTGAGTTTTTATTATGAAAGATTTTGGATATTGTTTAATACTTTCTCTGTATTTTGAGATGATCATGTTTTTTTTTGTCCTGTGTCATATTGACATATATATTATGCTGACTGATTTTTGTATGTTAAGCCAAACTTGCATTTCTGGGTGAAATCCTCTTCTCCTATGTGGTCATGATGTAGAAGTCAAATATTTTATATTGATGGAGCCAGTTTGCTATCATTTTTTGAGAATTTTTGCATCTGTATTCACAAGAAATATTTATCTGTTGTTTTCCTTTGTTGTAATGCCTCAATCTTGTGTCCTGGTTCATAGACACTGAGGTGATAGTATAGTACATAGAAGATAAAACGTGTGGCTTTGTATTCATCCTCTCAAAAAAAGATGACTATTCATTTTTGGTATTCATCCTCTCAGAAAAAGATGACTCTTGAAAAGTCATTTGTTTTAAGACACCTGGAATAACTCCAAGATATACTAAAAACAAAACAGTCAAAATCAAAGGTTCCAAGAACATTTTACTTCAAAGTATTCATCTTGTCTTACTATTCAAAACTGGACTTTTCTCTAAATCATAATTTTCATAGCTATAAAGCAAGCTGGCAGTTTTAAAACACTGTGAAAATTACTTATAAGAATATGCTAACAGCTACATGGGTCATTATCTTTATATTTAACTGACAAAATATGCAGAAAAAAAATACCAGTCATATTTTGTTTCATCATTACCACTGGACTTCTGTGACATTTCTCTTGAGCACCTTATTTGTGGTTTGGAAACATTTTCTTTTCCAATGTGGCTTGCTTTCTTTAGAGGTTTCACATTTTAATGGGTTTTGTCTTGTTTTTTATTCTCAAAAGCACTTTCTTGGCTATTTTGTAAGACTTTGTTCAGTTTTCATTTTCTCTAAGCAGGTTTTTTTATATTAATGAAAAATTTGATCAATTAGAATATCAGTTGCAAAATTCACGAAAGGCAAAATTTTTTCATTGCTTAGTCTTTTTTCCTAGCAACTGGCCAACCATTGAAGTGTTAGTAATCCATAAATCAAGAGAAAGATATATACTTTAATTTTTGAATCAGACCTGTTTCCTATAGACATCAAAATCAAATTTTTAATTTCCTGTACCTCGTTTCTGATTTATTTCAAAGCAAAGTTGTAAACTTTTAAGTTCTGCAAACTTACTATACTTAACAATTGACTTGAAACTAATAGTAAGAAAATCTTTCCTCAACCAAAAGGAATTCAAGGGCCCATGTCTTATATTGGAATTTGGGTTTCTGATTCATTAGAACTCTATGTCTTCTTGGATTCTCTTATCTAACCCAAATATTTCAGACACTGTTTACCCAGACTTCCTTATAACGTATCTGGAGATTAAAAATGATAGAAAACCTAATAATCCTGATCTTTTGGAAAATAAGAGACATCTGTTTTTTAACTGCTACATTATGCATAATTTATTGTTTTCTTACCTGACCCAAAGAAGAAAATGGAAATGAACCAATTTATAAACATTTCTTCATTTCTATCAAAACCAATTAAGGAGAACAGAGATAAAGGCAGGTAATCAAGCTTCATTAAAAGTTCTCCCAAATTTGCACGATGCAACCACATATTCAAAAGTTTTCTGTTATTAGTTCCCAAATAACTGAAAATGTTTTTATTATGCAATAAGAACTTTATACTTATGTTGAAAAGTCAGCAATTTTAGCTCAGGAGAGAGTTAAACAAAACTACCAAGCCAAAAGTCACTTTAGAGATCCAATCCATCACTCCAAGAAACAAGTGGAGATGACAGAAGTCAAAGACTTAGATCACACAGATGGTTAATGGAGATATCCAGATTTGAACACACGTCTCTAAAATCCTAACTGCTCATTTTCACCAAGTTTCCTATTGTACACAGTGTCTCTTGACCTTAGAATGTGTTTCACACTTAAGGAAATGCAAAGACACAATGAAGAAAACAACCACAGATGAAATCATTACACTTTTGGGGTCAAAGGTTTTGTGAAATTTCTTAGGATAAAAATACTTGACAAAAAGAAAATATAATTTTTCTGCAATTTCTAGACTTAAGTTAAAAGTGCTTTAAAAAATCTTAAATCTGATTTCTTAATATTTGAAAGACCTTTTTTCAAAAGTAAATAAACTTAAAAACTAGGTAGATCAGC
This sequence comes from Ictidomys tridecemlineatus, assembly GCF_052094955.1. Lineage (NCBI taxonomy): Eukaryota > Metazoa > Chordata > Mammalia > Rodentia > Sciuridae > Ictidomys > Ictidomys tridecemlineatus. Next base: position 40,743,601 of record NC_135484.1, on the reverse strand, counting down.
CTTCTACTTCCTTTCCCACCCATAGTCTTTTGAAATATAAATTATAAAAATCTCTCCCATTACCTTAAATAGAATTCCAGTGTTATCCAATGTTAACTTTCATTTCATATATGCATTATGTATAGTGTTCATGTGTTATATAGTATGTATCCCTTTTTTCAAGTTCAAGTTCCCATTGGTCAGCCTGTTTCCAATAAAAAGAAACATCTATTATTCTAGGACTTGTACTAAGGAAAATACATTTTAGAAAAATTATTTTTGCCCACAACAGTTCCACAATTTTGCCTGATTACTGTTTTGGCTTCTACTCAGAACCACAAGATTAAAGTCTAATGTTTATAGTCCTTTCATTTTAATTTTATTTCTCTGGACTGCCCATAATCCCTTCTAATCATTTTGGCTATCGAAATTTTACCAACTGTGATAATGCCTGCTTCAACATTCTGGCTTTGTGTGTGTAGTTAGTTGTGTTATCCACTGACTTGGCACATTTGTGTCATATCATCAAATCCAAATTTTCTCAGTGGGCCTTCTTTTAGACTGGCAGTCATTACCTTAAAGTACAACTTCTTTCTGAAATATTGGTTCTGCACAAACAGTCCAGTATAATCCTCCTACTCAACGTACTGTCACTCTTCTTTGCCAGAGAAAAAATTTTAAACGTGAGCAAAATTTTCACTCATTTGTCTTTGCCTTTCATCCTTATATGTAGAAGACAATCATTATTCCAAATTACTTATTTATTATTAAGGCATTATTTTAAGCATCTTAAACCAAGTCCTATAAAATAAAATAGAAGCATGCACGATATTTCTAAATCCAAAACAGTGCAGAAGCTCTTCTAGAAGAATATTGATGAAGCCACAAGACCCAACAAAACATCTAAGTGTCATCTCAGGAAATAAAAGTCAAAAAATCAAATTATCAGCACAGAAACTATTGAAACATTGAAAATTCATGTTTCAGTAAAGATGTTCAAAATACTAATAGTAGCTATTCAAGATTGGCATAGAAGTTCAAAAAAATTCTAGCACACAAGCTACCAGAATCCGTTCCTTCATTTTGCAGCATGTATAAATGAACCGCCACACTGTCACAGCAGAAAAATTGTAGCAGGATCCTTAGAAAAGAGGCAAGATGAGGTCAAAATGGGTAGTTGGTGTTTTCCAGGCTGCGATTCTCTCACCCTTCACATGAGATTCAAAGCAGCAGTTAAGACTGATATTCTTGTGTCGTTTTCAATTGCGAGTGTGCACCCACTGCAGCTAATATCTTTCCTGGTAATGGAATTTTGGGGCCTTAACTCAGGGAGCCCTAGGAAGATTCAAGATTAGGCTCAGTGCTTCAGGGACACATACTTGACACAAAGCTCAAAGTTCAGGAGCTTCTAAGAAAAGAAAGGTTATTCTGGAGTGTTACACCAATTCAAATATTTCTGAGAGACTTCTAGTCGATGTATAGGGTATTACATATTTCCAAGAAGGTAATTACAATAATTCAAGTTTAAAATATTTTAATGCAAAAAAAGTTATAGTTGTGTGTATTAAGGGGGTACAGCATGATGTTTTGATTTATGAATACAATATAGAATAATTAAATCAAGCTAATTAACATTCATAATTTCAAATATTTGTCATTTTTGTGCTAAGAATATTTGAAATTTAATCTTAGTGACTTTGAAATGTCAAATTTTTAATTGGTTTAGATACACTGGGTATAATACCCTTTCATTTCAGATTGAAGATATTGCAAAAATAAAGCATATAGTAGTTTTCTGTGACATTAAACAATTTGATGCCTGGGCTTAAAGAAGTGAGTCTCAGTAGCCCAGACAGAAAATCAAAACAAAATGTCGACTAATGGATGACTAGATATAGAGCTGTTTTGGGCTCTTTCACAAAGTTTCCTGTTAACTTAAATTGATACTGAATTATTAATGCCAAGTACTTTTCTTAATGTTTTAAAGATGAAATAGAAAATATTATTGCATATGTGAGGATGAATTTCAATAGATCTCTGTAGCTTTCAATTTTTGGAAGTTAAATGGGTATAGGACTTATAATAAATGTCTCATTAGAGAGATCAAGGTTTGACATCCCTAATTGGTCCTAAAGGGCTTCTGGATTTTGTTCTCCAAATGGCAAGAGCGTTTGTTAAAGCTTGATTAGGCTGTTCAGTCATTTAAAAATTGTTTTTATTCTGAAAAGTTCTTATTATATGAATTCAGAAGAGTTGAAAAGATTAAATAAAACTACTGCATAGTTATTATTGATCATTTGGTCTTGTGTATCTCTTTAGTTGAAAATAGTTAATTCTTAGAAGCATTTATTTCATGCTGTATCCGCTTAATACATACAACTATAAATTTTTTTGCAATGAAATTTTTAAAACTAATTTTTTAACACTTTTGGCTTTTGACTTTATTAAAGGTTATGTTTAATAGATAATGAATATTTTATTATCTCATTTATTGTCTTTAGTTTTCCATATTAAAAGTCCAATTGTTATTAATTGCCTTTTGCACACTAGACTTGTATAAAGTGTCTTATCTGATGTAAATTACAGAAAATATCTACACAACCTGTTTCCTACCACTCTTTTTTGGACCACATAGATAGAATACTAATTCAAAGAAATATTATGTCCTTCTTTTTCATATAGTAGAATAGTATTTGATATCTAAAAAGAATTCAGCATAATCAATTTTATCTCCTCCAAAAAAGTTTAGAAGTCAATATTAAAAGCTTTTATTTTGGCGGTAAGGCAATATTGAAAAGAGGTTTGTTTCAAATTTCAGGCTAACTGATAAACTTTTGAAGGATCAATAGTAGGGAATGGCATCAGAATGGTTCCAATTCATGGTCTACCTTATGTAATACAAATCCTTTGTGAGCAGGGGAAAACATATGACAGTGGCATAGGACAAGGAAATTCAAGCAGTAGTCAATAAAGCTAGTAGAATATGATATCAGTTCTAGATAGAGTTGAACTTTTCACCATGAGTCCATATTCACGACTGCCCAACACTCACAACTCTTTTAGACCCTGAGAAGAAGCAGAACTTCTGTGTGTTCTCAGGATGAGGAGTGGACTGCAAATCTCAGTAAGTTCAAAGTAGTATGATTTTTCAGGCCCCAAAGGAGTTTGTAATAAAGGATGGTCAAGACAGACTGAGTAGTTTAGATGCTGAACTTTCTGGGACCAAGTAAATAGATAGGATAAAGCAGAGACTAAGGAGGATAGTATGCCCCAGCCTGTGGGCCTGAGTAGGTAGATATGTTAGAATAGCAATGTAATTTTCCAGTAGAGTGTGTCTGTGTTGTGTGTGTATGTGTGTATGTGTGTGTGTTTCTGTGCATGTGTATGTTCATGTACCTGCAGTTTTATTCCACAAATTTCCTCATTAAAGAGTTATAAGATGAAAGTAGCTCTTTATAGTAAACATACTGTAATTTAAAGAGTTTAATGTTGATTTAAGTATAGATGTATCAATAGAGCACAATATGTACTAAAAATATTGATTTTATATATTGGCTTTAATAATGTCTTACATATTACCCTGAATAAAATCAAAAAGGAAAGAAGAGAACTTGCAATAATTAGTTCTAGGACATTTAGTTATTTGGGGGAAATATCATTTTATCATTCCATATATCAAAATATATTTCATGAGATAAAAAAATTATGTAAAAATAAAATACTATGAGAAAATATATGTCTTTTACTATCTCTTAATAAGGAAGGACATTTAATTTTAAATACATTGGAAGAATTTCATAAACAGGTAATAGATTTGACTGTAAAGAAAAGGCAAATTTCACTGCAAAAGAAATAGCAAATCCAATTTGCTAATTAACTATTTCAAAAGATTGAATGTCTTCAAACACAAAGTAGATGAATCATTCTTTCAGAAACTAACAGTTTGACTTTTCATTTTATTGGATTTTCTCTCTGGTTGTTGAGAGACAAAGTTCTATCTCCTCAGTTATAAGTTCCAACTTTTTCTGATGATAGAAAATGTACAAGTCAAAATAGTAATTTTGATATCAGACTCAAGTAGGTACTAACATAACCAATCAATAAAATATTTTTCTCAAAAATTAACTTTGAAGCATCAAATTTGTAGTGTAGGGGCTGGGGATGTGAAGTAGCCCCCTCACCTGGCATGCGCAAGGCGCTTGGTTCGATCCTCAGCACCACATAAAAATAAAGATGTTGTGTCCACCGAAAACTAAAAAAAATAAATATTAAAAAAAATTCTCTCTCTCTCTCTAAAAAAAAAGTGTATTTTTTAATTAAATTTTAGAAAAATCACCAATTTTTTAAACTATTCTTTTATCCAATCACTAGAAAATTTTTATGAATATAAGATTTTTAATTTCTAATTATTAGTATTTCTTGAAGTGTCTCTTCTTGGCATCTCTGTTAAAAAATCGGTAACCATAAATGCATATTTTTATTTTGTAATTCTCTATTCTGTTCCATTAGTTTGGGTGTTCTTTTTTGTGGGGGATGTTACCAAGGATTGAACTCAGGGGCATTCAACCACTGAGCCAAATCTCCATCTCAATTTTTGTATTTTAGTGGAGACAGGGTCTCACTGAGTTATTAGAACCTAATAGTTGCTGAGGCTGGCTTTGAACTCTCCATCCTCCTTTCTCAGTCTTCCAAGCTGCTGGGATTACATATGTGCGCCACCGTGCCAGGCCATTTTTTTTTTAAATATTAGCACCATGTGATCTTGATTACTATAGCTTTATAGGACATTTTGATGTCTCATGGCATGATACCTCTATTTTATTCTTTTTGTTCATAACTGCTTTGGCTATTCTATGACTTTTGTGGAGATGATATATATATATATATGTTATTTTGGCTATTTTATTCTGTGATGTCACTGAATTTTTAATAGTGATTGTTATCAAGTCTGTATATCACTTTGAGTAGTATGGACATTTTAACCATACAAATTCATCTAATTCAAAACACAAGATAACATTGTACCTTCTTAAATTTTTTCCATCTATGTTCTATAGTTTTCAGTATATATTTCTTTCACTTTCTTAGTTAAGTATACTCTTAAGTACTTTATTATTTTTCACAGCTATTGTAAATGGGATTATTTTACTGATTTCTTTCTCAGGTAGTTCATTGTTAATGTATAGAAATACTAATACTTGTATGTTGGATTTGTATTCTGCAACTTTACTGAATTCATTTATTATTTCTAATAGTTTTTTATGGAGTTTGGATATCCACATGCAGAAGAAAGGAAATGGACAACATATACAAAAATTTAGTGTGAAGTTGATTTAGGAACTAACTGTTGATCTAAAACCTTATAATCACTAGGGAAAGGCAAAGTAAAAACAATGAGATATCATCTCACTCCAATAAGAATGGTTAGCATAAAAAAAAAGATAACAAGTGTTTGTGAGGATGGGGAGAAAAGAGGACACTTGCACACTGTTGGATGGAATGTAAATTAATTCAGACATGATAGAAAATAGTGTGAAAGTAGAAGTACCATATGGCCTATCAATTTTACTACATTTCTTTCACTTTCTTGGTTAACTATACTCTTAAGTACTTTATTATTTTTCATAGCTATTGATTGTAAATGGGATTGTTTTCTTGATTTCTTTCTCAGGTAATTCCTAAATCAACTTCACAGTAAATTTTCTGTATATTGTCCATTTTCTTTCTTCTGCATCCAAAGAAAATGAAATCAATATATCAAAGAGAAATCTACACTCTCAAGTTTGTTGCAACATTATTCACAATCCACATAGCCATCATTAAGTAAATAAACAAAAAAAAGTGGGATATATACAAAATACAATACTTAGAATAGAAAAAAATCTGTCTTTTGATGACCCTAGAGAACATTGTGTGTTAAATTAAATAAGCCAAGTACAAAGAGACAAACATTACATGATTTCACTATGTGTATATACAATGTAAAAAAGTTAAACTTATACAAGTAGAGAGTAGAATGATGGATATTAGGGGCTCTGATGGGGGTGAAGGGATCTGGATACTGATCAAGTGACACAAAATTTTATTTATACAAAAGAAATAAATGCAAGAGGCCTAGTGTAAAACATGAGAAAATAGTTAATAATAATGTATTGTATTCTTGAAATCTACTACAGAAATTTTAAGTTTGCTCATCACAAAAAAAGAATATGGGGCTGGGGATGTGGCTCAAGTGGTAGCGCGCTCGCCTGGCATGCGTGTGGCCCGGGTTCGATCCTCAGCACCACATACAAACAAAGATGTTGTGTCCGCTGATAAATATAAAATAAATATTAAAATTCTCTCTCTCTCTCTCTCTCTCACTATTTCTTTCAAACAAACAAACAAACAAACAAAGAATCTGATAAGTATATAAGGTAGTACATATATTGATTAGCTAAATTTAACCATTTCACAACGTATTTACATTTTTAAAACATCACATTGCATATCATAAATATACACAATTGGCATTTATCAATAAAATATGAATAGGAAAAAAAGAACTATGATTTCTAACTTTCAGTCATGGAACTTTGATCTTAAACTGAAAAACCCCATATGTAATTTTCATTGTAGCAGGCCATGTTATTTGACAAGATGATTTCATATAGGGGACAAACAACAAGAAAACAGCTCTTTAGAAATAAGGCTCTTCTTTACTCAGGAAAACAAAATTCATCTGCTTGATTAAAAAAAAAGCAAAGAAAAAATGATTCCCAAACACAAAATAATTTATTTTAAAAATGATTCCATGTCAACAGAATTATTGTTCCTATACATTTTTTATTTGATGTCAGCATGCTTTTTCAACAGTTACCACCCTTTCTGTTAGAATTCTTATTTTTGGATGAATGATCAATTGCTTCATGTTGATTCTCCCCAGCAAGGTATAGGTTCACCCCAGCTGTAAAAATTTTCAGAACTCTAAACAAAGCTCCATAGGCAAAGTCAGGCTATGATCTTTCAAAGGTAAACAGTGTGACTCTGTAGGAGTCTACTTAGGAATTTGAGCAAGGGATTCTGTGAGAATAAAAAGTTTTTAGCTTTTATCACAGCAGAGTTGATACCAAAAAGTGATTAAAATGCTCATATAAATTACTAACTTTTAGACTGGACTTCTGATATCCTAAATTTATTTAATTTACCACCTTTTCTCCTATATATTATTAGCTAAACTGAGACAGAAATAACATGGGAAGTTTCGAGCCAGTTATTCAGGGAGCACCCATGTCAGTGACAAATTTGGTATATACCTTCTAGCCTCTGATTCAAAGTTAGTAGTGCTGGGGGTATCCCTATAAGCAAATGTGGATAACACAGAGTTCTGCCAAAAATTGGATTTATTCCCTGTCATCTTCTCAAAAAGGACTGGAGTTTAATGTGTGGGAGTCTGAACACAGCAGAGAGTGTTAAAAATATCATATGTTTGCATAATTATCATCTTGTCACAGAAGTCTGAAGAAAATAAAATTAAGCTTATTTCCCTGCAAGATTCTGCAAAGATTTATCCAGCTCTACCCTACTCTTCCAGTGGAAATGGATACTGCATCCTGAAGGGGACTCAAAAACACTCTATACCCAGATGACATCAGCAACAGAAATGTATCATCCTCCACTTGTGTTACTCATGCTACAGGGCAAGTTACCTAACTCCTTCTCACAAATGGCCTCTTTCTTTTGCCTTTTGCCAAGTCTATCATAAAAGGATATCCGGCATTAAAAAATGAAACTTCATTTCAGAAATGGGTATATGTGCTGGAGCAGAGATTTTTGCCCCCTACTTTCCTTTCTCTCTCTCTTTCTTTCTTTCTTTAAGGAACATTCTTGTCCTCCAGAAGAAGCCAACCTGAGTCACATGTCCCATCATTTCTAGCAGTGCTGTGTGGTCATGTGATGGGTTCTTTGCTAACAATATTTGAATAGGAGCAACATGCATCAGTTCAACCTTCCCACTTGAAAAAAGAAAAGAAAAGAATACCTTCATTTTCCCATACATCACAGCCTAGAAGGAAAGATGGCTGTGAGCCAATGTCCTCCTGGCCATTGAAGTTCATCTAGGGAATAGCTGAGTAACAATATATTTATAACCTGGGGTCTTAAAGGACTCAGCAGTGTCCCCCAGGTGTGTTATACTGGGTATCTATTCCATTTGAGCCACTGTGTTTTGGTCTCTTTGTCATAACATCAAATTGGAATTTTGTTCATGTGAAAGTAAAATGAACAAATAATTTAAAAAAAAAACAGAACTTCCTGCACCCCATTCCAAATATTATTTTAATGTGTTGAAGTGCTGCTGGTGAGAGCCTTACCAAGGTATGTGGCAAAAGAATATGATGGGACTAGTGTTTCTTCTCTTTCTGAACAAAGAAAAGCTGCTTTGTGATATGTGTCTTGAGCCACCAGACTTAAACAAATTCGCAGTATTTAGGCTGCTGTCCTTGGGCTCCATGACATTTGTTTTTCATCATTTCATGACCTCATTGGAGTTGTTTGAAGCTTTTTTCATGCTTTCTTGCACTGAATCTTATTTCTGCCTGTTTGATTATCACCACAGAACATGCATTTGTGTCTCTGTTTATTATCTGTTCTCTGCATGTCTGACCAAGGGCAATCAAGCAATGAAAGTATTATTTTACTAATATTTACCAGATTTCCTGACATTTTATAGATCTTCTGAAGTTCTCCCATTAGAATAATGCTCAGCATACGACACCTACTGTGACAACGTGTTTGCAGGTGTTACCTGAGGTGCTGTAACTCAATTATATATGTTCCTATCACTGATGTAAGCTTTGATGATAATATTCTACAACCTGGATTAATTACAAACAAGAAGATCATTCTTCTCCTTTAGTCTTTAATTCCCTTAAAAAAAGATAAAAATTAAAGTTTCAATAAAATAATGGGCAATTTGAGAGGGAGGGCCAATAAAAGGAGATTGGATAACAGGCACCGAAAGACATAGATAAAAATTCTGGTGTCCCATAGCACAAGGGATGACTATAGTTCACAACAACCTAATATATTTATTTTATGAAGATCTAGAAGAAAGGAGCTTCAAGGCTCAAACATAAAGAAGTGATGAGGAGAAGGAATGCTAATTACCCTGATGTGATTAGTGTGTATTACATACATGTGTTGAAATATCACACTGAACCCCATTAATATGTAAAATTAATAAATGTCAATCAATCAATAAAATATATATGAAAATAATGTGCAACTTCATCAACAATGTTTAACATTATATCTATGATTTCTAATTCTTACAACTGGGAAAAATAACCTTCATCTTTGGTCTCACAAATTAGAGTATTTTGAAAGGGAGATGAATTTTAAAGATGATCTGATAGAGCAGGTATGAAATTGTGCTTCTGGTGCTCTACAACTCCGCAGAAGTAGCTTAGGGTATTGCCTGCAGTGGGATGGAGGGTGGAGATTGAATGGGAAGAGCAAGTCTCCTCATCCTGCTTCAAGGGGAGAAGTTTTTCTTTCCTCTTTTAATATGTTAGGTTTCAGTCTGAGATTTCATTTTTAAAAGGGGCCTCTTAATAAATGTTTGAAAAGCATTGATATAGTCCAAAGCAGATGAGAGAATTAGCTTAAAAATGTAAAATTTATAGAAGATCAGAGAGAGCTGACTGGTGGTGAAGCTCAGATGAGATGCTGGTCTTCTGACATCTGGTCCAGAATTTTTATGCCTAAAATACAGAAATTTATTAATAAAATGTGGGCACCCAACCACACCAGAGTTAAACTGACATAGCTGCTCATAGGTGCACATGTGACTATAAGAGCATCAATATCAACTTCAAATTTCTAACATCCTTTTAGCTTATATTTTAGAATAGTTCTAAATATATTAATACCCTATTTATGAGCCCAGTAATTAAGATGCTAATGTTAGTATTTTTCCATTGTTTAAAAAGCAACATTTTTATTAGAAAGATATTTATGATGTGACATAAAGAACAGGACATCAAGTTGGGAAATGATTCAAACAGCACCCTGCAACCAAAGAAATAGCTTTGGGTCCTCACCTCACCTTGACAGAACTCAAGTTTCTTAGCTTTTGGTGAAGTTAGTCTGTACAATTTATGAGGTTTCTTTAGCTTGGAAAATCTCAATTTGATTTTCCAAGTGAATTCTGTTTATCATTACATCAAAGAATAAAATATATAACTACTCATCTCTATCTCTCTGTGTGATTTATGTATGCATTAGCATATGCCTGCTAATGAGTGAAATCTTGGGCTTCTCATTTTATAGTTCTAGTTTATGTTTTCCCACTTTTTAGACTAAACAGTTACTTATATACAGTAAATTCACATCTTAAGTATATGGTTCTGTGAATTTTGACAGACAGTTTTGTTATCATAGATATCAACATATGTAACAGTTCTATCATTCCCCAAAGTTCCCTGTGGCCCTGTATAGTTGACCACATCACATTTCTTTTCCCGGGCAACTGTTGCTCTGTTTTCTGTCACTGTAGTTACACCACTGGAAGGTTTTGTATTTTAAATCTTGAGCCTGCTTATTTTCTTTCTTTTTTTTTTCTAGGATTCTGAAAGTTGAATAATATACACTGAGCCAAATCTGATAGTTGTCTTATATAAGTTATTTAATTTTAATATCACCTTTATAATGCAAGTGCCCCTGAGCCAATTTTATTTATGAGAAAACTGAGACTCATAACAAGAAGCCGTTTTTTAGGTTCATGCAGCTAGTTAATGAGGGAGCTCAGCACCTTAATGTCCATTGCACTATTGGTCCTGGTTCAACCCAATTCCCTGATTTCTTTTATGTAAGACAAAATAAATTTCTACTTGTTAGAGCCTCTGTTAGCTTTAATTTTCTATTAAGTGAAATCATTTTCTATTAAATGTAGCCTCATTTCTTTGGAGTTCTACTTTTTGCATCACCCTCTTCTCAGAACCTGTACTGCTGACCTCTACCGTGACCCTCTCTAAGCCAGGGAGAGATCATAGATTGTGCCCACAGGTAATGGTGTATTCTCAAATTCATACTTTTAAAAACTTCATGCAAACTCTTTTCAATTAGTTCCAAACCCAGAGGACAGAAATGATATTTATCAGAGAATTTGGAGACCCTAAAGTTCAACATTCATGTGGATTTCAAATTTACCAATGACAGCCTGTTCTTCAATTCAACTTGTGCTACATAGGATTTTCAAAAACTACTTAGTCCTGCTTTAGTACACACATCAAAGATCCATTTTACACCATACTCACATTTACAACAGTAGATTTGCTTTATAAATTCACCTCTGAAGTACACACATAAAAATACAGTCTATTTCAATCATAAATGCAAGGTCCAGAGGCCAAGTCTGCATATATTTTTATGGAAGATATTGAAAAAGCACAATTAATGCATCAACCACTAGGTAAATAGTACCTAAGCAAGCTACTTGTATGAATACCTTAAAAATTAAGGAAAAGTGTCAATTTTTAAGTGTTAGAACCACTAACTTGGGAAGGAAAAATAATGTTATCTGATATTATTAGATGATAACATTATTTATCTTATAGAAATAGAGAGGAGGTCATATTATGCATATTTCTGAGAAATGGATTTCTCTGCTTTTAGTATAGAAAAAATTGTATTTGTGTGTGTGTGTGATCAGTAGTTTTGTTTTTAGCTTATAACCTTTTTGACTGTTGAACTTGGTTAGATTTTCCTCTTTCTTTGACTCCTAAAACTTGGGGACATATTTATGAAACCCTTTTAGAAAGTCTGTATCAATCTATGACATACATTTCTTGTGCTAACATCATTCCAGAGGCCAGCTTTTCTTCCTCAATCTTATTTTCCTTTTTTTTCTTTGAAGTTATTTTAAATCTTTAATGTTTTTAAATATAGATATTACTGAACTGTTTCTGATGCCAATTTGGAACAATGTCAGTTCCAATTTAATTAACTAGTACATTATGCTAGTATTTGGCATGTTTAATTATCCATCAAGACACAAATATAATACAATTATTAATATGGAGTGAGAATCATAATTATATTACCTTCTTATCTCTGAGATAAGTAAGCATAGGGCATTGCAATTAATCAGGTTTATTATTTTAAATATGTTTGTAAAGACTTTGGGCAAAAGATGCATAAATTCTGCTTAACTCAGAGAAAAATAAAGACATAAGAAAGAAATAATGCCAAAGGTTCAAAAAATCAGAAACCTGATATTATGCATTTACTTCAAACTAACACATTAGTTGTTCATCAACAGGATGAAAGTTAATCAGCTTTATTATTTTAAAAGTATAGATATACTTAACTATAGCCATATCAATATGCTTTGGTTGGCTCAATTTCTTATTTTAGATGAACTCAAATTAAGAGCCAATACATCTGCTATAATATTAGTGTGGATATATGAATCTATATAACAATATTTTAAATAGAATAAAATAACAAATCAAAATTCTTAGTTTGGGGAGAGTTTTCACTGATAATACAGAAAAAAAAAGAAGGAAAATATTTAACATTTTTTTTAGAATTATTTGCCTTTATTAGGTCCCTAAGCAATTTTACTCTAAATCTTTCTAATTTATGTAAAGACTTTCAATATCATTAGACAGTTTAACTGAAATGCTAATTTTTAAATGCCTCTTCTTTCCAAAAGGCATTTGGTTTAAATAAATATGGTCACCCTAAGTATGATGAATTTTCATAATTTCCAAGAACAGTTCACAGTATGGGACATTTTAAATCCTTTGTGTTTTTAAATGTAGATAATATTGAACTGTGTCTGATACTATTTTTGGAGCCAGAATCCAAACCTAAAATGGGCACGATTTTGTCTCTGAGAATCAAATTAATAATAGAAAAAGGGAAAGAGAGGCTCACTTTCTGAATATTATGCTAAACATATTCATAAACTATCATATAAATTATCTAGGCTTAGGTGCTATTCAGGGATTTCTGTAAAAAGTGCCTGAAAATAATTCTGGTGAGAATTAAAATCTACTAAGTCACTCCTTCTATGTGTCTCAGAAACTATACTAGACACTTTTTTAAAATTATTTCATTTATTACTCAAAATGGACTTGGAGCTACTTTTACTACTTCCACCATTTTACACATGAGGAAATCAAAGTGCAGAGAAAAAGCAATTTACTCAAGTTATACAGCTAGCAAGTCATTGGGCCAGAATCCAACCCTAAAATTGACACATGGGCTGGAATTCTCTATGACTAGTTATGCTGGTATCCCATGAATACATGAGATGTTCATAAGTGGAATCACACCACCAGCTAAGACCTATCTCACCAGCCAACAACAACTCCAAGCCAAGGTACTTCTAAATAATCCCAGGATTCTATCCTTCAGAAAACCATTCTCTCTGTTTTTGTTTAACTAACATGTAGTGGACATTTTGTAATCCTTTACCTACCCTCTTCTCTTCCCCTACTTAAATAGTTTCTGATTTAAATTTACAGATTCATGTGACTCTGATGAAGCTGATGCCACCTTCAGAATTAAGAATGGAACACAGGATGTAAGATCAGTTTGTTCAGTGCATTGCTCTCTTTTGATCATAAGATTGGCACAAAGAGGATCAAGTGACAAAATCAGAAAGACTCAGGAGTTATAGGCAGAATATGGAATGTAGACACTTTTTCATATTAGATATGAACAAGAACATGAACTGGCATGCATTTAGTAACCTTACAGATAATGGTAACACCACAGAATGCAGAGCTAAGAAATGGGAAGAAACTGAGGCATTTAATAGTCCACTGGCACAAACTTCATCTGTCATTGGCTTTTCAGTTATGTGAACAAAACAATTTTGTATATTGTTTAAATAAGTTTGTTAGGTTTCTATTATTACAACTGAATTCACCTGAATTAATATATAGGGAATTTGACCTGCAAGGTGGCTAGGTCTCAGAAGGATATTTAAAGAACTGAGATATATAACATATCTCAAATTTGCCAAGGACTGGCAAGATTACAATGTTTTCTACATCATTGACTCCCTCAGTGCAGTCAGCTGCCTATAAAACTATTTTTAAAGCTAAATTTCTTATTGTCTTCTATCTTTCAAAGGATATTTCCATATCTTAAAGCATTCTCACCTCATAACAATGCTATGAGATAGGTATTATTCCAGCTTTATAGATAAAAAAGCTGAGGTGATTTTCCCAAGATAATAAATCTATCAAGTATCTGAGAATAAGGATTTAAAACCAAATCTTCTGAATCAAATCCTTTTTTATTTCTGCTACCCCAAGCAAAACTGGATTTCACCTACACATAAAACTGAATGATGGACCTTAGTTCTCTAAGGTAACTGGAAACCATGGCAGGTGCCATCATTGTATCAGCACTTTGTAATGTTTCCTGGGAACACAACACATAAATGATGCTTTTAAAAGAAACATGTACTGAAATCTCTATCCTACCTTTAATACCTACTAAAAGCCTTAGATCCTACCCTTGAATGACCTAAGTGGACCTTGTCTGGTTTCATCCACAGTAATCCTCTCACCAGTGGATTCTTCATACACATAAAAGCCTCTTTGACAATCCGTGTTTTTGCTAGTCCCTTCCATAAAATAGAAATATCTCAAATTTCCAAATAAGAATGATACTAACAATTTTAAAATAACATTTTATGCATATCAAAATGAATGATATAGGTATTATTACAATGATTGAGATGTAGGGAAAGAGATGAAGGTTTACAGAAAGTAAATGAGTTTCCCAAGGTCACCCCATATGTCAGAATCTAAAGACTGTGCTTTTAAATCCCTCTACTATAATTACACACTTTGTTATTATTGCCCAAGCAACAATTCATTAGAACTTTGTCCTACAAGAACTGGCATTCTTATTGTAAGATCACACTAACTAGTTTCTACTGTTCTTATTCTCTGCGAAACCAAAATTTACTTTTTTTCCTCATGACTATGATGAGATTTGTAATAGGTGATAATAGGTAATTACATTAATTAGTCACCACTAATGGGTAGAAATTTATTGTGCAACAACTTTAAAGAACATATTTTTACAAATATACATAGATGTTATAACACATTAACATATTAATTATAAAGTTATTATGGGACATAATACATGCTAGAAAATTAAATATGTTAGTGGGACTGGAGGCAATAGGAGTCAGGAAAAGGCCAGTATTTTAAGTAAACTGCATTCTGGTGTTTGTAAAAACTGTGGCATGAGCCTTTATGTAAGTCAGTTCTAGCTATTGCCCATTCATCACTAGTTATAAGAATAACTCAAGTAGAATTATAAAGACAAAAAAACTTTAGCTTAACGTGCCTTCCCCCCAAAAATATAAAGTATTGTCATAGGATTTGCATGGGCCTAATCTAAGAGCTCAGTTGTCTGCCTGCACTTCATTACACCACAAACCTGCAAAAAATAAACAACTTTGTGATATTTTACAGGTTTACTGATTTTGTGAGAAAGTAAGCAGGATTAAGTGAAAGATATTCTAAGATTAAATATTTAGAATTAATGGTCTGTAAAATCTCAAGTTCTATACTATAGAATGATATTGCAAATCACTTTTTAGATTTCTTCTGCTTTTGCAAAATTTTTATTCAGTCCATAATATTTTAGTGTTCTGTCCCTATATCCTAAAAACATTTTGACCCCTCAGAGGCAATCTCTTCATTTCTGTCACAGCTTTTCAAATTACTAAGCTAAGAACATATCTTGTAGCTATGGGACGTAGATCCCCAGGAAAATGGAAGAAAAGAAAAATTCATTCCATTTAATTTTAGTGTAATGCTTTAGTCATTTTCGGCCTGTAGCCTTGATTTTCATTGGCTTTTTAATGAGATTTGTATCCTTGCCCATTCTTTTTGCTAAAGCTTATTTTTATGAAAATGCTAGTAATGCTAGTATTCAGCAGGCCATTCCTGTAGATAGACACAGCATCACCAAGAAGGGGCACTGTCTAATCCTTGAAGTAGAGGACAGTTTCCATCAATAGATGACTTATACCCAGATCAAATTCAGGCAAAAGGTGCTGAAAGAGTTCCAGAAAGCCTAATTTTAGACATCACAATAGGCATGATGCTATTGTTTGCAAATTCTGCAAGTTATTCTGTATAGTTGGGCAGTTTTACAAGTCAAAATACCCTTCAAAAATTCACTGTGAAATATATGCCTTCTTGTACACTCCACTGAACTGAATTTTAGGATTTTCTGAGGTCTTAACCATCCTATAAGACTTGTTTAAAACCTATGACATCAAGTTTGTCCAGAGGATTTAAACTCTTAAGAGTCAGGGAAGCATAATTTTCAGACAGAGATCAAGCAATAAAACTGGCACTCAGTATCATTCAAAAAGACACTCAGGTATTATATTTGATGATGCCTCTAAGGTTACTTGGGTTTATTTGGAGCCATCTCTATCATGTCTAGGACTTGTTTCAAAAAGTGTGAATTATTTACCTGCTTGCTCTAAGGTGTTCAGAAACCTGTTCTTAAAATGTCTTCTTTCCCTAATACCTAGTAATACCTTTTGATTCTTGATATTTTTATTATACCATGGACAAGGTACCCCACCACTGCTACCATCCTCATCCAAGTGACCAGGATTGTTCACTCATACTTTGCAGTATTTTTATAACTGAACCCCTTTCTTCTAATTACATCCACTTTTCACTCTGAAAGTGAATTTAAGATAAGAGTTGTGTCACGTTGTGTATGCTTTCTGTGAAGGCATTTCCCTAGTTTTTCATTTTCCTTAGGATAAGGTAAGAATAAACCTGAATACATAATGAAGCCTAAGAGGGTCAAGCTCTGCCTACATTCCATCATCAATTTCTCTTGCTTTTCTGATCTTTCTGCTCCCCATATTCACTATGTTCTTTTTCCTACAGGACTTTGAAATACTGATCTAAACTATTATCAACACTTTCACCCCATTTCTAGAATCCCTGCAACACCTATTGACTCACTTCCACTCATCCCACAAAGTCAGCTTTAACTCTGCCTCCCCAGAGTCTTTCCATGACCACTGTCCTCATCAAATCCTTGTGATTCATTCTCATTGTACCTTGCACCTCACCTTTCATAATATTCTTAATAGTTGAAATGATTTATTATCTTTATTTCTTGCTATTCTGTAAGTTTTGTGACATGAGGGACTGTACTTATACCATTCTGAGCAGCATGTATTCCCAATGCTTAGCACATAAAGAATATAATAGCTTTTGAAGGAATAAATGAAGGTGATATAACTCTTTGATTTCTACCAAGAAAACTTGCCAAATCCCAACTTGAGTGCCTACTCGCTTGTCTGTGTTCTCAGGCAGACTCAAATTTTATTGAATTCAAAAGTCTCAATATCCCATTTTTAAGAGAAAATAAAATGCAAAAATCAAGAGTATTTTGAAGTCAGTTATGTGCTCTTCCTAGAGAAAAACGAATCCAAATACCTGTGAATATTTATGTATATACTAATATGTATTGATTCTTATGAATGTGTGCTTATTGCTCATAAGAATAGTTAGAAAAAGTAAAATCATGTCTCTGTGCACACATGTGCACATACATACACACACATAGAGGTAGTTAAAAATGCCTGCATGTTAAAGGCATATAGGTTACCAATCCTGACTTGTCTCACTTGAAGTTTGAGATGGATTTAATGAACTTTCTTGCATCGAATATGAAAAGGGATGAAAAGTAACTTTACAGTAGAGAAATCTGAAAGACACTATATTACTTCAGCCTTGTGGTCAATGACAGCATCAATAGTGACAAAGAAAAAAGAAACAGCAGACTCAAAATGCAGTCGCTCAAACTAATCTTCCACACCACAAAACTGAAACCTAAACTGTTAATCTGCGAAATCTGATTTTTCAAGAAATGAGAGAGATTTAACTTTCTTAGAATCAGAAGAGAGATGATAATCAAACCCCATTAAGACAAGATTTCATTGACATCCCTATAAGGAAAATAATCTTGAAACAACCAATTCACTATTTGATGATCCTTTCTGCTTTCTCCTTTATGTAAAATTAACCCACTCTTTCTCGCTCATTGGAACTCCTTTCTGTTTTGTACACTGGGTGTTATTCCATTGATGAATCACTACTAAAAAACAATTAGATCTTTGAAACTAAAATTGTTGATATTTTGTTCTGTAACAATATTGATCTCATACTTATAGTGTGTTTTGCCTGATGTAACATAGATTGTCATTTCATCTCTGTGGTCTTTTCACCCAAAAGCCTTTAATCCCTGTCTAATCATGAAAAAATAACAAAAAGCCCTAAATTGAGGGACATTCTCCAAAATCCCTGATCATGTCACTCAAAACTATGAAGCTCATGAAAAATAAGGAAATATTTCACAGACCTAAAGATAATCAGGAGATATAATGAAATGCAATTTCTATCCAAGTGTAAATTCTGGAATAGAAGAAAGGCATTCATAGGAAAACTAGTTAAATGTGAAAAAAAATCTTGAGTTTAGTTAATGGAGTTTTTTAATGTATTAATGTTGGTTTCTTAGTTATGACAAATACAGCATGATTAAAATAAAATATTAAGAATAGGGGAAATTAAATAATAAACATATGATGGTTCTCTATATTATTTTTTGTTACTTTTCTGCAAAATAAATTTATTCCAAAGTTAAAAGCTTAGTAAAATCAATTTTGAAAATACAAAGAAATTATTAATCGTAAAGATAATTAAGCAAAATAAAATGCAGCTAATTATAGTTTCATTTCATCTTCATTTAATCAAAATATTGAAGATTTTATTAAAGTATAAAATTTTCTGCCATATTACCTACATTATGAATTATTAATTTGGTTGTTACTTTTGAAGAAGGATCTACATGATTCCTGACAGCTCTGGAGAAGCAGTAACTTCAAGTTTGGTTCATAAGCAAAAGGATGAATCAGTAAATATTGTCCATATGTGACTAGGTAACCTGACTTTTAGAGAATTCATCAACATGATCAGATTTACAGGGACACCTCATCACTTACCTAGCGAATATTCTACATCATATCCTGCTATTGTAAAAGAAGCATGCTGTAGAATCTGCTCCATCTCTTGATTATATAAAACAAAGTCTGTTCACACTACTAATAGTCAGAACTACCTAACTACAGAGGCCAAACATCTGCTCTGTTGTACTGCCTGCTTATTAAGCCAAAAAGGATTTAAGGCCACTTGTCCACGTAGGTAAGAATGACAAAATTCTAGTAGCAATTCTAAAAAAAGAGAAAAAAAAGTTCAAACAAAGCCAAGAAGACAATAATAAATGAAAGTTATTTATTCATTTTTTTCCAAACGCCTTTACTTACAGTCTATGAGCTACATAAGCCATGGAAATGGAAATATCTGGCTTTAAATATTCTGGTTTTTTTTTGATGCTGCTCTTTTAAAAAGAAAACAACAACAACAAAAGAATTGTTTGAAACAACTTCAAAACCACAAAGAAAATGTGTTTCAATTTAAAGGTCTGTGTCAATTTAATTTTGGTAACCAAATGGCAAGCCTGAATTAGAACTCAGAGTTCTGGACTTCTTGTTCAGTGTTCTTGTCCTTGGGGGACTTCTAGAACTCACAGAAACAGTAACAGTCATACAAGCACAGCTAAGGAAAATGAGTTCATTTAGAAAGGCTTATCAAAGAGGAAAATGTCCTTTATTTTCTTCAACTCAGGATTCTAGCAAAATTTTCTGCCAATTTACATGTTTTTACCATTATTATTTCTTTCAATTGAACTTATTGCATCTCCCATCAGTAAAACCTCTGGGCAAGTCTACAGGGTTGTGAAATCAAGACCAATTCCTGCTGCTAAAGTTTACAATTAAAAAAAAATGCCACAAAGGCCTAGGATTTATCTATTACAAAAACCTCAAGTGAAGGGTTCATTTCAGAAAAAGAAGAAATGGTCATGGGAAGGAGATAAGTATAAGGTCTAAACTATTAAAACCATAGGTTTCTTTTCCAGAATACTATTGACAGATACTCAGGACCATACTTTTGCAGAAGTGCATTATGCCTT
The DNA here is from genome assembly GCF_052094955.1 of Ictidomys tridecemlineatus. NCBI lineage: Eukaryota > Metazoa > Chordata > Mammalia > Rodentia > Sciuridae > Ictidomys > Ictidomys tridecemlineatus. The sequence continues at coordinate 40,723,534 of NC_135484.1, read as the reverse complement.
TGGAAGAAAATGCTGTAATCTTCAGCTCACTGAATTTTTCAAGGCAAGGTCTGAATCTCAGAGCTTCCATAATCATGGATAGCATGGACCATTAGAAATGACAAGGTCCAAAGGAGTCTGGTCTTCTATTTTCTATTTACATACCCAAAGAGACCTGTCCAAGTCACTTTCCATGCTGCAAAACTTAGAAGTGTTACTGAAGGGATGCTTCTTCTAGAAACATTTCTGGTAAGTTTAAAGAAACAGATAAATATGCAGCTAGCAATGGGTGTGTAGCAAACACCATCTGTCCATAGAATCTGTCCACAAAATCCATATACACTGACCTACCCAATTCATTGCCATATTCAAATGGAAAACTGTTTGTAGATTTCTTTGCACAGAGCTGACTACACAATGAAAACTCAGTAAATCTTGGCTATTATTTGATTACTGTTAGTTTTTCATGATGCCTGCTCTTACATTAATGTTTGAAAGAACATCTTCATAAAATCACAGGTAGAGGGCTGGGGATGTGGCTCAAGCGGTAGCGCGCTCGCCTGGCATGCGTGCGGCCCGGGTTCGATCCTCAGCACCACATACCAACAAAGATGTTGTGTCCGCCGAGAACTAAAAAATAAATATTAAAAATTCTCTCTCTCCTCTCTCTCTCTCCTCTCTCACTCTCTCTTTAAAATAAAATAAAATAAAATCACAGGTACAAACAATTAAATTTGATCTATCAGTTTGTAGGTGAAACTAACACATGCCAAAGATTTATTTTGCTATTTATTAAGGGAATAAAAGAATATAAGAAGATTTCACAACTGTTCTTCCTGATTCATTTCAGTGTTTAACAATGCTGTCAGGAAATATTTCAATTATTCTAACCTAATTAGCTCATATTGCTGTTTATTTCCTCATGTTCTGGCTTGAATGGAGATAGAAAACAGATGGTCACTATTCTTTGCATAATACTAGTAGTAGTGTTTTGTAGGTTCAAAAATTCACTAAATCTTTCCTTGATTATTTTTTCATTACAACAAATAAGTTTAGTTCATTAAACACGACCAGTAGCACTATGTTTCAATATAACAAACAAGAGCTAAATATGAAGGAAAAACATATCCATCATTATTAATATGCACAAAATATTCTCAAATTTGGCTGTTTTGAGCAAACATACATTATACAACAGAAACATAGCAAATAATTTATTTGCAGATTATTTTTGAAAAGCTTTCTGTGAACTAAACACAAAATAAAATTAAGAATTTCCTTTTAGTGTGAGTCTCCCAGAATTTTTATAAGTGCAAATTGCTTACTAAATGTATTTTAACTAATATATAAAAACTTTAAAAGTGTACATATTAATGAGCTGCCATGTGATGTTTCAGTACATGTATACATAGTGTAATGTTTAAATCAGGTTGAACATATTTACCATTTCATTTGTTAAATAACATGAAAACATTTAAAATCCTTTCTTCTAGCTTTTGAAAATATACAGTACATTATTCTATAGTTGTCCTCAGTACCCATGGAGATGGTTCCAGGACTTCCTGCAGATACCAATATTTTCAGATGGTCAAGTAGCTTATGTAAAGTGGATATTTGCATATAAATTACACACAACTTATCATACACTCTAAATCATATCTAGATTATTATAATACTAAATATGATATAAATACTATGTAATAGTTGTTATTCTTTGTTATCGAGGAAATAATGACCCAAAAATCTGCAATATTTCTGTATAGAACATTTCTTTTCAAACATTTTGATCTAAAGGTGGTTGAGTCTACAGATGTGGAACTCACAGATAGATAACACACATATGGAGAACCAACTCTAGTAGAATAACTTCTGCAGAAAGGCAAATTGATAGGATATTTTAAAATTCATGTTCAGCTTAGAACTGAATGGTTTTAAAATCCATTTACCTAGGCTAATATATACAGAACAAGTTATAGAGAATTGAACCTTCTAAAAACAAAAAAAAAATGAATAAAAAATGCATATCATCAAAGAAGCCTTGATAAAATTGATAAGAAAAGTAAACATTTGTTAATTCTGATGTAGGAGTATGTCAAGGACTGAGTCAAGTATGTCAAGATGTAGGAGTATGTCAAGGACTGAGTAGATGAAATCAGAAAAATGTACAATAGTTAGAGCATGTTTGAATACATTCCAAGAGTGAAAGAAAGCTTTCTGGTGTCAAAAAGACAGTTTGTTTATCTGCATCTTCAAAGATTAAATTTTGTCATTTTGGTTTTTCTGTCATTTTATTGTGTTTCTCTGTTTAATGTGTGCTTATTTTTTACTAAATTTGTTGCTGACAGTCATTCTCTCAAGCATGCCTTCTATCTTTTTGGTGCTTTCAAACACTTCTAGCAACTGTTAAGCTTAAGAAAAAAACTGTTCCATTATTAAAATCAAATTCTACCACTGTTAACCAATTCTTTATTTTAAAAATTACTAGAATTTAATCTATAATGTGTGAATGGCTTTTTGTCTCTCTCATACTCTGAGATGAAGTGTTTGTTTTACAAACCTGATCTAATTTTCATAGGCATGAACAAAACTATACACAGGACTGAGAGTCATATATTTTCCTAAACTGTTTTTCTACAGATTTTTGTTCATCCAAATTCAACGTGCATGTTCCTAGGAAATAGTCTCAATTTTTAGTATATTCATTTTCAGGAAAACTTAATCCACTCATTTATCTCCATGCTGTGAATCATAGTACAAAATAACACAAAAAGCAATTTTTAGTTTATTTAAATGACAGTGAACTAAATTTCTATAAAAAATGTATTTTCTCCATCTATATATGTCCATCTTACATGTGTATGAGATTTGTAATAGATGTGCCATGTCCATAATATAATATAACTTGCCTACTTCTTTTTTCTAATTCATGTACATTCTGCTCTTCAACTTATTTTATAGTCATACTTTATAAAAGTAGAGCTTCTATTTATCTGTGCAAATAGGTAAACTATGTATACATAAAAATCTTATTTTATTTTAAAGATTTTAAAACAAACATTAAGGAACTTTTCTTTTAACTCTAAAATTGTCCTAGACTCTTCAACTGAATGTTTTCATGACTTTCATATTTCTTTAGTTTAAATAGGATGGTTATACATTTAAAAAATATTTTGCAGTTAGTAGTTTATAACTCTTTAAAATTTGAAATTAGTTGTTTAAGCCACCTGTCCCCTGAAAAACTATATATTCCTTGGGCATGGAAACCATATCTCTCTTGTTGCCTAGTACATTGTTTACATGAAATAGGCACTGGACTATTTATTGAATGAAAGAATTAGTTAATGGAATTCAAGTTTCCTACTTGCTATTAAAATTGAGAATGATATCTTGTGGCTCTAAGAAATGGCCCATAGAATGTTTGATTGTTGATACTAAACCCATTCCTTTAGATCATGGATACTCATTATTTTCAGCTCTGTTACTGACCACAATGCTGGTAGAAAAAAAGTGAAGGTATCTTTCTCTGGTTCATTAAACACTTTTATAAAACAGAGAAACTGACTATCCTAATAGTCTCTTTTATTTAAAACAATTTAAAATGGTTAAATGGAAGTTCTATAAAACAAAATTATTCCATTTATGATGCTACTATAAGATGGTTTTTCAGTGTTAATCATATCCCTAGAGATGTTTTATAAAGACACTACTTCACTAAGTCAACAGAAAGCAGATGTTTCTTTTGTCCTTATATGTCAGAATTGTAAAAGCATCCAACAATATCAATTGTGTTCACTTTATGGTCATTGTGTCCATGACAGTATAAAGTTAATTGTAGGGTAAATCCCTGGAGCTCATTAGCTTTCATCTTCCTTTTAGGAACAATTATGTAAAGAAATGAGTTTCCACAAATAAGTGCTTTGGATTCATTTCATCTCTAATTTTGCCTCAGTAAACATAAATATTTACTTGAATGTGCCAATTTTGAATACTGTGTCCTGTTTTCAAAAATATATATATTTATTTATTGGATTCTGGTCCTCTGAAATTTTTTAAAAAATAAAATAAAAACAGACATCAGAAACCTGCATGCTATAGCAATACCAAAACTTATCTGAATAGTATTCCTAGAACAACCCCTGGAGGATCAGATCCATAAAAAGTTTCTCTCTGTTTCTTTAAAGTAAAACCATGCTGGGAAATTTCCCAGTGTTTAGGGCCTGGAAAGCTAATGTTCTAATTCTTTTAAAATGTATTAATTGAAACATCCTTTTTCATCAATACCAATTATTCAATCCAAACAATGGTATTCAAAACAAGAAGTTATCTTAATAATAGCCATCTGAATATTTCTACGTATTTAACATAAAAATACGAAGCAGCCAAGATATTTAAGTAAACTTACTCAAAGGACAATAGGAGTATATATGACTTTTTTCTTTGACAACTCTAATAAAGCCTTCAGGAGCAAGGCAACCCGTGCCATCAGTGGCTTCAATTTGTCTAAAACACAGCAAAGGGCTTCCCTGGTCTCTCTGGTGAATGATTTGACAAAATAAAACTTTAGATTCGAACCATATTACATGGTATATTAGGCAGAAAATGCCAGAAGCAGAAGGCAATCATTGGATTCGAGATCCGTGAAGCAAATTTACTGGAACTGTTAGTAAATTTGCTGGATCATTGCTTTTGGAATTCTACATATATCATGCAGGTCACTGTATTTAGGAAAAAGTGTGTAACTGCCTATATGACAGAAATGTCAAAGAATAACAGAATGCTCTGGAATATGACTTTTGTTGAGAATGTCCTGAGTTTAGTTCAGCGTTTTCTTTCACATCCAAGCAAATACAGTTCAATCTCTATTCAAATAAAAGGCATGGAATAGGTTTTCAAAACCAATAATAGAAAATTGCTTTTGGAAAGCCAATAGAAAATACACCTCCATTTGTGTACCGCCACCACAGATTGTGGTCCTAGGCGATTGTACAGTAAGAGCAAAGTGCTCAATAACAGAAAGTTGCTGCCATCTACCGGTGTCAGGGTAGTTTAGCCTAAAAATTTAAACATCTTTCTGAAATCAAAGAACAAAGAACTCCCAGAGTAAACAGATTTAATGTATCAGTCTACATTCCCTAAAAGAGAGAATTCCTGGTTTCTTATAATCTTCCAAATAATATCAGGTTTCTGCACATCAGTCAGAGATTATATTTTAAAGTAGGATACACTTAACTTTTTAAAGAGTGTATTGAAACATAGATTTTAGTAAATTAGTTTTTTATATCAAGTAATACCTAAATAGTAAAAAAAATCTCTGATGACCTTATCTATGTTTCCACAGCAGTCTTAAATATTATCTAATTTTAAATATATAACCATGTAATTAATAACCTATAATTTACTATTAATTACAGTGTAGCAAAATGATTAGCAACTCAGAATCTGATTTCAGAGGAATCGTTTTCAAATTCTGGCCACACCACACGCTGGTGGTATGACATTGAACAAGTAACTTGACATCAAGATGCCTCGGTTTTTTCATCACTAGAATGGAGAGAATACACATTGCATAAGAGTATTGTGAGGCTTAAGTAAGAATACATCAGGGAGCTAATAACTTAGCTCATTGAGTTAGCCTTATAATAATAAATGTCATCATTGTAAAATTCAAACATGCCAAATTAAGGAATAACATTTTATTATACTTGTGTATGTAAATTTTCATGTAGATATATGCATATAATTATGTATGTGTGTATATGAATACATATACTCAGGTATTGTATATTCACATATGTCAATCTTGTAGGAAAAAAAAACAGAAAGTACTTATCCCAATGATGCACAAACCTGATTGAGCATTTGAATCACTTTAGGAATTCTTAAAAATCATAGATACTACAACTTTACTCCCAGAGATTGTGATGTTACTGACTATTTTTTTCACACCCTAAATGAGTCAAATGTGTGACCAAAGCTGAAACCAATGTTATGTATTTAGTTGTATATTAATTATATAACAAAACTAATATATGCATGAATTATTTCAACTATAGGCAAGAGTTTGAAATTTATTATGATATTCATCAACTATAGGACTTTTATCATGCCTTCAGATTCCCTTCCAAATACATCTCTGTTAAAACATTCATAAAATGGACCATGTCTTTAGTTTTCAGCAGACTTTACCAATGAATTTAAAAAAAAAAACATATTTATACTTACTAGCAACACCAGTATAGATTCTGTAATTGAAGTACAAATGAACATTTCCCTTGTTAGTTTATGATTTGAAAACCTGGGAATTTTTGAACCTCGTTTTTCAGAAAGTTACTCTGGCCAAATTTTGATTGAAATAGGAATAGGAACTAAAGCAAACTTGTATATTTGTAATCTGATAATATGCCAGATGAGAAAAGTATAAAGAAAAAAGTTATTATACTCAAGGTGATCAGAATTTTACATTTATGTAAGTACATTTTGAATTTTTAAATCACTAGGTAATGTTTACAGAGATTGTGTCTTATCTTGATTAAGTGGTAAAGAGTCAATACAAATGTTTATTAATTTTAAAAATGCACTTAGACATGTAGACAAGTCTCTATTAATTGCCTCACACCACAACAATTACTCAGAATGTAAAAGTTTTATTATGCATTCTAACTGCAATCTGAGTTAGTTCTAACAATTTTAGCATGGTTAAACAAATGCTCTCAATTAACAATATGAATATGCAAACAGCGGCAAGTTAATATCTTTCTATAGCAACCTTAATTTTAAAATGGAAATTTTTAGCAAATGGTTTTCTACTTATAGAGCACTGCTCAGCTAAAATATATTGGCAGATTTTTAAAGTCTAAACAAATAATTTTTTGTTCGTTTCCATAGTATCTAACTTCATGTGGTCTTTGTACTCTGGTTGACATATGATTCAAACAAAAAATTATAACAATGAAACTGTTTCACTCAAAGTAAAAGCATACAAAGAGGGGAGGAAGAATAGGCTTTTTAAATATAAGCAAACTATAAAACAAAGCATTTTATTGTAATTACTTAGCCAAATTTTATGTAAATTTAATGTACTAAACATACATTTGGTCACATATACAAGCAAGAGTTATAAGTATTATAAGTTGTCAGTACTAGAGATCAAGACTATATTATAAACTATTATAAGGTTATAATATAAACTAAAGGATAGAAATTTTCCCCGAATAATAATTTTAAAGACCTCTCTCTATTCTTTATAAGCTTATTGCCACAAAATAAAAAAAAAGATAAAATCATTAAGTACTTACTCAAAATGAGTAAGTCTTAAAAGCACTTAATGACTAATAAAACCATAATAAAAATGAAATAGTTACCAATTAACTGTCTCTGTATGTAAATCCATATGATGGAATAGATTAGATAGAATTATACTGGTGTTAAAATAATAGAGATTTAGGGATATGAAATGCTAAAGATTATCTACCCCAAGTATCTCAATATTTTAAAGTTAAATTTGCTTTTTGAGAAATAACGATTGGCTGATAATTGACTAAATGTACTGGAAATTTATCATGTGCTAACTCTTCTATGTATTCTGAGCTTCCTTCTGAAGTAGCTAGTGCTATTTCTCAGCTTTTGAGAGGAGAGACACAAAGAACAAAGAGGTTAAATAACTTATAGCCCACCCTGGCCAGATTCAAACCCAAGCAACTGGCCTCAAACCCACACTGGCATTCACTAAAATGTACAGCAAACATAACCAAAGATATGCCCTTTTTCAATATTTAATTTTTTTAAAATAGGTTTTAATTTCTTTAAGTCCTTTATAGTACTTTTTAAACAATTACACAAACCCAAGGTTTTGATACTTTTTCTCATTTTCCAAACTGAAAACCATGACTTTTGTCCAACTTTCCCATTTTAGAGATTCATACTTTTAAGAATATTTCTACTCACACTTTTAAGAATATGTTGAGTGATGAACCAAATACAATTTTTTTTCTTTAGTGACATTTTCAAAAATAACTATGAAATTGAATAAAATATATTAAATTTGATAAAAGATGGGAAAATATCTGGCAATTCAAAAGGGAGAGACTACCTGAAGGCTTCCCAGTAGATGCAGAGCACTAAATGGAATTCTAAAGAATGAATTGAATTTAGATAAATGTATAATTAATGAAAAAGAGGTGCCAGGTTTAAGAGAATTATGAGAGCAAGGACAGAGATAAGTAGGTGCTTGATAAGACAGAAAGGAGAGGAGTCCCAGTTGCCAGAAGCAAAAAGTACATAAATGCACATCAGAAGAAATATTGTTGAAAATAGATGAAGGAGGTTCTGAAAAAACTAGGTGATTCTATAAATAAAGGTACTTGAGCTGGAGGAGAGTGATAAGACAGCACTGTACAAAATAGTTTGTTGTGTTAATAAGAACTGGAAAAAAATGGAAGTGGAAATTGAGCAAATTGAAGAAATTAACAGCATGTTATACAAATAGAAAGGACAATTTGAGGAAGAAATGAGATATAAGCATTTCAGGTACACTGAGTCCTTGTATCAAGATGACTAAGAAGACAAAAATAAGGACATCCACAAAAATATTAAACCCAGATATGGAAAGTAGACCATAATTTCATCTTGAAATTAGACATCAGAATAATCATGGAAAGAGACATCTTTAAAATGTTGCATTGAAATTTGAGAGCAAAGCCAGCTTTAAAGTCACAAATGCTGGTGCTGTCTACATGGTGATTACAGATTCTGTTAAAAGATCAGGTGCAAGTATATCAACACACACCAGCACACGTAACGTAGAGTGAGAATAATAATGAATTCTAAAAGTCCCTGGAAAACATCAACAGTGAGAGGGACTAGGACAAAGAGAAGAAATTAAAAAGATAAAATTAGTCATCAAAGACAAAGGAAACTCAGACAAATTGCAATTATGAAATTACAAGTGAGGAGAGTTTAGAAAGAGAATGTAGTGGACCATATCAACATTTACATGTAGGTCAAAGGTAGGGATGCCTGAAGAAGTCCCTAGAATTAGCTAATTAATAGTTATTGACATACTTAAGGAAATGTTTGTGGTAAGCAGAACAAGATGTGCTTATCTACATCCTTGGAACTTGTGAATGTTACCTCATATGACAAAGCAACTTTACAGATGTGATTTAATTAAGAATTTCAACATTCACAAATGACCTTGAATTATCATTAGTATAATCACAGTGTCCTCACAAGTGAAAGAGGAAGGCAGAAATGAGAGGAGATTCGATGATGTAAACAAAGTTTGGAGTGTTGTGATTACTGGCTGGGGCATCAGCCAAGGAATGCAGCTCATCTCTAAAAGCTGGTAAGGCAAGGAAATAGTCTCATGCTTGGAACCTCCAAAAGGAACCAGTGCTGCCAAATCTTGATTTTAGCCCCACATGACCCATTTCAGACCTATGACCTGCAGGACTGTAAGATATTTATTATCTTAAATAAATAATTGGCTTTTAAACTGCTAATCTGTGGTAATTTGATACACTAGACATAAGAAACTGACATAACATTTCAGTTAAGGAGTAAAATAAGTTCTTACTCTTCACATGAATACTTGAAGAGTTGTGGAGTTAAGAACTCTGAGGTTGAATTTCAACTGCACAAGTTACTTAACTATTCATGTTTCAATTTCCTTCGCTAGAAATCAAAGTTAGTAATCCTAGAGCCTAAACATGGATGTGTACCTGAGGAACTTCCAGACCCGGGGGCCTAAACATGGACGCCTGAGGAACTTCCAGATCCTAGAGCTCAACATGGACGTGCACCAAAGGAACTTCTGGATCCAGGGGCCTAAACATGCATGTGAACCTGAGGAACTTTTGGATGCTACAGTCTAAACATGGAGGACTGAGAACTTCCAGATCCGGGGGCTTAAACATGGACATGCACCTGATGAACTTCCAGATCCTGGGGCTTAAACATGGGCATGTGCCTGAGGAACTTCCAGATCCTAGAGCCTAATCATGGATGCCTGAGGCACTTCCAGATCCGGGGGCCTAAACATGGATGCCTGAAGCACTTCCGGATCCAGGGGCTTAAACATGGACATGTGCCTGAGGAACTTCTGGATGCTGCAGCCTAAACATGGACGCCAGAGGCACTTCCGGATCTGAGGGCCCAAAGATGGACGTGCACCTGAGGAACTTCCTGATCCGGGGCCCTAAACATGAACGCCTGAGGAACTTCCCGATCCTAGAGTCTCAACATGGATGTACAACTAAGGAACTTCCAGATTCGGGGGCCTAAACATGGACGTCTGAGGAACTTCTGGATCCTAGGGCCTAACATGGATGTGCACCTTTGGAACTTACGGATCTGGGGGCCTAAACATGGACACAGAGGAACTTCCGGATGCCAGGGCCTAAATATGGATGTATCCCTGGAACTTCTGGGTCCTTGTGCCTATAAAGGGCAGGGTGTGACTCTCAGAAGGGACATGGCACATGAAGAGAAGCTGAGTATGGGGCCTGTTGGGGGGCAGACTGAGCTGTTGCACCCTGAATTTGAATGTGACAGTGGCCTCACTTCCCGGCCTTCCCCTGGGTGTCAGTTCCTCCCTTTCCAGGCAGTGCCGGGGAGGAAGTGACACCAGCCACCGAGGCCAGGCTCTGAGGAGGCACCTTTCTCCTCACTTAGCCAGGTACCCGGCCTGGCTGGGGACAGGGACGTCTTGTGACACTGGCTGCCTCCTGTATCCCTGCCCCATGACTTCAGGGACCACAAGCGGAGACAGTCGTTGACATGATTCTCCCCTGGCCACTGACTCTCAGCCTCAGGGTCTGCCCAGGGAGAGCGCTGTCTCCCAGAGGCTCAGGGGACCCCTGTGACCTGCTGCTCCTTACCCACCATCATCCTGGGCGAGCACAGGTCAGGACACCAGAAGCTACTGAGAGTGACATCTCCTGGATGAGCGGCTGGGGACTTTGCCTCTGTTCCCAGGCCTCAGACACCAGATCCCTCCCAGAGACAGAAAATAACCTCACATTGCCCAAGACTTATTTTTAAGCTTTAGATTCTGAAGTTTTCCTGCTGCCATCTTCTTTGTGAAGCCAGTTTTTCAACAGAGACAATATTCCCGGGGTGTAGAGGGGGAATCAACATGAAATCAATCAAACCAAGCTGACACATCTGGTCCTCCAAGAGAAATCTGGATTGGAGGGAGAACAGCCATTCTCAACTGGCGAAATAGTGAAGATTCCTTGTCCTTATTTTGTGTAAGCAAAATAAATACTCTGATGTTAACTCATCAAATTATTTTTGATGACTGCTTGGTTCATAGGAAAACTGATTCTGTTTTATGGAATAAAGTGTTACCTGATTTTAAAATTTAAAATGAAGCCAATAAAAAATAGAGTCTTTTCCTTAAGAAAAAAAAAAAAAAGAAAGAAATCAAAGTTAATAATAGTGTCTACCCCACAGAGGAGTTGAGAGTATTTAATGAGATAATTCATGTAAAATAAGATAAGTTTCACCCACATAGCAAGGGCCCAATCTGTGTTAATTATTGTTATGTATGTGACAACAGAATGACCTACACAGTGAGGAGATAGGACAATGAGAACTATAGAAAGCTGAGACCACTGAAGTACAATGGTTTCAAGGTCACATGTCTACTTTGAAATGATCTAAGACATAATCTCAGTTATCTTGGCCCCTGGTCTAAAAATGTTTTCATAATGCATACCATTATTTGTGCTAGAGACTGCAAACTGTCTCCTTCACTTTAGTCATAGAAACCTTGCATTTTTTCTTGACAAAGAGCCACACAATGAGACACTCCCTTTCACATCCTCCTTACTGGTAGAGTTTCCCATGTGTCTACATTGTGATCAATGAGATGTGAATGAAATTGGAATATGCCACTTGGGGGCCAACTCTCAGAAAGAAAGCTGTTGGGTCTCTACTTTCTCCTTCTTAAAAGTTAGTATAGGCAAGGTTTGGGGGAACCAGTTCCAGCCACATAAGAGAAAAGATATCATCCTAGGAGATCATGGGCAAAAAAAAAAAATATGAAAGGAAGCCACTCCTCATAATCTGACTGAACAAACCTAGCCCCTGCCTGGAATTATCCACCTATCTCAGGATGATTATACAAGAGGCAATCAGCATCTTTTTTGTCTCAACCACTTAATCTATCTTCTCTCTGTATACTGTTCTTATAAGAAATTTAACAAAATGAAAAAGGAAAAGGTAGTATCAAAAAATAGGGAAACTCTGCAGATTCACATGGATAAACTTGATTGTTAACCTAAGAAAATATAGAATTTTTTACTGAAGTATAAAAAATATTAATAATAACGTTATTTGTAAACATATTATTTTCAAAGCCCTAGGCTAATTTTTTGGATGGATTGTCTCATACAAGCTCTACTATATTTCCATAAGAAAGGATCCAAAGTATCTTTATTTTCAGGTATCAATACTGAGACTGGATGATATTAATTATATTTCTACACAAGTAGAAAGTGACAAAGTTGGGACTTTTAACCTAGAATTACCTAACTCTACAACCACAAGTCTTAACCACTATATATGCTGCTTTCCATTGAGGAATAGTAAAAACTGCAATTTAGCAATCCTTTTCCTAGGGAAGTAAGATTCTCCATCACATAGTTTTTTAAATTATACCCAAGAAGTCATAATTTTTTTTTAAAATTTTAACCTGGAAACATAATTTGCATAATGACTTTTTTTTTGCCTAAACTTTATGGGTGTTGGCCCATTTTTAATATTGGAATTATAAATTTGAGATGCATTACTTATGTGCACACACTTACATAAATACATGAAAATTTTCAAGAAGTTAACAGTAGGGTCAAGTGGCCTGAATCATAAACAAAATGTGAGGGAACAGCTGTGTGGGATTTAGACCTAAGCTGGTAATCACTGCTTGTTCAAAGGAGCCAATATTAAGCAAATTACAATTTTAAATTATTATGTATCCCTCAGATAGACATTCTTCAATCAAACAGTCACTAAAGATTATTTCTGGAAATTGAAGCCTATCTCCTAATTACATGTTTTTTGATCTTTGAATGAGACTTCCCAAAAACATAGATTGCAGTTTTGTTAAAAGACTACCCAGAAATTTCAGTCCTTTTTCCGAAGCTTATTATTTCCTTTGAGTGTAATATATACAGTTTGGCATGAGCAAATAACCACTAATTTGAGATCAGATTTCTAGACCAGCAGTCAGTTCAGGAAAGGACAACAAAACCTGATTATGAATATGCTATTGAAATTTGGGCTACTACTTAGGAATATAAAAATTCTTTCATTAAAACTGTATCATCGAAACCATGTAACACATTCCAAATGAGATGAAAATCTGGTGCCCAGTATTAAATAGGATTCAAACCTAGGCTCAGAGAAAAAAGTATTCAAATATAGATAAATGCAGACTTATAATTAAGGCCTTCTTGTGCATACTAAATAGCTAATCAGTTATCAAGCATTTATATATTGAACATTTGCTACATGCCTGGAACAAAGGCAAGTACTTTGTGAAAAAGAATAAAGAATTCATTGTCACAGTCCTTGCCTTCAAAGAACTTTAAAATTACTGATAAGTCAAGGCTCACTAATGTCAAACATCATATGCCTGACATTTTGCAATGGCCTATATATTCATTAACTTATTTATTGCTCACAAAACCTATGAAATAGAAACTTCTATTATCACCATTTCATATAGGAAGATACTGAGTCACCAGAAATTAAGGGATTGCATGGTGGCTTGTAGGTAGTGGAAGTCTGACTATGGAAGACATTACACCACCTCCACAGTGTGCACCATAATACATACAGGGCCTCCTGATTCATTCATAGGAAATAATTGTAGAAAATCAACAAACAGAATGGAAAAATATTTCTACCCAAGAAAGTCGTTTTTAAAAATTTGTTCTAATTAGTTATACATGACAGTAGAATGCATTTTGTTTCATTGTATACAAATGAAACACAGCTTTTCATTTCTCTGGTTGTACACAATGGAGCCACACTATTCAGGCAATCATATATGTACATAGGGTAATAATGTCCATCTCATTCCACCCTTCCCAGCCCTGTACCCCTCCCCTTCCTTCATTCCCTCCCCTCCCCTCACTCCCCTCTGCCCAATCCAAAGTTTCTCCATTCTTCCCCCATTATGGATCAATATCCACATATCAGAGAAAACATTTGGGAATAGCATGTTTTTAATTCAGGAACTTCAAATGCAAAAAAAAAAAACACAAGAAAACAGACCAATACTGATAATAGCTGAGGATTTTTAACACTTACTATACATTTATTATGTTAAGAGCTTGATATAAAGTTCTTCATTAATCTTCATAAAATTAGGTGAAATGGGAGTTCTTATTCATTTGTTACATATGATGAGCCTGTTCTTATACAAGCTAATAGTTTCCCCTGGTTACAACAACCAGAATGTGATGAAATCAAAATTCAAGTCCAGTCATGATGAGTCCAGAGTCCATGCTCTTAATCTCTAGGACATATTGGACCCTCTCCAGCCTGAGCTGGACTCTCTAAAGAATCTAGAAGAAAAATTATAAAAGAGTGTTTTCAAAATAAATCTACCTTACCCATCACATTCCTAAGTCAGTCAAAACCTTATGTATGAATGGTCACCCTGAAATCCAAACCTATGGAACTAACTTGATTTTCAAAGTGCTGTTGCATAGTTACTTCTCTTTTGTTTTCTATGTATGCTTGTCTTTTACAAGGTACACAAAGCCTGAATTGCTATTAGGCTAGCACTATCCTTCCAAACAGCCCATTGACATGAAAAGGGAAAGGCTATTTGAAATGGAGATGTTCTCAAGTTTCATGTTAATCAAGCTCCTTCCTGAGGGGAAGGTTGAAAAACACCTCTAATTTACTGGGAGAAATTAGAAGTTTTAAAATGTAAATGTCTATTTAAAATAAAATTTTATAATAAATGGGTTTGAATGAAGGATAACCCTCTCAATATTTTCATTCATTTGTCTTAATAAAAGTAGTTAGTAACTACTCTGTGTTAGCTATTGTTTTAGGTGTACAGATATCAGTAAGCAAAACAGTAGATGCTGAATCAGGAGCTCTCAGTCTCTTGGGGGAGTTGCTTTTTAATAAAAGCATCAAGAATAAATATGAGTCATAGCAATGATAGGTTTTATGAAATAAAGATACAGATCATTATAACAGGAGGACATGATAAATTTCATGATATCAGATCAAACTTCTCTGAGAAAGAAATGTTTAAGCTGCATTCTAAATGATTAGTTGAAAGCTGTAGAGGAAAAGATAGTGAGATAGGTAAAACTATATGGCAAAAGGAGAGAACATTCAAGAAACTAAAGGAAATCTTGGAACAAGATGACATAGAGTGAGAGGCCAAGCAATAGTCAGCTACTTATACAATGAGAGTGATTTTTGATCACTGTCTCATAAACAATGAAAGCCAATGAAAGATTTTGACTATAGAATCATAAGGAGATATAAAACCATGCTGCCTACATCAGGAAATTTGGAAGGGAGCAAGAGTTCAAAGAGGAGAGCATTTCAGAAGTTTGTCAGTTCACATTCTTTGAGGAGCAGATTCCAAGATGGAGTTAGTAATGCAAGAGATGTATTGAGGGTCATATCAATACACAAACTCACAAAAAGTTATGTAGCCAGTCAGTTGATGAGTTATTATATAACATTAAGTATAATCAATTTTCATATGGTCATTTTAGCTGCTGACCAAGTGTAATCAATGTCTAGATCCTTTCAATTAGCATGTAAACCTACTGCATTGAACTGCAAGTGAGAATCAACTATCTCCATTTTTCTAGAGCATGTTGAGCTGGCTGTGGACCACCATACACTGGCCAAAAGGCAACTCAAACTAGCTAGTAATAAACAATGAGCAAGACAAAAGAGAGACCAACCAATTCTTGAACATAAAAGACTAAGCTGTCCACCCTCTTTCCCTTGTGCTTACAGCTCTAGCTTAGTTTGTAGAAACGAATGAATCAATTAAATCTATGGCCACTAAATTATGCTGAGTTCTAATTTCTCTCCATGCTGTTTATACATTGACATCCAGAACCAGGGCAATAGGCAACAGTGATCATGGTGTAGTTGTCCAAAGATGGTAGAGGAAAGGAGGGGAAGGAGAGGGAGAAAGAGAATATCCCTCTGTTGAATTTGTGCCCTAAAGCTAGACAAAGCTGTGTCCCCCATTGTCCCTAGGAAAAGGAAGTATATTTGATTTTACTTTGAGAGCTAACTTTACAACTATCATTCTCCATTCTTCATGACTTCTTACGTTTTTTGTTGTTGCTGATTGTTTGTTTCACTGAGGCATGAACTTAGGGCCTCATACATGCTAAGCATGTGCTTGATCACTGAGCTACATTCCCAGTTCTTTCTTCCTATATGGATTCTCACCATTAGGGCAAAACATTCTGATTGAGTTATAAGAGAAGTTTAGGATTCTTGAACTCTTATATTAAGTTGTATTGGATCACCAGCAGTTAAGTGTTTCTTTTGCCACACTATCATAAAATAGCTTCATTATTCATTAAATTACCTATTCAATGTAGACCATGGATCCCTAAAATTTTAATTAGAGTATCTGTGTGAAAATATAGTTATAATGCATGTTAATGGAAGATCTTAAGAGCATGTGTTTCATTTTGGTCTAAATCCCTATAAATTATAATAATGTTTTATTTATGTTTTATTTATGTGTGGAGAAATAATTTTAATTTACTAAAATAAGAAAATAAAGTCAATTTTCTGATAAATCTCTAAAGAAGTAAATTTCTTTGTGAATAAGATAAAAATCATAGAAGTAATAACAGTGTGATAAGTTGGAAGCCAATCTGTATTTTAAAACCTCTAATGTTTAAATATCAAATATCTGAGAAAAGATGGAAAAATTAAATGGATTTGCAGAGATTGTGCCAAATACTTTAAAACTAGTTATGGGAATTTCATTTCAGGTAATTATAAAAATATTGAATAAACTGTTTTAGAATCTGAAGAATATAAAGAGAAAAGTAAGAAAGGAAGAGAGGAGGAAAGGAAGGAAAAAAGATGGTGAGGGAGAAGAAGGGAATAGGAGAGAGAGGAAAAGAGAAAGGTAGGAGGAAACAGTGAATCCAAATTCCTATTCAGTGAAAAACTCAACTTTCTGAATCTTATTCTCATCATTTATAAACTGATAGAAAGACTTAGGGCTTCCTATACCCCTAAACATTGAGATCTCCTTAACTTGCATCCTTAAAATTTGGAGCAATATCCACATCAAATAAATCAAAATATGAAGTTTTCATGTAAGACTTATGTATAGTAGATATTGACCTTTACTGAAATAATAAAGAACATTTAAATCAATTATAAATGACAAGGAACTACTTCTACTGAATGACCTCTAGATCTCAAGGAAACCTCATTTTATGTATCAGACATGCCACCAAAAGGTTGGTAATAAATCTTTTTTTTTTTCTAATGGAATCATATTTCTCCACTACTGGATAATTCTAATATATTTTATCTTTATCCCAAGTCATTCTTCAATTGGCAGACATGGCTAACAATTTAGCTTTTAGTTTCCCTGTCAAGAATCTGTCCTATAGTAAATGATTTATATAATTTTACAACAAAAGAACCAATACATATCACTTTTAGAGAAAAGACTCTTTGCAATGAGTGTTTTTATGAAACAAAAAAGACTCATGTAACAGAACAGGAGTCGAAAGAATACTCATCTTACCTTCCAAACTAAATTAGTTAAAATGAGGCAGCCTGTATTGCAATAGCAAATAAATCCCCAAGGATCAGTGTATTATCACATCAATGTTTACTTATCATTTCCTGATATTAGGAAATATTTCAAAGCATTTTTTTTCATGCGGTGACTCAGAGATGTAGGTTCTGTCCATCTCAATGCCTTGTTCTTTGGATTACTATGTTAGCAAAATATGTAGCTGGAAGGTCCCAAAAAGCTGTTCATGGATAGACATACAAATAGCATGCATCATTTCTGCTAATGGTCCACAAGACAGAATGAGACACAGGTCTCCATCAACTACAAAGAGATTAGGAAATGAGAAGCACACAAATATTTGATGATGCCTTTATCAGGCACCATTTGTCAGGTTTTATTATTTGTAAGGACACCTCAAAGAGTATACACAGCATGTTGAAATCCATGCTGTGATAGGATTCTATTTGATATATGTGTATGCATGTTTAAATAGACAGGAAACTACTGAAACTAAACCCTGAAGACCTCCCATTAAAATGCCCATTCTATCATTGCTCTTTTCCCTACTATTCCATTATTTGAATAATTTCTTGTCGCTCTTATTTATTATCCATTCCTTTTTTTTCTATTGTTGCATAGAAGCATCATCCCAGTCTCAACTAGCTCATTTTCATGTAATCACAGGACTGTTCCTAGGTATACTCAGCCTTACTAGAAGTAGTTAAAATACAAGTGACAGAAGAAAAGAAGGATGAAAATAATTAGCCAGCATTCCACCTGGTCTTCCAACCTAGTGTTGGCTTTGGGAACAAGATACCCCCTCTCCCTCCCATCTTCTTACCCACCAACCAATGAAGGAAATGAAGGAAAGAAAGAAAACTTTTGAAGTTGTGAGAGAAGAGAGAGCATGTTTCATTCTTTATATCAATGCCCTAGCAAAGAAACAAGATGAAGAAAGAAATAACTTTATAGTTTGTCTAGGAAAATATGTAGCCTTTCAAATGATACACTGCCTCAAGAGTTACCATTACTAACGGAGCCATGGTCCTCAAATCATAGAATGTCTCTTGTAGGACAATGATAGAAAATATTCTGTTACAAACACACACAAATACCTAAGTAAGGTCTTGGAAATTATAATAAGAAGGGTAAAGCAAAGATAAACATGTTAACTTCTAAGGATTATGAATAGATATTATTACTAAAATGTCTACTAATATAGTTCTAATATTGCTAACAATGCATATTTACTCAAATTACAGTTGATAATATGATTGTAAATCTCTAAAGATAATAAGACAATTTAGAGAAACATAATAAAAATATATGAAAGTATGTTGGCCAAATTTAGTAACAGATTATAGATATATTTTAAAACATGATGGTAAATAGAAATGTTCTATATGAATCTGTTTATGTTTATTCTCTTTAGCAAAATTGCCAACGAAACATTATAATCAGGCCCATTTGAAAGTTGATACCACTGTTAAATTTTATATGCTGACTTACAAATGTTATTCAAATTCATGTTGATTTTCCCTTTAGTATCTACCTGCCTTATGTCAAAATTGATTCATGGCTGAACTATGAGGATAAAAATTTAAACATTCCTTAATATTTTTGCATTGCAATTCTTAATACACCATTATACAATAATTCATCATATCTCTGATTATATATAAGGTATGAGAATTGCAATGCAAAAATAAATAAATAAATAGATAGATAGATAGATAAGCAAAAGGAAGTCTAGCAGAGTAGATGAAGGAGAACAGAGAGGGCAGGGAGGATAGGAGGAAAAAAAGGGAGATCATATACTGAAATCAAATTTTTTGCATGTATGATTTTGTCAGTATGAATCCAACTACTATATAACTATAATGCACTAATTACAAAAAAAGAATAGTGGTTATTCTTTTTAGAACTACAAGACAGTGGAATATATTTTGACATACATACATGGAGCCAAACTTATTCTAATTGAGATCCCATTTTGTGGTTGTACATCATGTGGAGATTCACTGTAGTGTATTCATATATAAACATAGGAAAGTTATATCCAATTCTATTCTTGAGGAGAAATTAATGACTAGAAAAGAATAAGGAATCATTTGGATTCTGGTAATTTTCTGTTTCTCATTCTGAATGCTTGTTACATAGGTGTGTTTAGTTTTGAAAATTTCATTGAGCCATAAAACTTTCAACTGTACACTTTTCTGAATGTATAATAATCTTCAATAAACTGTTCATTAATAGTTTACATATAATCAAAGAAAACAAAAATACTAGTAAAGTCAAATAACAAAAAAATTAAACATTTATTAGCTGCCTAAAATTGTTGACTTTATTCTTACGATTTTCTTATATTTTGATCAAGTCTATTTTTGACCATCAACAAATATTATCTACTGGTAGAATGAAGCAGTAAGCATTCTGGTGAGCAAATAACATCATGGCTATTTGTCAAAGAAAGAAAATTAACACTGAAACAAAAATGGGACCTTGGTAAATGCCTATAGTAAGTTTTTTATTAGTAAGAAATACCTTATTATTATTTTGGTGAAAAGTGAAAAAAAATGCATTGCTAGGGGAAGTAGTAATTTAGGTTCTGACAAAATCTTGAAAACCAGTGGGAAGCATGACTATGAATTATATGAATTATCTTTTTCTGCAAGTGTCTTTTGAATTTGTCATTAAATGTTGTTTCTAGAAGCTACCTTAAAATTCAAAAGTGTTTTCCTCTACGTACATGGAGGGGTTTGTTGCCTTTTGTAAATAATTTAATGAGATAATAGTATCTATCAAAAGATGAAGATACTGGGTACCTTGAATTGTTCCCAGCTCAGCATCATTGTCTGGACATAGGCTATTAGCATTATGCTAATAATGCCCCCCTCCGTGAGCAGAAGATGGATAAATAACTAAAATGATGAAAGATTTCATGAGTATTTTTAAATCTAACAAAAATTAAAATTCTAGAGCTGAAAAATCCAATATATAAATTTAAATAGTTATTAATGGGATTAATAGCAGATGGAACTCAGAAGAAAAGAACAATGAATAGAAATAAAGGAAGAAAGCAAGATGGTGAATTAGGAATGAGGCAGCATTTCTCCTAGCTCAGCTATCCAGAACTCAAGCAGCAGGAATACTATGTCTCCCTAAGGCTTAAAGTGAAAAATCCTAAGACTGGAGGGCAGACCGCCCTAATCAAACCAGAGACTGTTTGACTCAGTAATCAGATCTAAAAAAATCCTATCACCCTGAGTTTATCAATTGTCCACAGAGGGCTGATCCAGGAGCCCTCCTGGGACTGCAGTGTGGTGGAACCAACAGAAACTGTAAACCCAGATCCATGAGTTTGCAGTTAGGTCTGCATGGGCCTGTAAGACCCTAGCAAACCTGTGAAAAGTCAGAAACTAGGAGGATTTCACCCAGGGGAACACAGGTTAGAGGGGTTTGAGAGAGCCTAGCTCTCCCCAGCCCCGTGAGTCTTGCAGCTGGAAGGGACTGATGGGGCCAACTATAGTGGGTCAGGAGGTTAGAAGGGTGGTAGGAGGGCATTTGGCTCTTGGCTTGCCCAACCAGCTAGTCGGACACCCACCAGGCTCCCAGGGCCCAAGCCAGGTTGGCACCAGCTTAGTTGCTGGCTCTCTCCCCAGTTGGTCCACTGGTCCCCAAGTCCCTGGGACCCACCAGGTCTAGCACCAGTCTAGTACCTGCCAGTGTCCCCCAGACCCTCCAGTCCCCAATTTCTCAACCCCCTACCCACCAACCAGGCCTACTGCTCTGCCTACATGGCTTATAGCTTAGCCACTTGCCCATAGGCCTTCATGCCAGGCCACTGCTTCACTGCCAGACCTGCCCCACCCAGCACCCAGCTTCACCACTAGCCCCTACGACCCAATGTCTGGCCCTGACTCACCAGGCACAGGCCATCTGGGCCCTCTGGATGTGGCAAACCAGCCTCCAGGACATGACCAGCTGCTTCACACCTGCACACCACTCAGCCTCCCCAGAACACCACTTTACCTCCAGGCCTGGCCTACCCAAATCTATCAAGAAGGGAAATTGAGAAGTCATAAACTTCAACCTTCAACCTTGTGAGCAACATAATAAAAGGGAAGGATGCACCAATGACAGCTCATACTCCCACACTTAGTTCATACCTCAAAAAAAAGTGAAAACAAAATCAGGTGGGCAAAGTCAGTGAACATCTAAACTCACTGACTGTTTTGTCCACCGTGGTGGATTTGACTTCTTAATTTCATAACATTTCACCAAGATATGGTGGTTGATCTTGTTTGTTTGTTGCAGTTCTGTTTTGCTTTTGTTTTGGTGCTCTCTATTGGGTTTTTGTTCTCTTTAAATGTGTACTGACTAATTCAAGGTCTCCTACACATTTTCATATTTGTTTCTCCCTCTACTAATTTCCTGATTTGTTTATTGTTTGTTTATTTGTTTTTTGAAAGTGTTATTTTCCCATGCTTTGTATTTTTGAGTATTAGGATACTTTTTTTTTTTTTTTTTTTAGTATTAGGATACTTGATTAGCTTATTTTGATTTTGTTTTGTAGCATCTTTGCAACTATTCTATCTCCCTTCTCTCTCTCTCTCTCTCTCTCTCTCTCTCTCTCTCTCTCTCTCTCTCTCTCTCCTCTTCCCTCTTCATTTTCCTGTTCCTGACACCAAAATTCCACTCTCTCTCATCTCCTTTATATTATGCTATTTTTCCCCTTTCACATTAACAACATATCCTAAGTTACCACTGCATCTGCCCTATTCACCCTTTGAAATTGCAAACGCTTTTCTACACTCCTATTTTCCTTTCTCATACTCAACTCTATCCTTAACACTTCTTAACATTAATTCAGATGTATAACATCTACTTCCACCACCAATGTCACAGCAATAATTAATATTGCAGAACACCTACTGTTTAATAGACAACACCTACTGTTTGATTTTAAACTAGACATAATGCATAATTATTCACTGTTTTTGCTGATGGAAATTGCTGGTCCTACTATATCTATAGATTGTACCAATTAACACTAGATATCAAAATAGGAACTAAGGACCTAGTCTACTGCTGTATATTGTTTGCATTCAGTTTTGCTATCATTAGGCTCCCCCTCCCTAATCTGTGTGGTACTAGTAACATAGAGACACACTGTAAATTCACAAGGTAAAAACTCTACAACATCAGATCCATCCAGATAGATAGATAGACAAACAATATGAAAAAGCAAGGGAACAAACCATCCCAAATAACCCAGAACACCTAAAGAATAGACTCCATTGACACCACAGTGGAGAAAATGTCAGAGACGGAATTCAGAACACGTTCATGGTTAAACTGATCTATGAGGTAAGAAATGAAATCAGAGTGAAAATATAAGAAGTGAAAGATTATTTCAATAAGGAGATATAAATCAGTTGGAAATTCTCAAAATGAATTAATCAATAAACCAAATTAAAACTTCAATGGAAAGCATCACCAACAGACTAGATCACTTGGAAGACAGTTACAGGCAAGGACAACAAAATACATAATCCAGAAAATAAAGTTGACCATGGAGAAAAGGTTTTAAGAGACCATGAACAGAACATCCAAGAAATATGGGATAACACGAAAAGACCAAATTTAAGATTTATTGGGATAGACGACGGCTCAAAGATACAAATCAAATGAATACAAATCAATAAAATAATATCAGAAAATTTACCAAACCTTAACAATGAAATGGAAAACCAAATACAGGAGGACCCCAAATGTACAAAATTAAAGCAGACCCACAGCAAGGCAAATTATTATGAAAATGCCTTACATGTAAAATAAGGATAGATAGTAAAGGCTGCCATTTACAGGGAAACCAACCCAAGATCTCAGCTGATAACTCAGACTCTCAAACTGAGAAAGTCTTAGAATAATATATACCAAGTTCTGAAAGTAAATGCATGCCAGCCAACACCACACCCAGCAAAATAAAGCTCAAGAATTGATGATGAAGTAAAAACCTTCCATGATAAACAAAAGTTAAGAGAATTCACAACTATAAAGACTGCACTATAAAACATCCTCTATAAAATATTTCATGAAAAGTAAAAGAAAAAGCCGCCAAAGGATGAACTACACTAGAAAACTGGTCAATTAAAAGAGAGATGAATTCAAGTTAAAAATCAGAAATAAGCAAAAATAACTGGTAATAAAAATTATATCTCAATAATAGCACTGAATGAAAACGGACTAAATTTATCAATCAAAAGACATTAACTGAGAGATTGGATTAAACAAGAAGACCCAACAATATGGTGTCTCCAAGAGTCTCACGTCATAAGCAAAGACATCCACAGACTGAAGGTAAAAAAAGAAAAAAAAATATCACTCACATGGATCACATAAAAAAGAAGCGGTTTTTAATATTCATATCACATAAAGTGGACTTTAAGAAAATATTACAGAAGGATCAAAGAAGGCCATTTCATACTGCTTAAGGGAATTGTACATCAATAAGACATAACAATCATAAATATTTATGCCCCAAACAATGGAGCACCTATGTATATTACACAAACCTTTCTCAATATCAAGAATAAAGCCAACCATAACATAATAATACTGGGTGACTCTAACACACACATCTCATCACTGGATAGATCCTCCAAATAAAAAGCCAATAAAGAGGCCACAGAACTAATAAATACAACTAATAATTTAGACTTAACAGACATATATAAAATATTTCATCCATCGATGACTAAATATACTTTCTTAGTAGCACATGGATCCTTCTGTAAAATAGACCATATCATAGGCCTCAAAGCAACTCTTATAAAATATAAAAAAATAGAGATAATACATTTAATTATATGAGATCATAATAGAATGAAATTAGAAGTCAATTAGAAAATTAAAAAAAAAAAATAGAAGCTACCCTAACACCTGGAGACCAAATAATTTGTATTGAATGACCAATGGATAGTAGAAGAAATCAAGGATGAAAATTTTAAAAAATACTTATGGTAAATAAGAATCATAACACAAATTATCAAATCTTCATTGTACTGAGTGAATTCTTTAAAAGAATAAAATTTCACCAAAGGAAAAAAAAAAGCCCTAGAAAAAAAAGAAATTGACACAAAATGAATGGACTACTGAGTGGGAAGTGATGGAGAAACTAAGTCACTGAGGACATGCCAGTGACTATATCTTGTTCCTGCTCTTTCCCCTCCTTACCGTCTTCCATGAGATGAACAGCTTTCCATTGCATTTTCCTTCATTCATAATTTTCTGCTTCAGCAATGGACTTAACTATTTATGGACTGAACCTCCGAAAACATGAGCCCAAAATAAAGTTTTTCTCCTTGTGAGACATTTTGGTCACAGGATTGAAAAACTGCCTAAAATACTATATATATTTCCCAAATAATTCAATTCAACAAAAAATACTTGTGTAAATACTATGTGCCTGGTTATTTAGTAAACACTATGAATAACACAAAAATTAAAAAGATGGATACTTGTCCTTAACAACTTATGTAACATTTGGAAACATACAATAAAACAATATATACATGACACTGTGTACTTATTAGGTACTTCACTATACCTGACTTAAATGATGACAAATGAGATTTAAAATGTGTATTATTTTCTCCCACTTTGCACCCTGCAGTTTGTGACAGTAAAGTCTCCTCTTTTGTAAATGTCAATCCAGTATATTTTGCATTGCTAGATTTAAAGAATACATTGGAATTATTTTCTAACAATTTATAAGTCCTTCTACAAATTATCTTCAACTTATTTATATTTTGAATACTGAGCAGACAGTAAGTGCTTATTGGAGTGGGATAAAAGTTATGCTATCTATACGAACCTAAATTACAAAAGGAGGAGACTCAAGGAAGGGTATAGA
This sequence comes from Ictidomys tridecemlineatus, assembly GCF_052094955.1. Classification (NCBI taxonomy): domain Eukaryota; kingdom Metazoa; phylum Chordata; class Mammalia; order Rodentia; family Sciuridae; genus Ictidomys; species Ictidomys tridecemlineatus. The sequence goes on along the minus strand of NC_135484.1, from coordinate 40,697,861 downwards.
CCATTGACTTACTTCCCTACTGCCCCAGCATGGTTTAAATACATGTCCTATGACTGAGGAATGTCCCCTGATTTAAGTTCCTGCTTTATCAAGGTAGAAATACCCCTAAGTTAAGATTGACCCTGAAACTCAAACCTACATTTTACCTGGAGACCTTATGAATGGCATGAGAAACAGAATGTATTTTCTAGAAAGATGGAGGTGGAAATGTGTCTATCTTTATTAGCTAGGTGGCTGCAATTTTGTGCTCCTGCTGCAGTATGGCAGCAGGGAAACTAGGAGCAATAGCAGTTTCCCTTCAGACGATGCTACAGTGTGGTTTGGGTATGGTTCCTGAACATTCAGCCTCATGTCTGGTTCTTTGGATCCCCAGTGGTCCTACAAGCTACCCATTATCTGTCCTTTTAAATACATACCTTTTCTTATTTAATTTATCCAGATTCTTTTGCTTCCTGTTAAAAGAAGCCTTGCTAAATACAGTTAGTATGAATGAAGGAAAGCAATTATGATTCACTGATATATTAAAATTGAAACTGAAAGTTTTCTGTACAGGTAAGAAATAAGGGTAATCCTGGCTATCAGAAAGTCTAGACTAGAGAGAAATCCAATTTGTAGAGAACAGACTGGGATTAATTAGAACCAACATTCAAAACTCTGTTCTTGAAATCCTGCCATCTCTGAAATCAGACAAGTCAATATGAAGAAGTCAGACTTCCAATCACTCCAGGCTCATGTAAGGAGAACCTTAATGGCTTATTTTTCTTACTTACCACTATTCCCAAGATGTTCTTATACACAGGAACTCAATAGTGAAATTATGCAAGGACAGAAACAATAACATTTCTGAGAATCTATGAAGCCAAACATATCCTATGTGTGCAGAGTTTTTATTTAAATAATGTGGTGCACGTTTTGTTTTCTCAGCTGCAGTCCATTGTAATGCAGTAATTTGACTTTTAGTTTATGAGTGATTCTTAAGTACCATTGGAGTGAATCCACCAGCTCCTGCCAATGATGAAGATTGCCTTCTAACAAGAGGTTTCTCAAGTCTAGCTACACATTGATGGGGTTTGGGAAGGTGGTTACCAAACACTGAAGCTTGGGCCTCAGCACCAAAATGTCTGAATTGTTCAGAGGTATGGCCTGACCATCAGGATCTTTTCAATTTCTGAAATGAGCCAATATTCAAAACCACATGTCTAACCCTGGCTATGCCACAAGTGCAGTTAGAAACACACCATCTCGGTCCCCACCCCTGTACTACTGAATCAGAATCTGCATCTTTAAAAGGTTGCAGATGAATGGTAGAGATACTAAATTTCAAAAAAACACTTTCCTAGACCACTTTCACATTGCCTGTGTTGGGATCATTTAATAAAATGCTGAAATCACTACTGGTGAATAAACATTGCTCTTTTACCTCACATCTTTTCTCCCTTCTCCCTCCATCCTCTCTCACTTCCAGTGGTGTTGGGAGCATCCCAAACAAATGTTTCTCTTCACTTCTTCAGGTTAGTAATTTATATGCCTGAGATTACACATAAAATTTCTATTTTCCTCTGAAAATTAAACATTTCACAATTAACAACTGTGCCTTAAGACACTGAATGCACAATGAAGCATAAGCTAATATTAATTGGGGGGAAGCATACGAGGAAAAAATATTGATGAATGGTATTTTGGATTAAAAGGATACATTCTCTTATAATAGAAAAAATATTTTATCAAACTCATCATTCTAACATTATTAAATTGAACAATAGTATTATCAATTGAGATGTTTACAGAATGAAGCAACAAGTCCTTTTGAAATTTAAAAGTAGTTTTATTTACAATGTTCCAGAGCAAAGAAAAGCTACATAAAAAAATGTTTTACAAGAAAGTGGGTTGGTCATGTGGCTTTTTCTATTTTGTTGTTTTTCCTTTTTTAAAAATAAGAACCTTTTAAGAAGAAGAAATTAAGAAAGCATAGAATATAGTATCTTTTATTGCCATTAACCTATCACATGTTATAATATGGGTTTACCCTGATTATATCATAGATTCATAAATACCAGATATAAGCATACTAAATTGTAAAAGTTGGTGTTTTATTTTAGAATGTAGAATATTTAAATCTCCTAAACAGAGAAATTACAGAACCTTTGTAACAGTTTTTAAATAAAAACCCAAGAGACTTCCTTTAGGGGCACAATTTATCATCTGTCAGACAGACCAAACTCTGATTCTTTCCCTGTTTTCCCAGAACTTGTTAATGTCTGGGCTGAGATAGGTCTCTCTGTGCCACCCAGGTCACCAGCCTAAGAATGGTCACACTTCATTGTGATTATTATGCCTATATTCCTGGAAATACATTATTTTCAAGTAGAAAAAAAATAAGCACACAAACAGATCTGGTTGTCCATTGTTCTATCTCCTACTCCAAAGAGTGCTGGCATGCAGTTGGAACTCAAGAAATTTGTTGAAAGAACCATCTTTAATTAAAATTGAATGACATCCACTTATATAGTTTATCCACTAGAGTTATAACAAAATCTCTCCCAATCAGGAGACAGAATAAGTTAGAAACTTTCTCATAAACGTAACCTGTTTTAATTATATATCCATTTTTGCAATATCATTAAATGGAATTCAAACACCCATGAAAAAAAAAATGTCCCACAACTTTTTCTGGCCTGATAACTGGGATACTCAACACAGAATAAAACTAAAATTTTTCTCATAGCGCACATCAAGTACGTGTTACACAGAACTAAAAAAATTATTCCCTGTTTAGTTTTTCAGAAGCATTTCCTTCAAGGTTCTTGACATACTTCAAACAATCCCATGCCAATCTTTATTTTAGCCACTACTGTGGCTCCTCCTATCTGAGTCTACTCCTGTGATATTGAGGACGATGCCCTTCTTAGTTTTCTAAAGTGCTAGCTGTAAAGTCATACTGAAGTATAACTTCGAGTGATCTTCTTTTCTTCTTTATCAGGGAGCATTTTCTATTCCCTGTGCCCCTCCCATAATAAAAACATCCTGTATATTGTGTATAATTGCAAGAGTCTAACTTGGAAACATCTTGTAATTTTTTAAACTCTTTTTTTTTCATCACATACAACCTAAGTAAGTCCCGCCAGAAGTTAACATGTGACCGAGATGAAGACTGAACACGTTTGAGGGGATCTAGAATAATTCAGGAAAGATTTTCATACACACAGTTGTTACCCACAAATGCAATTAAAGATATAAATCAAGAGCTTTGGCAGGTGAAAGGTTTCATGTATACTCCTACTCCTTAGCTGGAAACATCTTCTCTGGGCATTATTCTGAATAACCACTTCTGTCAGTGAAGAATTGCTTCCAAGTAACACAACCCCTAAAACAGTGGTTTAAATAAATTATATGTTGCACTTCTTTCACATCAAGAAATGTCCAGAGATAAGTGTTTACTGGTATTGGTTCAGCAGCTCATGTATATCAAGATCCAAGTCTGTGCATTCCTCTTGACCCTTCCCTCAAGGTGGCTTTGTGGTCAAAACATGATGCTCCACATCCGGAACTAATCCATATTCCAGTCATGAAGAAGAAAGGGAAAAGTCATATGTCAGCTGAACCTGACCCTTTGGCAAGAAATTTTCCCAGAAACCTCACTTCTACTTGCATATCACTGCCCACAATTGGGTTACATTGCCACTGTTAATCTTCAGGAGAGGTTAAGATATTGTTTTGAATTAAACATTGCTGTCTCCAACCCCAATCTGAATTCTTTGAGTATGAAAAAGGAAAATTAATGTTGTGTAGGCTACATCATCCCTACATTTTTATTATCTTTCCTTAAAATTTCACTTCTGCTTATCTTTCTCTGGCTCCACTATTTTCTCCTAAAAATATCAATATACTTAAAATGTGTATATGCACACACACGTGTATGAGATAAATTCTGATCTACCATAGCACAAAATTTATAATAAAATGAAAAATAAATGCATGTGGGAGAAGTCTTTTTTTATTACAGTAAAGTATAACAATGGTGTTTGACTCCTTAATTTTCATGCATTGTGGAAAGTAAATGGTCTGCAATTTATTCTCTCCCTTTACCTATGAAAGAAAAATAATCTAGTCCAATCTTTAAAAATGCAAATAATTCTCCTCTGATACTTAGATTAATTCTATTTGAAATTATCCATAAAGCTTGATACTGGTAAAAATTTTAATTTGTGCTAAACTGATTTGGCAATCTGATCCTCGAAGTCATATTATGCTAAGATATGAACAGATGTATATTAGAGCACCACAAAAATCAACTATTTTCTCTGCTTTAGACACTCACATGTACCTTATCTGTCTTGTGCATTCCTAACTAGTCTTTACTTAAGAAATCAGTACTCTATCTCCCTCATGATCACTGTTGGTTGTTTTTTTGTTGTTGTTGTTTTGAGCCATAAGCATTGCCTAGCAGGTTGTCCTATTTTGCCCTTTGTCATGGATGTGTGTGTTTAATTGTTGAAAATGAGAATGTACAGATATTCTTAGCAGAACACTTAGCACATAAATTGTGCTTAGTTAATTGTGGTAATCATTGTCAGGATGATTGTTCATCTGTCTTTTGATCTTTTTAAGCTTAGCCACACAGTCTGGTTTTTTTTTCACATTCCTAGCAGTACAAAGTCTGGTAGTGGCTCAAAAAAAATCTGTTAAATTAATTATTTTTAAAAGTTTTAAGAGCCCAAGTCCCTTCTTTACTTCATTACCCCCACTCACCACCTTGGATTCTTTTAAAGTTTTATCTTTAAAATTTCAATTTAAAAAAGGAAATTATTAAAATTCATTTTTGCTTCTAGATTCACACACAAATGATTTCCACGTTTCGATCAGAGAAAATAGATCTTTACTCAGTTAAGATGAGGAATTCTCATAGAAGCCATCTCTGATGCTACTTTAAAAGAGGGTGGTCTTTCAAGAGACTTTTTCAGCATGCTATTAGCTTTATATTGCTGTGTAAAATTATGCTACAAATTTAGCCTCTAAAAAATTACATTGATTTATTATTTAGTAGTCATGCAAGCAAGTGACCTGAGGATGTGTCAAATGGCATGAATCTTTGTACCATAGGAGACTCATGGGTTCTTGATGTATCTATACCAGCAGCAATACCGACAGCATGAACTAAACAGAAAAGGAGATTACAAAAGGAAAAGTTGTTGGACCTCTAAAATTCTATTAGCAGGAAGTGAGCTAAAAGTTAGGACACAAGAGCCCAGAGGAGAGCTAAGAACCACAGAGCACTTTTCCCAGGCTTTGAAACCTAAGGAGTCTGCAGCTGGATTTTAAAATTTCTTTGAATCAATGACTCCTTTTTACTTTCCACTTTCCCCTATTTTGAAACATAATGTCACAGTTACTATCCTGTTCTCTCCCACCATTATATGATAACAGCAGATGAATGTTTATTTAGTATCATAGATCCATAGAGTACGATTATGAACATAAAATTCATCCTAACTGATTTAGATTATACATGAAATTCTGAATTTTGAGCTGATGCCATAATGTAATGAAAATTTGGAGGGTATTGAATAAATATATTTTATATATGAAATAGATATGAATTTTTAGGGGCTAGAGTGGCCTGTAGTAAATAGCATAATGGTCCCTTGAAGATGTCTTGACCCCAAAACATGTGAATATGATATTTACCTCTCCTGTGATTATGTAATATTATATATTGGGCCAAAGACAGGGAGACCATCTGGTTTAGCCTAATGTAATCATACAAGCCCCAATCTAATCTCAAAGGGAGAGAACTTTTTTTATACCTGTTGGTAATAGAGGAAGTCAGGAGAAGGATTCAATATGTCATATAAGAGGAAGTGAGGGGAAAGGGGGAAAAAACAAGAGAGAGAAATGAATTACAGTAGATGGGGTAGAGAGAGAAGGTGGGAGTGAGGGGAGGGGAGAGGAGGGGGGATAGTAGAGGATAGGAAGGGCAGCAGAATACAACAGACACTAGTATGGCAGTATGTAAAAAAGTGGATGTGGAACCGATGTGAATCTGCAATCTGTATACAGGGTAAAAATGGGAGTTCATAATCTGCTTGAATCAAATGTATGAAATATGATATGTCAAGAGCTTTGTAATGTTTTGAACAACTAATAATAAAAAAATATGTCAGCGATGACATTGAAGGCAGTGAGGGCATGAACCAAGGCATTCAGGTGACATCTAGGAGCTGAGGAAAACCTTCAGCAAACAGTCAGGAAGCAAACAGAGACCTCAGCCCTGCAACCACAAGGAACTGAATTGTTAGTAACCTGAATAAGACTAAAAGTGAATTACTCCTAGACTATCCAGATAGAAATCCAGGCTACTCATCTCTTAATTTCTTAATTTCAGTCTTTTGACTAGGTATAGTAGGCAGCTGAGCTCACTTGGACTATTTACTTGTATGACTATGAAATAACCAATCAATGTAGCTTTAAGAGGCTAAATTTGTGGCATAATTTTACACAGCAATATAAAACTAACAGCATGCTGAAAAAAAGTCTCTTGAAAGACCACCCTCTTTTAAAGTAGCATCAGAGATGTTCTCTATAAGAATTCTTCATCTTAACTGATTAAAGATATATTTTCTTTGATCACAGCATGTGGGAATCATTTGTGTGTGAATCCAGAAACAAAAAATGAATTTTAATTATTTCCTTTTTAAATTGAAATTTTAAAGATAAAACCAAGAATTCAAAGGGGGTTAATGGGGTTAATGAAGTAAAGAAAGGACTTGGGCTCTTAAAACTTTCAGGGGTTTTTTTGTTTGTTTTTTTGGATTTTTTTTTTGAGCAGCTACCAGACTCTGTACTTCTAGGAATGTGAAAATGGACCAGACTCTGTAGCTAAACTTAAAAAGATTAAAAGACAGATGAACAATAATCCTAACAATTATGACCACAATTAATTTAGTACAGTTTATGGACTAAGTGTTCTTCTGCTAAGAATTTCTGTACATTCTAATTTTCAACAATTAAACACAGGCATCCGTGATAAAGGGCACAATAGAACAACCTGCTAGGTAATGCTTATGGCTCAAAAAAAAAAAAAAACAGTGCTTTTATGGGAGATGAAGTACTGATTTCTTAAGACTAGAGACACACAAGACATGTAAGGTAAAAGTGAGCATTTAAAGTAAAGAAAATAGTGTATGTTAAGATTTTTTTCTACTTTCAAATTTATTTTTATTTTATACAAAAAAACTTAAAAAGTGTACATATTAGTGTGATAGTATTTAATATTTCATCATATGTACAATGTGCAATGTTCAATTCAGGTTAAACATGTCTACCTCCTCAAACATTTATCATTTCTTTATGGTGAAAACTTTCAAAATCCTTTCTTCTAGCTTTTTGAAATGTGTAGGATACTATTATCATCTATAGTCACCACACTGTGCAGTGGCACACCACAACTAACTGCACCTATGTAGCTGTAACTTAATACCCATTTTTTTAATCTTTCTCTATCCCTCTCTCCCCTGCTTCTTCTCCCCAGCCTCTGGTAACCACCATTCTATTCTCAACTTCTCTGAGATAAACTTCTTTTAAATTCTTCCTGTGAGTGAGATCATGTCATTTCTTTCTGTGTCTGCCAAATTTTATTTCCCATTATGATTTCCAGTTCCATCCATATTGTGTTAAATGACAGAATTTCATGCATCTGTATAGTTGAATAGTACTTCATTGTAGGACATGGCTATCTGCTTCCAGGTCTTGGGGCCACACCCGTGGCTGGGTCGGCTCCTGGTGATCAGCCAGGAGGCGGTGCTGTGGTCGGTGACAGAGGAAGGGAACCACCTCCAGGATAGGTCCAGGACTCTTCCACCCTGGTGAACAGCTCCTGCCTTCCCTTACAGACTATGGGATGGGTGTTCACGTGAACTTGCTCCACCCCTCTGACCTTTATTCTGATTGACTCCTGTGCAGTATATAAGGTGTATACTTCCTCATTAAAGGAAATCCTTCTTTGACTGCTCTCCCTGGAGCGTTTGATTGTCCTCCATCTAGGGAGGGCTGGGTGAGGGCAGCCAGTGGACCTTTACCTCTCTTGGATCGTCCTGGTCGGATTGTGCTTTCCCCACTTCTCCCGCCAGTCAGGAGGGGGGGGGGGCTAAAAACCTCAACACTTCATGGTATCCATGAATCACACTTTCTTTATCCATTCTTCAGTTGTGATGGATACATTGGTTGTTTTCATTTCTTGGCTATTGTGAATCATATTGCAGTGATCATGGGATCACAGATGTCTCTTTGACATTTACTCATTTCCTTTGGATACACATCCAAGAGTGGGATTGCTAGATCATATCATAGTTTTATTTTGAATTTTTTGAGGAACTTCCACATTGTTTTCCATAATGGTTGTACAAATTTAAATTCCCACCAACAGAGTGCACATCCTCACCAGCATTGTTATCTTTAGACATTTTGATAGCAGTATTTTTTTTTTTTTTTTACTGTGGTCATGATGATTCTTCATTGTGACTTTGATTTGCATTTCCCTGATAATTAGTGATGTTGAACATTTTTTCATATACCTGTTGAGCACTTGTAAGTCTTCTTTTGAGAAATGTCTCTTTAGATCTTATTGCCCCCTTTTTTAAAATCAGGTTATTTGGGGTTTTTTGCTATTGAGTTGTTGGAATTCCTTATATATCCTGGATGGATATCAACCTCTTGTCAGAGGTATATTTTGCAAATATTTTCTCCCATTCTGTAGGTTGTATCCTCAATCTGTTTATTGTTTCATTTGCCATGTTGAAGTTTTTTAGTTTGGTACAATTTTATTTGTCTACTTTTGCTTTTGTTTCCTGTGCTTTGAGGGTCTTGTCCAAAAAGTCCTTGCCCATTTTAATGTCCTAAAGTATTTTTTCTATGTTTTCCTCAAGTAGTTTTATAGTTTGAGGCCTTATATTTCACTATACACATTTTGAGTTGATTTTTGTAACTGATGAATGATTGGAATATACTTTCATCTTTGAGTATGTGGATATCTAATTTTCCCAGCACTATTTATTGAAAAGATTGTTCTTCAATGTGTGCTCTTAGCTGGCCACAGATGTGTGGGGTTACTTCTAGGCTCTCTGTTCTGTTCCACATGCCTGTGTTTATACCATACTATTTTCATGATTACAGATTGGTATGTTTAAAGTCACATAAGGTAATGCCTCTTGCTTTGTTCTTTTTGCTCAAGACAGCTTTAGCTATATGAAGTTTTTGTGACTCCATATAAATTTTAGGATTTTTTTGTAGTTTTTTCAAGAATGACATTGGTATTTTGACAGGATTGCACTAAATCTATAATCACTTCAAGAAGTATGCACATTTTAATAATATTGAATCTTCCAATCCATAAATACATAATTTTCAGTGTACAGATCTTTCACCTCTTAGGTTAAATTTATTCCTAGGATTTGTTTTCTTTTGTTTTTTCATTTTGTAGCTCTTTTAAATGGGATTTTTATTTTGATTTCTATTTTAGTTCACTTGATACTGGCATACACCAATGCTACTGTTTTTTAGCTTTATTTGGATCCTGCAACTTTGATGAATTCATATATTAGTTCTAATAATCTTTTGGTAGATTACTTGGAATCTTCCAATTATAATATTCTAAATATACATAATATTATATCATCTATATATTATAACACATATAATATATAATATTATGTCATCTATAAAGTGACAATTTGACTCATTTTTCCAAATTTGATAGGCATTCTTTCTTTCTCTTCCCTGATTACTCTGTCTTGAACTTCCAGCACTGATGAGAGTAGGCATTCTTCTTGTTCCAGATCATCATCTTTTCTGCATTCAGTATAATGTCAGCTATTGGCTTATTAAAAATGGCCTTTATTATGTGTTTTCCTTCTGTACCTAATTTGTTTAAAGTTTTTATCAAGAAGGAATATTTAATTTTATCAAATGCCTTTTCTTTATCTCTCAAAATGATCATACCATTTTTGCTCTTCATTCTGTTGATGTGGAGTATCACATTTTTTATTTGCATATGTTGAACCGTTCTTGCATCCTTCATATGAATCCGACATGGTGAATAATCTTCTAATGTGCTATTGGATTCAGTTGGCTAGTATTTTGTTTGGAGATTTTTGAGTCTATATCACCAGGCTTATTGGCCTGTAGTTTTCTTTCCTTCCTTCTTTTCTTTTTCTTTTGTTTTGTTGTATTCTTACATAGTTTGATATGAGAGTGATACTGGCTTTGTAGAATGTGTTTGGAAGACTTTATTTTATTCATTTTGGAATATCTCAAGGAGAATCAGCATTAACTCTTCTTTAAATGTTTGGCATATTCCAGTAATAAAGCCCTCAGATCCTGGGCTTTTATTCAATGAGAGATTTTATCTTTATTACTGATTTAATCCTGTTTCCTTTCTTTGTTGTTATCGTTGTTGTTCTATTCATGCTTTTTATTTCTCCATGATTCAATCTGGGTAAGGTGTATATGTGTAGGTGTTTGTTAATTTCATCAAGGTTATCAAATTTATTTGCATATAACTAACATATTGCATAGTGAACTCTTTGTGAGCCTAATCCAACAGAAGACTTGCACCCTGACTTTACATGTGAGCCTCTGGCAACTATTATAATCTCTTCTCTAAGCTCTTTTTCTTTATACACACACACACACACACACACACACACACACACACACACATTATACTGATTCATATCCACATATTTATATTCTTAAAAATTTTGTTTTTAGATTTTTTGGGGGGAGGGGGTTCTAATGCATTTTAAAAATACATCATTTCCTACTGAGCATTGTAGTGCTTGCCTGTTATTCCAAAAACTCCTGAGGCTGAGGCAGGAGGATTGCAAATTTGAGACCGGCCTGGGCAGCATAATGAGATCATGTCTCCAAATAAAAATTAAACTGGGGATGTCACTCAGTAGTAAAGCACCCCTGGGATAAATTCCAGCCATAATAATAATAATAATAATAATAATAATAATAATAATATTATTATTTCCTAAACCATTGAAATTAGTCACAACCTTAAACCATCTCAGATTCCCTAGTACCCATCCCTGTAATAATGTCAGCCTTTGAAGATAATATTCTAATACCTCATATCAAAAATATCAGGAATGTACATTTTATATCAAGAAAAGTGTGCTCATTTAAAAAAAAGAGAGAGAAAAAGTAAGTGTGTGCTTTTTAGCTTACCTGTATCCATCATAATAGTTAAAACCATACCCAAGACAGAGGAGAATGCCAACAAATTTTCTTTATAAGATAATTTTCATCCACAAAAGATTTTAGATGAAGTAAAAAAAAACATTGATTTTTCAAATAAGGCTTTTTAGACTTGAAGAAAATTTATAGCTTTATTCAGATAGTTCTTCCTTAGGTTTAGAAAAATGAGGGAGGGAAAAACTAACTTCATATCAGTACATTTGAAGTCATGGACAAAATGCCTTCTAAAACTTCAGGAGACAATGCTATTAGACAATTGAACCTATTCACTGTGGCCAATTTTACTGGTGCTCAAAATACTTTCAGTCTTTCCTCGTGATGCCCTGTCCCTAAGGGAGAATTGTGTGTTCTCAACTGTTCAAATAAGGCATGATCTCTGGACTTCCCTTGATCAATGAAATGCAAACTGAAGACTTATGTCCTCTTCCCCTGGCAAAAACTTTCCAAGCCACCATATTGTTCACCAGGAGCTGTCTTCCTCAGCTGTTGATTGACAATGTTACAGTCAGAGATGATGGGAAAGGGCTACAGTTGATCCACAGACAAAGAAAGTGTGAACAAAACGTAAATCTTTCATTGCAAGTCACTGTAACATAAAGGTCATTTGTTATTACAGCCTAACCTAAACTACCCCAAAATAGGAGGAAGTTTCCTTCTCAACTATGGCAAAGATGACACTAAAGAGTAGAACTTCAGAAGTACGCTCCCAGTGAAAGCTAGGTTAAAGCTAAGGATAGCCACAATCAACAATATTATCTAACAGTGTACTGGAGGTCCCAGTTAGCACTACGGGCAAGAATAAGAAAATAAAAATACAGTACGTAACGGAGGACTGGGATTGTGGCTCAACAGTAGAAAGCTCACCTAGCACGCATGGGGCCCTGGGTTCGATCCTTGGCACCATATAAAAATAAATGAATAGAATAAAGGTATTGTGTCCAAATACAACTAAAAAAATAAATATTAAAAAAACACATAACAGATGGGAGAAAGATTTTTCTTTCTTTTATTGGGGTAGGGGGGCGGGGATTAAATTCAAGGCTACTTTACCTCTGAGTTACATTCTCTGCCCCTTTTCTTTTTTAACTTTTTATTTTGAGAGGAGAGCTCACTAAATTGTAGAGACTAGACTTGAACTTGTGATTCTCCTGCTTCAGTTGCCTGAGTCATTGGATTACAGACATGTGCCACTGAGGCCAGTGAAGATTTAGTTTTTCATATGTAGATTATCTCTCTCTCCCTTTATATATACATATATGTGTGTATAAATACTACACATATATATAAGAAAATACATATTTAAAATAATATACCCAAACTGCCATTGTAAAAAAAAAACAAACCTGAAATTCAAATACTACAATTAATCATAGATTTCAGAAATATTGCTGAATTACGGTCAACATAAAAAGCAATGCAGAATATCAATTGCATTCTTATACAACAATATCAAACAGCTAGAAAATGAAAATTTTCCAAGTTTCTGTTTATAATAACAATAATAAGATACCAGAAATAAATATAAGATATCATAAGTAATGATAAAATATTATTGAAAGGTTGAAGAAGACTTAAATAAATGGAAATCTACATCCCTAAATGAACCTGTTAAATCATTAAATTACATTCAAACTTACTGGTCAGTTTATTCAAGTTAACAAAATCAATTTTCAAATGTATAAGAATGAGAAAAAACCCAAGAATAGTAAATATAATATTGGAGAAAAATAATAAGATTAAAAATAAATACAATACAATACCAAAGAAAAATAATATGTATAGTATAGAGAATTCTTGGCTAACTATAAAGTAAAAACAATTGAGACAATGTGGTATTGGTGCAGGAATTTAAGGGGAAAACGGGAAGAGGAAGTGGAGGAAGAGGATAAAGTCTAGAAAGAGACATGCACATATGAAAACTCCGTGTATAACAAAAATTGCTATAGTGGCTGAATATCTCTAGTTCTTCAGGATAGAAGCAGTAAGTTATTAAGGAAAAGACTGTAAATTAACCTATAAATTTAAAACTAATATAATCAAAGGACACTGTGAAAGAGAGAAATAAAAAGAGAAGAAAGGGAGAAAACTGAGAAAGAATATTTAACCTGAATATAAGCAGCAGAAAATTAGCAACCAAGATATATAATCACACATAACTAATTAAAACAAGTACAAGCCAATAAAAAATATTAAAAAACAGAAAGTAAATTCCTAAAAAATGAAAATAGAGGGGCCAATAAACATACATAGATATGATAAAACTTAAATAATTAGAGAAATACAAAGGTAAATAAGATTTCCACACCCCTCAACTTGGCAAGTTTTAAATGCCTGATAAAAGGGCAATGTAAGGTTTCATGTATTCCTGGAGGTAAAATGATGCAATTGCTCTAGAGAGCAAATTTGGTCTTATCTACTAAAATAGAGATGTACATTCCCAGCTTTCCCACCTCTGCAATGCCTCCCACAACAACTGCCCCATCTCCTGGTGTGGATGCCTCCATCTTGGGACACTGTTGCTGCCACCATCACCATCTCAAGATTCACCACCCTCTATCTTGGGACACTTGCCAGGGCCTAGAGACCCAGTGTCATGCTGCTTGCAGGTTTTACTCATCAACATCTTGGGACGTGGATGCCTCTTTCTGGGGACAAAAACCAGGGCCTGGAGGTACATTATCAAGGCTTCTATAGGTTTGACTATACCTTAGGTCTTCCTGCTAAGTGTGCTGGTAGTTACATCTTGCTGCAAAGGCAGGAGAGAGCCAGGCTTTCCTCTGCTTTGTGAGTCCTGAAGCATGTGGGGATGAGCTGGACTGGCTACAGTGAGGGGAAAGTTAGAAACAGTGTGTGAGGACATCTTGCTCTTGGTTTCCCCAGCCAGCTAGTCTGGCACCCATCATGTTCCTGGGGCCAATTTATGTTGATACTTGCTGTGACATGACAACAATATGGTTCCTGGCTCCTCCCTGGTCTGGCGTCCACCAATCCCCTGGTCCTTCCAGGTTCAGCCTCAGTCCCACACCCATCAGGGTCCTCTGGTTCCCCAGTCCCCAGTCTCACAGTCCCTCGTTAGCCACCAACCCAGCCCAGTGCTTGCAGCTACATGGTCAGCCCACACTTTCAGTGCTTGGTCCTGATCTGCCTAATACAAAGCACCTCTCCACAACAGGCACACAGGTCTTGGTGCTCAGCCCTCAGGACTGCCTGGGAGAGAAGTACCTAACATCTAATAGGAACTATTTGGTTTAAAGTTGTATATTGTTTCTGTTGGGTACTGTTAATATTGATCTTTTCCTTAAACAAGAGGTACTGAAAATATTCAGGGACACTATAAGTCTATAAGGTAGAAACTGTACTATCTCAGATTCACACTTCTAGATGAAAGATACATGAATAACATGAAAAAAAAAAACAAGGGAACAAAGCACCTCAAACATACCAGGATGCTCCAATTATAGAGTCCATTGATGACACAGTAGAAGATGTCAGAGAAGGAGTTCAGAATGTACATAGTTAAACTAATCCATGGACATAGAGGATAATGTCAGGAGTGAAATGAAAGATAAATTTCAGGAGGTGAAAAATCAATTTAACAAAGAGAGATTATGAAAATAAATCAGGCAGCACTTCTCAAAATGAAGTAATCAATAAACTGAATTAAAAATTCAATGGAAAGTATCACCAACAGACTAGACAACTTGGAAGACAGAACCTCAGACAATGAAGACAAAATATTTACTCTTATAAACAAAGTTGACCACACAGAGAAGATGGTAAGAAACCATAAAAAGAACTTCCAAGAATTATGGAATAACACTAAAGGACCAAATTTGAGATCTATCAGAATACAGGAAGGTGTATAGATACAAACCAAAAGGATACACACAATCTTTTCAATGAAATAATATTGGAAATTTTCCAAAAACTAAAACTAAAGAATGAAATAAAAAATCAAATACAAGAGGATTATAGGACCCCAGATGTACAAAATTACAGCAGACCAACACCGAGGCACATTATAATTAAAATGCCTAGTACACAGAATAAGGATAGAATCTTAAAGACCTCAGGAGAGAAATATCAGATTACATATAGGGAGAAATCAATTTGAATCTCAGATAATGTCTCAACGCAGACAGTCAAAGCTAGGAAGACCTGGAATAATGTATTCCAAGCTCAGAATGAAAATGGATGCCAACCAAGAGTTTTATATCCAGCAAAATTAAGTTTCAGATTTGAAGATGAAATAAAAACCTTCCATGATAAACAAAAGTTAAAAAAAATTCACAACTAGAAAGCCTTCACTACAGAACATTATCAGCAAAATATTCTATGATAAGGAAATTTTTAAAAGTGAAAACCAGCAAAGGGAGGAGCTACACTAAAGGAAAAGACAATCAAAGGAGAAACTAATTTAAATTAAAGTCCAGAAATAAACCAAAGTGAATGGGAATATAAATCACATCTCAATAATAATCCTGAAAGTTAATGGTCTAAATTCAACAATCAAAAGACATAGACTGGCAAATTGAATATGCTGTCTCCAAGACACTCACTTCATAGGCAGACATTCACAACCTGAAGGTGAAAGGATGGAGGAAAAAACATATTGCTCACATGGACAATAAACAAGCAGGGGTTTTTATCCACATATCAAATAAAGTGGACTTCAAGCCAAAGCTGGTAAGAAGGGACAAAGAAGGACATTTCATACTGCTTGAGGGAATTATACATCAACAAGACATAACAATCGTGACTATTCATGCTCCAAACAATGGAGCATCAGCATGCAACAAACAAACCCTTCTCAATTTCAAGAATCAAATAGACCACAGCACAATAATACTGAGTGACATCAATACACCTCTCTCACCACTGGATAGATCTTCCAAACAAAAACTAAACAAAGAAACTATAGAATTAAACAATATAATCAATTAATTAGACTAAACATACATACATGGAATATGTCATCCATCAACCAGTGAATACACTTTCTTCTCAGCAGCACATGGATCCTTCTCTAAAATAGACATATGCCACAAAACAATTCTTAAAAAGCACAAAAAATGGAGGTACTATCCTGCATTCTATCAGATCATAATGGAATTAAAATTAGAAATCAATAATAAAATGAAAATAGAAGCTACTACAATGCCTAGAGACAAATAACATGCTATTAAATAACAAATTGATAACAGAAGAAATCAGTGATTAAATAAAAAATAATTAGAGGTAAATGAAAACACCAATACAACATACCAAAATCTCTGTGTAGGAAGGCAGTGCTAAGAGGAAAGTTCATTGCATTGAGCTCATTTATTAAAAGAATAGAAAGTCAATGAATAAATGACCTAATATTACATCTCAAAGCCTTAGAAAAAGAAGAACAAATCAACATCAAAAGCAGTAGAAAACAGGAAATAATTGAAATCAATGAAATTAAAACAAAAGATACAATTTAAAAAATCAATTAAAAATTTTGGTTCTTTAAAAAAATAAACAAAATTGATAAATCCTTAGCCATGCTAAAAAAAAGAAAGAGGGAGAAAACTCAAATTACTAAAATTTGTGATGAAAAAAGGAAATATCATAAGACACTACTGAAATGCATAAGATAATTAGAAACTATTTTGAAAATTTATACTTCAACAAAATAGAAAATCTTAAAGACATCAACAAATTTCTAGAGATATATGACCTACCCAAATTGAATCAGGAGGACATACACAATTTAAACAAATCAATTTTAAGCAAGAAATGGAAGATGCCATCAAAATCCTATGAACCAAGAAAAGCCCAGGACCAGATGAATTCTCAGTTGAGTTCTATTAGAATTTCAAAAAAAAAAAATAACACTAATACTCTTCAAATTATTCCATGAAATAGAAAAAGAGGGAATACCTTCAAACTCATTCTATGAGACTAGTATCACCCTGGTACCAAAACCAGAAAAAGACACATCAAGGAAAGAAAACTTCAGATCAATATCCCTGATAAACATAGGTACAAAAATTCTCAATAGGATTCAAAACATATTAAAAACATAGTGCACCATGATCAATGGAGTTCATCCCAGGGATGCAAGGTTTGTTCAACATACAGAAATCAATAAACATAATTCATCACATCAATAACTTTAAAGACAAGAATCATATAATCAGCTCAATAGATGCAGAAAAAATATCTGACAAAATACAGCACTCCTTCATGTTCAAAACACTAGAAAAACTAGGGATAGTAGGAATATATCTCAACATTGTAAAAGCTATCTATGCTAAACCCAAGTCCAACATCATTCTAAATGGAGAAAAACTGAAAGCATTCTCTCTAAAAACTGGAACAAAACAAGGATGCCTTCTATCACCACTTTTATTCAACATAGTCCTGAAAACTCAGCCAGAGCAATTAGATAAAATAAAGAAATTATAGGGATACAAATAGGAAAAGAAGAACTCGAACTATCACAATTTGCCAACAATATAATTCTACATTTAGAAAACCAAAATATTCCACCAGAAAACTTCGAGAATTAATAAATGAATTCACAAAAGTAGCAGGATACAAAATCAACACTCATAAATTAAATTTATTCCTATACATCAGCGATGAATCCAGTGAAAAAGAAATTAAGAAAACTACCCCATTCATAATAGCCTAAAAAAAATAAAATAAAATATTTGGGAATCAATCCAACAAAAGAGGTGAAAGACCTCTACAATGAAAACTAGAGAACAATAAAGGAAGACATAGAAGAAAAAAGACCTTAGAAAATGGAAAGATCTCCCATCCTCTTGGATACACAGAATTAATATTGTCAAAATGGCTGTACTATCAAAAGTGCTATACAGATTTAATACAATTCCTATTTAAATCCCAATGACATTCTTCATAGAATTAGAAAAAGCAATCAT
The DNA here is from genome assembly GCF_052094955.1 of Ictidomys tridecemlineatus. Lineage (NCBI taxonomy): Eukaryota > Metazoa > Chordata > Mammalia > Rodentia > Sciuridae > Ictidomys > Ictidomys tridecemlineatus. The sequence continues at coordinate 40,679,685 of NC_135484.1, read as the reverse complement.
GAAATACATTTGGAAAAATAAGAGACCCAGAATAGACAAAGCAATCCTTAGCAAGAATAGTGAAGGAGGAGGCATCACAATACCAGACATTAAATCCTACTTCAGAGCCACAGTAACAAAAATGACATGATATTGCCACCAAAACAGAGATGTAGACCAATGGTACAGAATAGAAGATACAGAGACAAACCCACATAAATACAGTTATCTTATATTAGACAAAGGTGTCAAAAATATTCATTGGAGAAAAGATATCCTCTTTAATAAGTGGTGCTGCGAAAACTGGAAATTCATGTTACAAAATGAAATTAAACCCCTATCTCTCACCCTGCACAAAACTCAACTCAAAGTGGACCAAAGACCTAGGCATTAAAAAAGAGACCCTGTGCCTAATAAAAGAAAAAGTAGGCCCAAATCTTCACCATGTTGTCTTAGGAGCTGACTTGCTTAACAAGACTCCTACAGGGCAAGAAGTAAAATCAAGAATGAGTAAATGAGATGGATTCAAACTAAAAAGCTTCTTTACATTAAAGGAAACAACCAAAAATGTGAAGAGAGAACCTACAGAATGAGAGAAAATCTTTACCACATGCACTTCAGATAGAGCATTAATCTCCAGGATATATAAAGAACTAAAAAAAAAAAAAAAATCAACACCAACCCCCCCCCCAAACCCAATAAATAAATGGGCTAAGGAACTGAACAGACACTTTACAGAACAAGAAATACAATTGAGCAACAAATACATGAAAAAATATTTAACATATCTAGCAATTAGAGAAATGCAAATCAAAACTAAGATTTCATCTAACTCCAGTCAGAATGTCAATTATCAAGAATACAAGCAACAATAAATGTTGGCAAGGTTTAGGGGAAAAGGTACACTCATACAATGCTGGTAGGACTGCAAATTGGTGCAACCATTATAGAAAGCAGTATGGAGATTCCTCAGAAAACTTGGAATGGAACCACCATTTGACCCAGCTTGGTTTATATACCACTCCTTGGTTTATATCAGACTCAAAATCAGCATACTTCAGTGACACAGACACATCAATGTTTATAGCAGCTCAATTCACAATAGTCAAACTATGGAACCAACTTAGGTGCCCTTCAACAGATGAATGGATAAATAAAAAAGTGGTATATATAAATGATAGAATATTATTCAGCCTTAAAGAAGAATGAAATTATGACATTTGGTGGTAAATGGGTGGATCTAAAGGATACCGTGCTAATCAAAATAAGTCAATCCCAAAGAACCAAAGGCCAAATATTTTCTCTGACATGCAGATGCTAATTCACAATAAGGTATGGGGTGTGGGGTGGATGAATAGAGGTACTTTGGATTAGACAAAGGAAAGTGAAGGGGAAGTGAAAGTGAAAGTGAAAGATGAGGGGTTTGTGGGAGTAGGAAGGATAAAAAATAGAACGAATCAGACAATAAGACAATCAGATAATAGAATGAACTATTACCCTATGTACATATATGATTACATGGCTGATGTGATTGTACAACATGTACAACCAGAAGAATGAGAAGTTATACTCCATTTATATTTGATGTGTCAAAATGCTTCTACCATCATGTATAACTAATTAGAACATTTAAAAAAAAAAGGATGTGGATTCCCTGTGTCCAGTCTCAGCAATTCCACTCCTAAGTATGTGCCCTGGAGAACACCCAGAGAACCACCAGAAAGGAACAAGAAAGATCACCATTGTTAATATTGATGTACCATTGTTAATATTGATGAGCCTCTCATTTATAAAATGGAAATAATATCAACACCTGCCTCAAAGGGCTTTTGTAAGAAATAAATATATCTTGACATGTAAATTTTTAGAGAAGAACTTGAAATAGTGCAAGTGTGTAATATGTGTTAGCAGTTGTTAATGAATCCATTTTTAGGACTCGCTTTTCTTTATTTTAATTCCCAGGAATTACTGCACTAGGCTCAGAGCTAGAGATTATTTTCTTTTGAAAGCTCTCTTTTCTCTATAACTCATTTAATGGGCTGTTCCCTAGTTCCTAGACAAGTGTACTTGCCATGTAATACAAGGGCAGCCAGGCCTGCTGGAATCTGGGTGGGGCTTGCACAACCTCTCAGGTCATGCTTATGCTAATCCTTTTGTCCAAAGGTGAACTGGCAGCTGTCCCGTCATACGTTATCCCCAGTGAGGTCTGCCAAAGTTCTCAAAATTATTTTGATCTATCACATCAACAGATGCTAAATCAGGCCAGTGGATATTTCAATTTCACCCCTTAATGGGATTTTTAATTATAAGATTCTACTCTCAATAAATGCAAAAGGGAAAAGAAAACAAAGAAAGGAAGATAGGAGGGAAGGAAAAGGAAAAAACATAAGAGATTCCAAATGCTTCTTTTTTACTTTTTTGTTCGTACATTATAATTAAACATAATGGATTCATTGTGACATATTCCTGCATGCACATAAAACAATTTGATCAGTTTCATTTCCCAGGAATTTATCCCCATCCCCTCTTGCCTCCCTCTGATCCCATTCCTCTGCTGGTCTCTCTTCTATTTTCAGAAATTCCCTCTTTTTTCTTTCTTTCCTTTCCTTCTTTCTTTCTTCCTCCCCCTTTCTTGCCTCTTTAGCTTCCATATATGAAAGAAAACATATGAACCTTGACTTTCTGAGTCTGGTTTATTTTGCATGATATGACTCTCTAGGAAAAATTCATATAATTAATAACATAGAGAAATGTTGGTAATTTAGACATAAGCAAGTTTTGCTTTTTTAAATAACAATGTAACTTTTTACAAAAAAATTATATGCTGATATACTTTTATTTTATTCATTTATTTATATGTGGTGCTGAGAATTGAACCTAGTGCCTCATGCAAGCTAGGCATACACTCTACCACTGAGGCACAACCCCAACTCCTTGCCTTTTACCCTCACCTTTATTTCTTACTTCTTTTCTTTATTTGAGTAACTATTCACTTAACCCCAGAATCATTGATTGTCTGAGAAATTCTTTTCTTTTTTTTTTTTTTTTTTGGCACTGGGGATTGAATTCAGGGGCACTCAGCCACTGAGTGACATACCTAGCCCTGTTTTGTATTTTATTTGGAGACAAGTTTTTACTGAGCTGCTTAGCACCTCACCATTGCTGAAGCTGGCTTCGAACTTTCGATCCTCCTGCCTCAGCCTCTGGAAATTCTTAATCACAAACAAATTAATATTAAGAACTGATGGGTGCTAATATAATAAAGTGTCATATTTTTCAGCTAACATAATGACATTTTTAAATGGCCCTCTAAAGTAGACATAGTTTATTCGCCAATATTATATAAAAACTTATCCTTCCACTGGTGTAGATTTTAGTCACCCTGACCATTCAGTGTGGGAGAAACTCTGAGATAGTCGCCTTCCAGGACTCTAATATGTGGCATGAAATATCTGGTTTATTTGCCAAAACAGGTAAAGCTGGCTCTGAAAATACCCTCCATCCCAGCCCCGAACTGTTTTCTATATATTTACTAGAAGATATTAGCTTTATATGAACACAAAAGATGTATATTCTTCTTATTAGTAGCCAATATATGTATTTCATAAATATTTATAAAGCATTGTAATGTGCCAGGGAAATAACTAACTTTGTTTCAAATCCTTAGTTGATTTCATCTTTATTCTGTATTTACCTATATGATTATCCCATTCTCACAACTAAGACTTGCTGCTCTTCCGTCTCTCAGTCTTTCCCCACTTCCTCAACACATACACACAGACACACACACACACGATGAATATAAGGTTGGTCTGGATGAAGTCATATGGGTTTCCTTTCTTCAACTAAAGTACAATCTGATTCTTGACTTTGAAGTCCAGGTTTTGAATAAGCGATGCATAAAAATAACTTATTTTCCAGTAAATTTACTTTTAATGATTTTTCATTTATCTTTATCATCTTTTATGCCCAACATTACATAAGATTTTATAAAAATAACAGTTCTTTACATTGTTTAGAAACTTCTCATTTAAACACTTAATAGAAATTTTTAGTATAAGATAATATTAAAATAGTACAATGAAATAATAATTGTTGGTTTACTATGACTTCATAAGACCACTAAAATGCAAAAAATACATTTTGTCATTTTCAGTAAAAATGCATAGCATTTAAAAAATAATAGTAACTCAGAATCTGGACCATTAATCTGATGGTATCTATTCTTTACAAAATACTCAATTTTTTGTTTCCTTGCTCTTTGGAGACAAAGTATCTGAGTACTTTTTTTTATTCTTTTTTAAAATATCAACACAGGAAAAGAGAACAATTCTTTGCTCTTATTGAAACGGCATTTTATCAGTTTTTTAAAATCAATGTTCCTTCCAACATATTAGGGTGACCTGGAATCCTCCCCGCTGCTTATTAGAAAGGCTGTTGCAATTTCCTCTTCCTTTGTCAAATCACATCAAACACTCTAATCATCTCACTACACTTTGGTCAGTTGAGCCTTCCTCATGCCCTTCAGCTATGTCTCTTCCCATGACCACTTGAATCCTTTTAACTTTATGCAGTTGTAAATGCTGAATTATTTCTCCTTTCATCATAAGTCAGCTCCTCCTAGACTCCTCAATTGGCTCCAGACTCTCAGTTTGAACATTTTCCAATCAAATTACACAAAAATAGTAAAGTTGCTCCAGATTTGTTTAATAATGCTAACAAAGACACTGAATTTCCACTCAGATAAAGCCATTTGCTAAGTAATTTTTATATACCTTGTTACCCAAACTCTCAATAATTCTATGAGGTAGGAAATTTACTAACAGGGAAACAGATCTAATGAGTGTAAGAACTAGGAACTTACATGTGATCACCTAGTTGGCAATTGGGACAGCAGCTAGTCAAAATAATCCCAAAGTCTGTGTTCTTCCTTAAACATTCATTAAATGATGACTGAGAACTGTCTGCAGCAGAATTGCTTGGAATATTTGATAAAAATGCAGGCTACTGGTCCCCTTCCAGGCTGGATAAATTATTATCTATAAGGGAAAGGACCAGAAATAACACATTTTTAACAATACCTGCCCCTAAATAATCCTTAGGTATACTAAAGTTTGAAAATCACTAAACTGCAAGGCCCACATTCTGTGATACTAAGTACTTGATGATCTGAAATCAATCAAATCTACCATGAGGAAAATGTGTTGCTTTTGGTACTGTGTCTTCCACTTTTTAGTAAAAGGATCTATTAAAACACTAGTAGATATTAGTATTTTTACAACAAATTTGGGTGTTCCTAATACTGGCATTATGCAAACTTAGTGTGAGCCACCCTTGTTTGGTACACACTATAGTAAGGCCACTGCACAATTCTTACTAAAGAGTTGTTGGGAGGCTAATAATAGAATGTCTTAAGACTGTCTCTGATTAAAAATTATGTAAACCTCAGAATGTAGATTAAGAAACAAACAAACAAACAAACCTCCTGTTCAAGATGTCCTGTTCTAGTTAATGAAAATAGTTGTTTAAACTAACTTCCAGAATTCTGTGGTAGTACTGACCACCCCGTCTGCAATCTCATAATATGATTGTTAAAAAGGTTTGCTATGAATCATTATCCAAAATAACCATCTGCTAGAGAGACATGATTAATTATGTGCATAAATAAAATCACAGCTAACCAACAACAGCCTTTGGCCTAAAATAGTGGGAGAACTAATGGCCATAAAAGGTAAAATTTAAAAATGTTTCTTTCTTATTGGGGAGAAGGACATGAGAGTATTTTCCCTGTGGCATCAAAGGACTATGCAGCTGTTTCCCTTTAACCCTCTGCCTGGTTGTAACTCAGAAGCAATAAGCTGATTTTCAAGGTAATGGCAAAATTCTTCCTTAATCATTAGAAGTGCTAAAAATATCATGTTAAGAACTCGAAAAATTCTTCCACCTCTGCTTACTTGCACAGTATCTTTCAGGCTAGGTTTTGTAATAGACAAAAAATTGAGAGGTATATATATGTATATTTTACACACACACATCCTTCTACTGCCTTTCTCTCTTATTTAGGACAACAATGCAAGATAATGAAGAAAGTTTCTCGTGCAGGAAAATGACCTTTAGGTGAGATGCAGCCAGGGTAGGCCAATTACCCAGTGACAACATGGGGTCCCCTCAGCCTCTCCTTAGGGAAAATCACACATCTGATCCTTGCAATTAAGCTTCTCCGTTAGGCAGCCAAGAGTTATCGCTTGCACCCCTTCTAAGGCATTTGTCTTTAGATGCTTTGCGGTGCTGATTGAGTTTCTACGCCTTCTTGCTTGTGCTGTGCAGGGACAACGGAACTTGAGCCCTTCTACCTTCTTCTCAGGAGCATAATGCGTGAAAATACACTACGATCATTATTGAATTTTAAGTCTCATCTCATACTATTATCCCAAATGTGACTCTACTAGGAATTGAAATCATCTTACTTTTCATCTCACATCTAATTGACTACAATAATCATATAACTCACTGAAGGACTGCCATAGAGTTTGGTCTGTATTAAAGGTTTAGATTACCCCAGTTTATCTAAAACCCTCTTAATCAGTAGAGACAATTGTATTTCATCCTTTTGAATTTTCATAGTAATTTATCGTTCACAGAACTCTCTTGAGGTTTTTTTGTGGGTAATTCTCCTTGGTTCCCTTTCCTTCCTCTCTGGGTCATAAACCATTTGTGGTTCTATGTTCCTTCCCCTACCACTTCCTCACAGAGGGCTCCGAAGCTTCAGGGAATTCTTGCCTCTTCCTTTGGACCTGTCTGTGATTCCCTCTTCTTGTGCTACAGTCACTGGCAGCTGCTTTGCTGATACATTTCCTTATTTTCCACTTTAACATCCAAGCATCCTCTATCTCCTAAGGTAATTTGACCAGAGTAAATGGTTGTTGCCCATGGGAAAAAAACACCATTCCATTTGCTGAGAAGAAGCAGTGAAGTTTTCTGGGGTCAAAAACCCCAAAATTGAGGGTAAATGAATGAGTAATATTTTTCAAACTTCAAGATTTCAGGGAGAGTTCCAGCAAATATATGTGATATAGTTGACACAGCACAAAATTTAATTAAATCAGTATAGTTCTGAGGTATGCATGAATAGAGAGATCACAGGAACAGAAAAATCCCCAAATGGATCTTAGCAACAAGAAAAAGAATCATGAATCATAGGTTGAGGCAAAGCATGTCCAACATACTTGAATTTACTTACTAAGTGTTGATTAAAGGTTAGACTTAATAAATAAATACACACTCATTTAAACTTTGAAACGGAGTTTTCTAAAGTAAAAATGCGATGCTACTTTATTTTAACTCACCAAATAAGCAATAAAAATAATATTTTCAAGAACTCAATAAAATGGACTCTCAAACTAAACTTCTCAAAAATGATAATTGGCAGAGATTTTCTGAAAATAACTTGGCAAAGTATTTAAAAAAATATTTTCACATACAAAAATTTATTATAAGAAATATATAAAATATAAGATCAATATTGTGTGCAAAAAAGTTAGTACAATATTGCTTATAATAACAAAAATGGAACAACAAAAATCAAACAATTAGAGGATGGTTAAATTGTGATAGATTTATATAGTGGTATATTAATAACTAATAAAAGTATGGAATCCAATGTCAGAAAAGGGTTAACTTGGTTTAAATCTATACATTCCAAAGAAAAGATTGACACTGACTCTCTGGGAAATGATCCTTCATGTCTTACACCATCTGGACTGATTAGAGTGTCTTTGTTGACATGGAGCCGCAGATGGTTAATGCTAACATGGGATTTAGGTAGATGAATTGGGCCTTGTGTTACCAGTTTGACTCTAAGGAACCCTGGGATCTCAATACCTAAGTAAGTTACAAGGCACTCTGTGACTCCATGGCTGAATCCCATTAGAAACTCTGCACCTGAAGCTTGTTTGATTTTTCTTGGTTGGCAATATTGTGTTTATAGTGTTTCACATTGCTGGGAATATTAAGTGTTGGTGATACAACTCCACTGGGTAGGGTCAATTGGATGCTTGCACCTGCTCTCTCCCAGACTCTAGCCTCTGCATTCTCTTCTTTTTATGAGTTTAATCTGCATCCTTTTGCTTTAATAAAATATAACCATGAGGAAAATTACATTTAAAAGAGCTTAAATGAAATGCTTCTCTTATAATGTTCATGGAGAAAAACCACAAACTGTTTGTACATAAGAACTCAACTTTATTTTTAAACAATCACTCTTAAAAGTTTTCAAAGTATTAGCCAATATGATAACTGGCCATCTTTAAGCAGTGGGATAATATGTCATTTATTTTTCTCTGACTCATTATCCTAATTAATACTTTCACATTTTTTTCATTAAAAACTGTAAACAACAACAGCAAAAACAGAACATGCAGATACACACCAAATAAAGGAAAATGTTTTTATTTTTTATAAGATCAAGAATAATATCAGTGGTTAAGCATCTCTGGATTTAGTTCCTGGTACCAAAAAAAAAAAAAAAATCATTGAAAAGTGTAAGTAGATTTTTAGCTTGGTTTGGATTTGGAATTCTGTTTTAATAGTAAAAGATGTATAAAATATTTTAAATGTATAAAGCATAGGACATACATGAAACACATTAGTTATTGGTTTTGTGAAAAAGGAAGGGAGGAGTAGGAATAAAAGAATAAATACGTGAATAAATAAAATACAAAAATAAACTGTTCTAATAATGTCATAAGATGCCTTCCTCCAATCATTAGCATTTATACTCCACACAGGATTTAAGAGAAAAAAATATAACTTTAAGATTGTGTGTTTTGGTTTCATCATTTATTTTTGAAAGTTAATATCTACTTTTTAAAAAATTATTTCTGTAAACTACACATAATGTATCAAAATTTAATGCCCTTTTCCACTTACAGTTTTAAAGTTTCAAGACCAATTTCTGCCTCCTTGACATTTTCTTTCTCCTCTCTCCATTGACAGTGATGCACAACAAGGGATCAGCTCATGCAGCTCAGCAAAATGTGGAGGTACTTCTACAGTATAATCAAAAATGCCATGCATTAGTTTATCTATAGATTTATCAGAAAAATTTAGTTCTACCAGCACTAAATTTGCATAAAACGATCATTCCAGTTGAGACTAACTTATCCACCTATGGAAATCATTTAAAATATCAAGGGTTAATTTGGTCTATATGGACTGAATAGAGACAGTAATAAAGTAAGAATCCTTTCATTTTAACAGAATCAGTTGCCTTGTTATTGTTGTAGTTTTAATGTCCTTTTTTACTTTTTTCTTAGATATAATTAACTTTCAGATGGCCTCTCCTTAAGATTATTGAACCAGGTGTGGTGGCCCACACCTTTAATCCCAGTAGCTTGGGAGGCTGAGGCAAGAGGATTGCAAGTTCAAAAGCCAGCCTCAGCAACTTAGCAAGGTCCTAAGCAACTTGGGGAGAACCTGTCTCTAAATTAAATACAAAAAAGGGCTGGGGATGTAGCTAAGTGGTTAGGCACTCCTGGGTTCAATCCATAGTACCAAAAAAAAAAAAAAAGAGCAAAAAAGTAATGATACTATCTTGCAAGTAACACAAAGCTCTTTCTGACATTTGTTTGTCAATCACAAATTTAGTTACTAACTTAGTGTTAGAACCAATGATCACTAGAACACCCTGAATACTTTAAATTTCATCAGAACAGAACACAAATTATATTTGTGTCCCAGAATTTACAACTCTCTTCTTTTCTTTACTAGTAGCATCTTTTTTTTCTCACAACTCACTAGAAAATGTTCACGTAAGAAATAGTCACAAAATAAAGATGCTGTAAAGAGCTACCAAGAGAAACGGGGATTTTGAATTTCATTCAGTCCATTGCATGATTTTCATTTGTTCCACTTTATTTGGACTCTGGGTCTTTAAGCTGATCTTTACAGTCATTCCAAAAACATGTTTGACTAATGTAAACTAAAAGTCCAAATCAGTGAATACTGAGCTACAGGGTTTGGTAGGAATTTGTGTTATATACAAATTAGGAAAGTAACTAATCATGTTTGACATTAAAATAATACAAAACAAAAGTTTAAAAATTAAAGCAATAAACTATTTGGAAACATAATACAACTTTAGGGTAAGCTTTAAATGTATCCAGAATAATTTATGCCAGGTAAGAAGTCAAGAATGTTAATTTTATTCCTCTTTTTTTTCCCCTTAGACAGTATGGTCTGGATAATTTTGCTGTATCTGTGGAATATACCAGTTTTGAGATTGTCTTAGATACTGCCTTCATTACCACAAGCTATTTTACTCTTATTTACTCTATGGAAACACACACAAACACACACACACACACATTCTAGGGATATATATATATATATATATATATATATATATATATATATATATACAAACAAACAAAGACATATGTCTTTGTTTGTTTGTACATTTAGCTTTAATAAATTTCTTACAAGTATAATCCTTTCTAAATAAATCAGAAAAAAATAGTTTTCATTGCTTTAGCTGCTCCTTGTTGACTACAGAGTAATATCCACACCTTTTCAGCCTAACATTTAAGGTCCCGCACCAGAGGCTCAGAACTAAACCTTCCTTCCTTCAATTTTCATACGTCTTTTCAGACAATCAAAAATCCTCCCTCATTCTCCTCTCCCTTTTGCCCATATTCAGATCTGGATCACCCTTCAGCAGAATATTGTAATAGAACTATAATTTGGATCTGGGATATCGCCTAATGGCACATGCATTAAAGGCTTGATCTGCAACTTGGCACTATTGGGAGGTGGTACAAACTTTAAGAACTGGGATCTAGTGTGAGATTTTCTGGCCTTTGGGGACTTGCACTTGAAGGACCTTGAAGGACACTGTGGGACATTGTTCCTCCCCTTTCTCTTTCACTTTCTGACCATTAGATGAATAGCTTCCCCCTACACCTGCCCCTCACTGGGGATTAAACCCAGGGACACTTTTACCACTGAAAAGCATTCCCAGTCCTATATTATTATTTTAACTTTGAAACAAGTTCTTGCTATGTTGCTTTGGGCCCTGCTAAATTGCTGAGACTAGCCTGGAACTTGCAATCCTCTTACCTTAGCCTCCCACATTGCTGGGATTACAGGCAAGCACCACCATGCCCAGAGAGGTAAGCAGTTTTTCTTTGCCATGTGTACCCCACCATGAAGTGCAGCCTCACCACAGGTACAAAAGCAATTGAGCCAACCTTTACTCTGTATAAAGTTATTATCTCAGGTATTTAAATAATGACTGAGAACTAACATTACTGGCAATCAAAGTATGAGCTAACAGGATGAATGGCAGGAATAAAACAAAAATAAACAGACTTAGAGGTCATTTCTAGGTTTCTTTCCTGGAAAGTCCAAAGGTATAGGAACAAACTACGAAGGGAGAGAAGAAGGAAAACCAAAAAGGGAAAAATGATAATACTGTCATTTTGAACTATTTGAATGCTTCAATTTTGCATATATTGTAATCTATGGTAAGAGCATTTGTATCTTCTTTTTTAAAAATATTCTTTATATGCTTCAATGGTTTTCTTAGTGATAGGTAACTATGAGACACACAATAAATATTTGGTGAATAATTGAGCAATGCCAATTTTTCACTGACTTATCATTTTATTAATATCTCTTTTATTTAAAATGTCTATAAATCTTGACACTTATAATATAACCTAACTCAATTAGCAAAAGTTGAGAAGACTAACAATATCAGATATTGGAGAGGAGAAGGATCAACTGCAATGCATACATGACAGAAAGTGTAAATCAAAATGACCACTTTTGAACAGAGTATGGTCAACTGCAATGATGAGTTTTTGGTGTGCATTATGTGGTATGTTTTAGATCTTAAATATATGTTACACCTAGTCTTATGTAGCAATTATTATTTTTAATGATTATAAAGCAAAAATGCTCAAAAAATTTGTAGGCTGATTCTTAAGTGTGTTACAGCATGGAATCCAGATTTTTGCTTTTTACCCTATTATACAGCCTACAAATAGCTTTTTAAGGGGAAAAAACATTGAGTTATACATAGACATAATTTGTAGGTCTTACCCTAGAGAAATGGCAATGTTAATAACAACTAATAGCATCATATGACAGTGGGACATTTAAGATTATAATGACTTTGCTGGATTCATTTCTTGTTTTTATTTCATTAACTTTTTTTTTCTCATCAAAGTACTCTGAACAATGAACTTAGTTTGTCCAGCATATGGGAAGAATTAGACAAAAAAACTTTCATTTCACATTGTCATGCCCAAAACAATCTTTTTGTTTAGCCAGAATACTGGCTTAGTCCTCAAATTTACCAGGGACAAGCAGAGAGGGTGGTTTGTGACAAATATCAATTCAAGTGTTTTTGTTTAGTTTTTCTATGTAATTTTGCAGCATTTTTCTAGAACTTTATGTGGTCTGATTGTGACACAAAACATTTGCTCTTTGACTCAGTATGATCAGCCGAAACTATTGACCTAGATATTGAGCCCATTATTTCTCATCTCCTTTTAAGAGGTTTTGTCACTAAGCTATAAGGTCCATCTAATTCACCTTCCTGGAGTGTCCTAGCCCATGAGCCATTATACCTGCCAAGCTTTCTTTGTATATCCATCTGTCTCCCTTAGGAAATCACTCAACAATAACATTTCACTATCATATAACATGAAAAGCAAAGCTCTTTTTAACAATGTAACACTTTTAGTGGCAATGATCGTCACATCCATGAATTTTAAATATCCATTTTTCTCTTATAAATGTAAGTTTTGTGTCCTCACATTCTTTGGGCGATATCTGAAGATTTTTCTGTTCCTAAAATCAGTGAATAGCTGAGAAAAACATTTTCCAACAATACAAATCTGCCACAGTTACTTAGGAATTAAAAGAAATTTAGAGAAATTTCTACTTTATTAACATATCAAAAAAATTTTTATTCACTGTAGGAAAGAAATCAATACAAGAATTGCAAAGAAATCTAGCAAGTAGGAGTTTATCTATAAATGTAAATATTCTAAATGTCTTGTAGAGTCCTGTTTCTTATAATTTCTATGCCCTGGTCCCATCATCATCTCTCGCTTTGTCTCATTCAAATGACAGAAGTAAAGTGAAGATATTAATTCTACAAGTTAACAACTGAAAAGTCAATAAATGTTTCCTAAATAATATAGTAGGATAAAAAAAAAATCTCAATCCCATGCTGGAACACGCTTAAGAATCAGAATTTTCTTTAAGAAATCCTGCCATGAACACTCCTATCTCTAGCATCTCTGTAACCAATGAACATTTAGCCTCCAAAAATAGAAAACGCATCACCACCAAGGGAGGCCTATTCCATCATTAGCCAACTCTACTGGTTAGAAAATTATGTTAGAATTCAATTTACTACTTTGTAGCTTTCCTACATTTGCTCTGTGTCTGTCTATTAGAACAACAAGCCCATCCTTAGATTTACTTAAGGATTTTGAATGCCTGTTTAAAATATCCCCTTAGGGGATGGGGTTACAGTTCAGTGGTAAAGCATTTGCTTAACATGTGCTAGGCCCTGAATATGATCCCCAGCACTGCAAAAAATTAAAATATCCCCTTTTACTTTTTTATTTCACTAAAACATTTCCCAGAAGACAATTTTCAGGTTTTTTTCTCCAAAGAGATTTCCAAGTTTTCCTACAGCATAGCATTTTGTCAGTGTAATACTAAAAATATGGTACTCAGAAGCAGATGTAATATTTTGGATGTTAGCCATTTTATATACCATAGACTTTAAATTTCTATTACTGCAACCAAACACAATTCTAATGCTTGTATAATTCAAGGATTGTTCATTTAGCAAATATTTACCACTGGGCATGGTATTGTATGCTGGTAATCTCAGAACTCGGGAGGCTGAGGTAGGAGGATCACAAGTTTGAGGCCAGCCTCAGCAACTTAGTGAAGCCCAAAGCAACAAGACTCCATCTCAAAATTAAAAATTAAAAGGGCTGGGGTGTAGCCCCATAGTTATAAAACCCCTGGGTTCAATGCACAGTATAAAAAAATAATTCACCAAGTACCTACTAAATGCTAAGTTTTAGGTAGGCCTTGGGAATGAGGATGAGAAAAGAAAACAGTTGTATTTTTTTTTCTTGAATGACCTTTGCAAATAAGACATTTGGGACAGACACCTCTCTGCTCTCCTTAAGTCATGGTGGGCACAATGGGTATTACCAGATCAGAACACATCACTGCTGTCACTTACCCAACATTGTATCAATTGCTTCACAAATCATATCAAGGGCTTCACCAAGCATACCAAGAGCTTTACTCAGGATACACTGTGAGCATATTTTTCTGATTTACCACGTTAAAGATTCCATTATGAATGACTATAATGGAATATATAATTTATGTCTTGTTCTCAGTAAACTCATATTGTGATGTCAAGTTCTCCAAAGTTCTTCTAAATATAAATGTTTTATTACTTCACTCTATAATTTTTCTAGGTAATGAGATTATGTTTTCAGGTCTATTGTTTCCAAGTTCCCTCTTTTTATCTTCTGGAAATTAAGCAATTGACTCACAGTTTTCTGTCACTTTTCATCCCCCATCCTTCCCCTTTCTCCCAATTAGCAAGAAAATAATGATTCTTCCTATCAAACTAGGCACTTACTAATGCTAAAAATGAAGACAGGCTCACAGTGAGAACAGAAATGGCTGAAAGGAGATGCTTCTGCATGGTGCACACCTGAGGTTTTCAGATTCCTTTCAGTTCCCTTATGATTCTTCAAATGAAAGAATACTTTCTACTACTTAATGGTAGTCCAATGACTGAAGCAGACATGATTGAAGTGCCTCTGGTTGCAAATAAGGAATACATCACATGGTGGTGCATGCCTGTAATCCCAGAAGTTTGGGAGTCTGAGGCAGGGAGATCACAAGTTCAAAGTCAGCCTCTGCAACTTAATGAAGCCCTAAGCAACCTAGCAAGACTCTGTCTCAAAATAAAAATAAAAAGGGCTGGGAATGTGACTCAGTGGGTAAATACACCTGGATTGAAAGGAAGGAAGGAAGGAAGGAAGGAAGGAAGGAAGGAAGGAAGGAAGGAAGGAAGGAAGGAAGGAAGGAAGGAAGGGGAAGGGAAGGGAAGGGAAGGGAGGAAGGAAGGAAGGAAGGAAGGAAGGAAGGAAGGAAGGAAAGAAAGAAAGAAAGATTTTCTACATACTTTTAATATGTGCATGAATCTCACCTGAGGATCCTGTTTAAACTGCAGGTCCTAGTTCAGTGGGTATGTGATAAGCCCAAGAATCTGCCTTTCCGATGATCTTCTAGGTTGATGCCCAGATTTTCACCCACAGACTACACAATTGGGCAGTTATGGGATATTGGCAGCCTCTCAAAGCTGGAAAACATGAGGACCCAGTATTTATTTATTTATTTTGATGCTGGGAATTAAACCCAGAGGTGCTTAACCACTGAACCACATCCCCAGCCCTTATTTATATTTTATTTAGAGACAGGGTCTAGCTAAATTGCTAAGATGGCCTGGAACCTGCAATCTTCAGCCTCCCGAGCTGCTGGATTACAAGCAGAACCCAGTTTTCTTCCACAGCCTACACAAAGGAATGCAGTCCTACTTATATCTTGATTTTAGCTCAATGAGACTCATTTCATACTTCTACAGAGCTATAAAATTGTTTTAATCCAATATATGTGGTAATTTGTTATAGAAGCAATAGAAAACTAATAGATTCTCCATACTAGTGTTTTCCTGAATAAAGAGCTAACTCGAATTGTCTACATAATATCATGGGTTTCTCTTTTTAAAAATTAGATAACATTTGAGTGAAACTTTTGTCCTCTGAATTGATACTTCATTTTCAATCTTCAAAACTATAAGGAAACTCATTTTATGTAAGAGTGGTGCATGTGTATGACAATATAGTATACTTTATTGCACTAACTGAGCATCTGGAATTTGTTTAAAAAGTACTCAAAATTAATGGCTTTCATTTTTATTTTAGAGTAACTAATTAAGTAGAGTCCAATTTTTAAGTGTGAAATTTTGTTGGTTTTTTTAGGTGTTCAAAATGTGTCACCATTTGTGTTTAAAAAAAACTAATTGAAAACCTATGAAATGATTTTTTTTGTTAAAATTTTTATCCTTGTGGTATTTAAAGAAAGTTCTGCCACATTTACCACCAAATAAGTTTAAATGTCAGCATAATAACTTTTTAATAAACTCTAAATTAGTTATAATCTTGGTTGGAAGAAATCAGTACAAATATTGCAAAGGAAAAACATCAGGAATTGGGCCCCATACATGCACAATCTTTAAACTCCCGGAGAAGGGGGAAGGGATGTCAATAAACGTATTCTGAAATTTTATGTTTCTAAATAATGGAAGTTTCATCATGCACCAAAATGAAAATTACCTAAAAATAAGTGCACATAATTTGATGGCAAAATATCTGCATCTCAAGTATGAAGTTGCTAAAGAATATAAAAATATGTTTACATAAAGATAAATATAAAGACTTATAAATGAGCTTAATCTATTCAGATATAGTGGCCTCTTCTTTATACAACATTCAACAATCTCTGTTCTAGAAAATTGACTCCAGGAAGCAAAAGGACTAATTTTCAATGTAAAATGTTCAACAATAAAGAATATCACACTGTCTGTTTTCATCTCCCAGTGGGAGAGGAGATCAGAAAAAAATGTGAGATCAGAATGCGAAGAGCCGGGCTGGGGATGTGGCTCAAGCGGTAGTGCGCTCGCCTGGCATGCGTACGGCCCCGGTTGGATCCTCAGCACCACATACCAATAAAGATGTTGTGTCCGCTGAGAACTAAAAAATAAATATTAAAAAAAAAATTCTCTCTCTATCTCTCTCTCTCTCCTCTCTCACTCTCTCTTTAAAAAAAAAAAAAGAATGCGAAGAGCCTCAGTGGATGCCTAAATGGAAAGAAAATCAGGGAAGGGTTCGAGTATCACAATAAAGCAATAGTTAAGCAGCATGGAACTTTCATCATCAGAGGTTTGAAGTTGCAAACAACAGAAACCCACACCGACTTTTCGAAAATGGGTATTATTTGAGAACTTACAATGTTGTTCACAATTCTTTGCATTGGAGAGAGGAGGAAATGAGGGCAACAAAGCAAGGCCAAGTTCCAGAACCAGTTCATAAAAGTCACCACTGCTTCTGTCACTAAACATTGGAGACAGGTCTGCCATAGCTTTTGGCACTGAACATCGAAAGCCATAGTAATACTGCTATAGTAATACTGTAGTAAAGCCATAGTAACACTGCTAGAAACAGTATTACTGCCACTTCTGCTGACACTATTCATCTCCAAAATGGATTTTCTCCAAATCTTACTCCTTTGAATTAGTAACTTATTATTCAAAGTCAGAAAAGGATATCATTCCAACCAGACTGGCAGTCATCAAAAATACAAATAATAATTAATGTTGACAAGGATAGGGGTGGGAATGAACTCTTAAACATAGTTGGTCAGAATACAAATTAGAACAGCCACTATGGAAATAAGTATGGAGTTTCCTCAAAAAACTAAAAATAAAATTACCATGTGATCCAGCTATACCACTCCAGACATTTACACAAAAGAATCAAAGTCAGTATACTTTACAGATACATGCATACCTATGTTTATAGTAGTACAATTCAGAATAACCATGATATGAAATTAGTCTAGGTATCTGTGAGAAAATAAATGTATAAAGAAAATATGATGTATATATACATAATGGTATTTAATTCAACTGTAAAGAAGAATGAAATCCTGTCATTTACAAGAAAATGGATGGAGATGAAGACCATCATGCTAAGCAAAATGTCAGATTCAAAAGTATTGTATATTTTCTCTCATATGAGAAATTTAAAGGAAGAGGTGAAGGAGGACATCATGAATGTAAAAGGGAAACTTACTGTAGAGAAAGGGGAGGCATAAGGGAGAGTAAAAGGTGGTAGTAGGAAATTAATCTGATCAAACTATGTTATAAGCATTATGAATATGCCACAATGAAATGCAATATTCTGAATAATTAATATAAACATTAAAAAACTTAGAAGAGTTGTGTATTTGTCTAGGTGGTAGAATAAAGGTTATGTGCTCACATCATATATCAAAAGTACTCTGGGGATACAAATATCAAGTATGAGAATATCTATTATATAAGACAGACTCTATCTCTCACCTACACTATAGTTATTCCCTTGTTATCCACAGGGATTGCTTCCAGGACACCTCTATACATAAATCCCACCTTCCTGCCCGCTGTGGAGCCCAAAATTTGTAGATGCTCAAGACCCTTATATAACATGGCATAATATTTGCATATAACCTATGCACATCCTTCTGGAAATTTAAATCATCTTTAGATTATTCATAGCACATAATTCAATGAAAATTCTATCAAAGTACCTGTTATTCTGTGTTGTATGGGAAATAATAACAAGGAAAAATGTCATTATATATTTGGCATAGATATAATTTTTCTTTTTCCGAATATTTTCTATGTATAGTTGGTTGAATCCACAGATGTGAAAGGCCTACTGTAAGATATGGAGGGCCTACTGTAATTACGTGTGGAATCCCAGAAATATAAAGGGACTTAAGGTGTTGGTCAACCCTAGCCTCTCAGAAAAGGTATTATCCATTACAAGCAATCTGAATTAAATGAAAGGAAGCATAGAATTCGGTGAGTGTTGGTTTCCTTCAAATTAGCTACAAATTTTTGGAGTAAGAGATGATGAAAAGATTCCTTCTATTTTTCCACTTACTCATTCTTTTTTTTAAGAGAGAGAGAGATGAAGAGAGAAAATTTTTTAATATTTATTTTTTAGTTATCAGCGGACACAACATCTTTGTTTGTATGTGGTGCAGGATAGAACCTGGGCCACACGCATGCCAGGCAAGTGTGCTACCGCTTGAGCCACATCCCCAGCACATACTTACTCATTATTATACTCACTACCTGAAGTACAAGAACATCAGTTGGTACTTTTAGATTATACCTATGTGTCAACCCCTGTGATGATTCTGAGTACAAGATTAAGTATAATAACATTATGGATTTACTGAATATTAGTACAATTTTTTATTTTTAAGAGCACAAATAAAAATTTTACTATCTATCTTTATGGTAAAAAATAACAAAAAAGGGCTGGGGCTGTGGCTCAGATGTAGAGCACTTGCCTAGCATGTGTGAGGCACTGGGTTCAATCCTCAGCACCACATAAAAAATAAACAAATAAAATAAAGGCATTGTGTCCATCTACAACTCAAAAAAACTTTTTTTCAAATAACAAAAAAATATGATTAATTATAACATTATCTTTAGCATACAATTTTGGTGTATTGTCTTCTCCATTTAATGGTTAATGAAAATATTGAAAACACTGTTAATTACTTATAAAATTCTTTTATTCCATCTTCATAAACAACTTTATGAGGAAAATGGAACAGACTTGTTGCAGTTAGAGACTTGCTGAGGATTACACAAACATGGCAGAACTAAGACCTCACCCAATTATATCTTAATTTCAAGTTCCAACTCCTAATTCCAAAGTTCAGCACTGATTAAAACATGCTGTAGGAGAAGCCCAGCAAAGTTTATCTTTCCCATTTTGTTTGACTCATTATTCTCTCCTAAGTATTAAAATTAATTATATCAAAACTTTAGGGGGGAAAAAGTCTGAAATTGCAACTGGAAGTACTTACATAATTGTAAACCCCTGTAAGCTTTTTGAGACCTTGGAAAATATTTTTCTAGAACCCCTATCTAAATAATTTGACTTCAAATAAATTATAGAGGGCTGGGGATGTGGTTTAGTTGTAAAGCACTCCTGGGTTCAGTCTTCAGCATCAAATTAATTAATTAATTAATTGCAGATCTAATAGGTCCCTGTAAAATTAGCAAGGTATTGATGAAGATTATAATAATGGGTAGAAAAGAAGTATTTGTGTGTTTATTATCTAGTCATGTGAAGTCTCACAGTGTCCAGATGTCACCTCTTCCTGTTCTGAGCTAGGAACCATCCTCTTATGTTTTTTGTTCTCAACTTTGCTAACTTCATTATCTCCTACTGTGAGACTGTTATTATCCAATGCCATGGCTCATCAGAACCTGTTTGTGTTGAAACAATGCACATCTTCTTACCTATGCAGCTCCCTAATACTATTTGCTGAATGCTGGTTACATCATTACTGATGATTTTGAATTATCCCTCATACTGCCCATAGATATTTTCATCCAGCTGCTGATTTTCTTGTCAAAGAATAACGATGATTAACAAATATTGTCTTATACAGAGGAGGAAGGAAACCTGGACAATACTTCATTTATGGGCCACATTAAATTTATCATTCAGAATCTTACAAAATATATGCGGAACAACACATTGTATAGTAACATTGACTGCATGGTGCCCTCCTCATAGCACCTCACCAAGAAAGACAGGGAAGGGACCCATGGGTGAAAGGAGAAGAATGTTCATATTTAAACAGGAATATGAATCCTATATCCCTCATGGCTTAAGACCAACCCAAGAGAGCATATTCTGGGAGCACTAACATTGCATAAAGATCTCAGAATCCCTGAAAACTGCACAATGCATAGTTATAAGCCTGAAAAGGAGTGGGGTTGGCCACCCTGGGTGCCATTGGTGGGGATGGGGAAGTACGGGGAAGGAAGCCTGCAAACCCACCCTACTACTAGTTGTTTACTTTTGTACTTTTTGTGCCTTGTTGCTGCCTCATCTATGTCATTATACCTGACTTAAACTCTAAAGAGATTTATATGTGTGAGGAGTCCTGAAAGTCACGAATTCTCTGTAAATACATCTACTCTGGTCTTGGTGAATTTGAGGACATTATGTGACAATTTTTCCTAGTTCTTTTGACCCTCAGTTTAAATATCTGTTCCTCTGGTTGAATTACATCTGAAATTTAGCAACTGGTTAATATCTTGCAATGGTCAATGTTTTGACAAATGCCTGTATGATGCTGCCTCAAAAGCAAATTACCAGTTAAACAAAGTATTGGATAAAATACAAAAACAAAGAAACACAATCTTCTAAGTATTTGCTGAGTAATCTTGCCTGTGGCTGGACAAATATATATGCCAGCTGACATCTGTTTCGATCTATCCTCCTAAATATAAATGGGCAGTTTGACCTTACAGTTCTGTACTGCTATTAACTGTGATCAAAGCATCCTATGACAAATTTTAAAGGGATCCTCAGGAAAAATAATGTCTGCTAGAGACTAGTAAGATCAAATTATGGGGAGGAGGAAAGGAAACATTTCTTTTAAGTATAAAGTTAGACATGTCAAAAGGTTTTTATGTTTGTTATCACTACAGTGAATGCAACGCATTTAGCACAATACAGTGAATTATGTTACTTTCGATAATTTCATGTTGTTCCTTTTCAGTTGAACAACACAGTTAATGTTTTATCAGAAATTTACAATTAATCTTTTATCAGAAATTTATAGTTATTCTTTTTCAATATGTGATTTAATTTTTTCTTGGTAAATAACATAGCTTTATCTAGCCAAGTATCATCTCTAATTTAATGATAAAATAACAAGAAAAATAAAACCAGAAGCTTTTACCAAAAATTTGGATAGCAAACTTTTAAATTCTATTAAGGGAAGCGTGGATGAGTGGTCAAGTGTAGCTCAAACTGTCAGATACCTTCTGTAGTTAATTAAATGCTTATTTATATGGCATCTACAGATACCTAAGGCACATGAAGAAAGAATCAGAAGTACTCCCAACAGAATTTTCTTTAACTTTTGATACAGGCCAAGTTCTTTATCCCTGAGAAATAGTTTGAATAGAGAAGTGTCCTAAATTCTTCCACAGTGCACTTCCTAGCAGCTCCAAGTAATACATCTTGTCCTCATACGTGAGAAAGTGTTTAGTAAAACCAGATGGCCAACTGTTTTCATGTCCCGAGGCACTAAAAACTGGGAAGAATAGATTTAAGGTCAAAAAAGTTACAGATTCTAAGTACATGAACAGACTCGAAAACTCTGGTTCGCCCATAATTAGATTATTTCATTTATTCTCCACCCAACCTGTACTAAGGCACAGTTTGCTATCTGAAAAATATTATTCTAACACACATTGAGCTCAAATCACCTCTATCTCTAACTTTGTGAAAGTCTATAAAAGATCTATTTTGTTGTTTGAAGCACTAAGAAACCATTGGGGAAATAAATGTAAATTTACAACCTGCTGTTATAATCAACTCAGCTTTATTATTGGATATCTTCAATGTCATCCCTGAATACTCAATTCAGAGATGTCCAAAAATAAGTGGGTTTTCTAGGCTAGTCCTTCCCAAAAACAAATCACCTAGAGATCTTGTCACTAAGAAGAGTGCAGCTTCAGGATCTGCATTTCTAATAAGTTCCCAGATGATGTCCATGCTACTAGACTAAGGGCCATTTTTGAATAACAAGTTCCCAGAGCTAGATGATATTCAAAATTCTACTGCTGGCACTGATTCCAGCTTCTCCCACAATTTTCTTACAACCTTCTTATTCCCTTCTCCATGAGCCATCTTTTATAACCCCTACCCCAACTCCTCTTCTATTTTATATTGATGTGTCTGTCCATGGAGTGTGTAGCTTTGTCTACATCTCCAGTCTCTATGTTCCTTATTTCAAATGAAGCCTTTCACTTCTAGTTTCTGCTCTCTGGAATTCCTGCTTCATTTGTTGTCACCTCCAGAGCTCTTCATAAATGAACCAACATTTGGGTAATAAGAATATAAAGAAAGGGTGAAAGCAGACCCCAAAATACCAAAGGAAGTGCAGTATAAGATAGCAATGGTGTCTTTGGGAACCTGAAATATATTTAATAGAGATCCTAAATTAAGATTAAAATGCTATTAGGAACACCAGATCTCATGTATGGGTCGAGAAATCAACCAGTACTTGCAAATTCAAAGAGAAAGCAATTAATCACAGCAACTAATTCTTAATAGGGAAACTTAGTTAAGAAATATAAACTCTAAAAGTTGTATGGGAATAGATCTTGGGTTTATAAAAATAGATAAATTAGCTAAATATCATACAAACTTATAAATACAGTTTGTTAATCACTAGAACTTTTCAAAACATAAAGTTCAGAGTCGATAAACAGATTTATAGAAAGTTAATAAGAGGGAATCTTCATCTTATTAAAGAATGTCAAGAATCAATGAAGAAGGCAATGCGCAGTGTGGGGAGCATATATGGGGAGCTGGTTAGGATGACAACAGTCATGGAAAAATAAGTTAGATGCCAGATACATTTTAGTTGGAGAATCAGTGGGGCTTAGAACCTGCCTGGCTACAACAAAAGGAAGAAGTGAAGGATGGATTTTGAATTTTAACCTTGGATGCCTAAAAGATATTATTAGAAAAGCAATAGGGACTGCAAAGCAGGAGAGAGGGTTCAGCAGACATATTGATGGCGTTATCCTCAAGTGAATGTACCCACTAGGTACCTCAATTAATCCCTTAGCCTAGAAGCTGCATTCTTCCCTTTCATTTTTCATTTATAGAAGTCATGTGGGTATTCTCTGTTATCTCTAATGTATCTATAAATCCAGGTGGGGGGGAATCTCAATGAGAATTTATCCTTTCCTTTTGTAAATAAATCAAATTTCTAGCTTATGTTCTCAACTTCAGGGCATTCTTCATGGATGTTCAAAACACTGACATTATCCACAGTACTTTTTATGAATTAAGAGGCCATCAATAGGACAATTATCAATTTAAGTTATGTTTTATAGTATGTGACCTTAATATCAATCTGTGCCCAAATTCGATGGTATATAAAAAAAAACTATCTTCATTAAAAATTGTAAATGAAAGACAAAAATTGGTTTGATGTACACATTTAAGGATGAATTCTGCTACTCTATTTTCCCAGACTCGATTTATATGAGCTATATTCCTGTTTTATTTTAAACTTGAAACAAATGAGGTTTGTTATTACCTGAACCATAAGAGTGTAAGGAATTGGGCAGACAGTATTATTCCAACTATTGAAATTTTCTTGGAGATGCTGCCTTAAATTGGTCCTTTTGTTCATTCACTTGCCCTACACTTCAGGCTCTTATCAGTGTCTTAAGCAAAGACAACTCAGACTTTGAACCCTCTGGTTTCCCTTGTGCTGGTATAACATTTTCTCCCACGTTATACCAATATACAACTGCCATATTCAAGGATGCCTTGACTCTTTTTTTTTGTCCTAGTTTCTAACATCATTTCAAACTAAACCTTTTGTACTCAAGGATGTTTCTGGGCTTTTCACCAGCAGGAAATTTGATGATCTTTACACACAACCTAAATCATAATATTAAAGTAGTGAGGGAAACATGTGGAATACAGTAATTTTATAGATGACAAAACTGAGCACAGATAGATCTATTAACTAAGCAGGGCCATAAGACAAATTTGTGGCAGTTTGCAGCCTTGGAACCAAATGTTATATCTTCTACTTCAATGTTTTGTTTACCACAAAAGTTTATTTATTCTTTACCTATGATCCAAAATTGGGCTAAGACCAAATTTAACAGTAATTTTATGGTAATCATTTGTACATACATCATTCTATATTCCAGCATCTTACTAAGCTTCATTACAAGGTATAGCTAATTCATTTTCACTTCTAAAACAGAGATCTTCCTAGAGTGAAATATAATAACTACTAAAGCTATTCACTGGGAACAAATTCAAGCAACAGATAAGTAGCAATATCCATTTGAAAGGATATGGAAAATCCAAATGATGCTGAGTATCTATCAAAATTTATAAAATGGATACAGCTCAGATATATTGTCACCTTAGTAATGCTCCTGGAGAACTACTACTATCAAGGAGAAGTTTCATGGGGTTTTATAAGAAATTAAAACTTTAACACTTCCTAAGAGCACAGAACTAATTAGTTTGTGTAGTCATGATTCAGTACTATTTCAAAATGATAATTCTGCATCCCAAATTGCTAAAGGGGTGGTATAACAAGCTGGAAGTTCATTTTGTCTTTGGATTTCAATTTCTTTTGAAGATAAGTTAAACGAATTTCAACAATGACACAAGCATGTCAAACCCTGAGAGGCACAGAGGGTTAAAAATCACAGGAGAATTCCAGATTCTCAAATCACAGCTTGTTCCAGCAACAGCCCACATGAATTTCACCCTTCCCCACCAAAAATCAAAACATTAATTTAAGTGCTTTAAAACTAACATGGCTTTGTGTAAAGCATTTATTGGATGCTTGTCATGGAAATAAATCAAGAGATGGTAAGAAAAAATGTCTTACACAGAAGAACTAGGATTTACGGTTCAGGTCAATATATCCTTCCTCTACCTTTTCTATTTTCCACAAGTCTCAGAGGAGAATAAGCTCCAATAATGAAACAGGAAGAATAAAAGTTGGAACATCTGACTTCCCAAGCCCTCAAGAGAAATTTATCAGTAAAAAGGAAAGATAAAACTGAGTCCTGCTTGGTTTCTCATGTACACAGGAAGGCTGCCTTTTTACTTTGAACTTTTTATGTGTGCATTTTAAAATAAAGTACATAGGGATATAAACAACAAAGTTTCTTATTAAATACCTTTAGAAAATTTAACAAAATTAATTTAATCAGAAAGCTTATTAGTTTCCTGTTTTGTTGTTTTGAGACTGGATACAGACTTCTGAGTTAGTGAAAAGATAAGAATGTATTTTGCATTTTTTACTAACATTAGAAATTGCTGTTTCTCTGTTGAATGGTTTCTCCATTGTTAAGTAATTTTGGCATGGATGAACTTTTTTCTTATACTTATAATATTTGCAATATTCATGGCAATGACAAAATGACTGCACATATATCAATCCCCCTTGCTAGACTTATAAAAATCTCAAGAGGAAAAGTAACCTAATTGATTAAACAATTACTGTGTTCCTCTACTGATGCTAAGAGTATTAAGTACAATTTTTACAGTAACTTTAGAAAGTATATATTATTGACCTCTGATACCAAAGAGTCTACCATGACACAGCACTCTACAGCCACTAGCAATTGCAGGTGGTCAACCAAAAATGTCAATTAGACAATGATTTTAACAAGATATGCTATGAAATCACCATGATGTTTTATTAAGATATCACAGAGGCACCTGGACCCAGTGGAGCATGCCTGTAATCCCAGTAGCTCCAGAGGCTGAGGCAGGAGGATCTTAAGTTCAAAGCCAGCCTCAGCAAAAGCAAGGCACAAAGCAACTCAGTGAGACCCTGTCTCTAAATAAAATATAAAACAGGGCTGGGGATGTGGCTCAGTGGTTGAGTGCCCCAGAGTTCAATCCCTGGTATCCTCCCCACTCAAAAAAAGATATCACTGATGCACAAATAACTAATAAAACTATTTAGAAAAATCCCTAAATTACTCAATGCACCATTTTCTGAATATGTATTTAATGGCTTTTATCATTCCCCCCCATATTGGTAAGTGGTAAGACGATTTCATAGATGAAATTCCACAGAATTGTCATTAGATGCAACTCTGAGTTGATTTCCAATAATAGATATTAGTTCCAACCTTCAATTTTGAATAAGTATGTAAGGGATAGCTAACCAGAGATTTGAAGGAAGCCTGTGCCAAGGAACAGTGTGTGCTTCTGTGTGACACTAACTGGCACCCACAGAGAACTAGTCATGTTGACCTCATAGAAATCAATCTATCATCAACGAAAGTGTCTGGCTCAGATAATCTGTGAGCTCCTGACTCTCCTCCAAAACCCCACATGTTAGCTATATGTATTAGTTCCCAACAGTTATATATTCAGTTACCAAAAACCTAAGTGGACAAACATGAAAATGTTGAGAAAAATCTTCAAAATTCATTTTCAAATCAGAACCTCCTTCTGCTTTGTAAGAAAATGAAAATATTGTTTGCTCTTTTATCATACTGAAAAAGCAGACATCCACATAATATTCAATAATCAGAAACCTCTCAAAGTGAGAAACTACTCCTTTAAAACCTGAACTTTGCTTTACTTGAGAAAAGAGTGTTTGGCATTAAGCTCATCTTCCTCAAAGCCACATTACTGCTGAGTGAAATAACAAAACTAGATTATTTAGCATGACAACCTGCTGGGCACACTTTTCTGAGTGGTTATCACAAACCCTACCTCAGATGACGATTGCAAGGCCCACGGCCAAAAGCAAAGTGATTTCCAAGTACTGTATAAATCAACCAGAAATCATTTTGCTTGGCTCTCATATTGCTATTAAGAAATAGAACGAATACAAACTAAGAAAGAAAAATCTGCTGCAGGCTGAACACTCCCTTTGCCTTTTCTTCATGTTCATGCTATACTTTGGTTCGTAAAGTACCATGGGATTGAAGACATGTATAAAGTTCTCCACCTTTATAAGGACATTCTGCAGCTTATATCTGGTTTCTGGTTACTAGCATATACCTGCTTTGGTAGCTCAAAGGACAGACTAATGGGTAGCATACAACTGTATCAAATGTGGAAGTAACTTTTGCTCAACTGGAGTATAGTATATTTCCAAAACATATTGAAAATTAGTTATGTACTAAAAATAATTTGTTGATAACTTCATAAGCATATATTATGTTCTAGGAACTTGGCAATCATTACTTCATTTTCAGTAGGCCTGTTTTAACACAGCTCCATTTTAAAGTTGAGGAAACAGGAGAGATCAATTAATATATTCATTCTCTTAAATATTATCAACATGAACATAGTTTAATTTAATTCATTTATGAGTTACTAAAAAAATCAAGCAAACCATAGATGTGTAAAATATAATTGCTGTTGAATTGATCAATTCCAAAATTGAAGGTACTTTTCTTTGTACTATGCTAATTCTCTAAATAAGAAGGGAAAAAAATGAGAGAAAGGGGGAGGGAAGGAGAGAGAGAGAAAGTATCATCTCTTTAGTAAAAAAAAAAAAAAAAAAAAAAAAAAAAAACAGGAAAAAAATAACTTCAGTACTTTTAATTGTTCAGAACATTCAGGCAATTATTTTTCTATCCTTTCCCTGTCCAGCTAATATAGTTGTAATTACAATGTAGTTACTGAGTACTGTCAAAATCCTTTTTATATATTTTTGGAACTTAAAAAAAGTGCTTCAAATTTGTTAATGAAGTACAAATTGAGGCAAAGTTACATGACTTGCTCAAGATCATCATATAAATAGCAGAGCTGGGGTCATCTGATCGTTCATTTTTTATATGACTATGTACTAAACAATGTTCTAAGTGTTGGAGATTTATATGTAAGTGCAGTACAGTGCCTGCCTCAAGAAGTTTACAGGTCTGTGAGTAATACTCTAAAGTAATTAAGCAATGAATATAAAATAATTAAAACCCCAAAGAATCAAAAACATAAAAGGATATCTTTATGATCTTGAGATGGGCAAGAAAACCTTAATCCAGACACAAAATCTACTAATGATGAAGAAATAATCATAAATTAAACTATAACACAGTTAAGAATTTCTGTTCATTAAAGGATAATTAAAAGAGTGATGGCTACTTTTATGTGTCAACATGACTGGACTAAGTTAGCAAAGCATTATTTATGGATGTGTCTATGAAGGTTTTTCCAGAGGAGATTAGCATTTAGAATCAAAACATTGAATAAAAAAGGAGATTCTTACAAATGTAGGCAGTTATCATTCAATCCACTGAGGCTCTGTACAGGATAAAAAGGCAGCCAGGGGAAAGAGAAGAGTAAATTCACCTTCTCTGTTTGAACTGAAGCATTTGTCTTCCCCTACCTCTGACATTGGCTCTCCTGTTCTCTGACCTTCAGGCTTGGACCAGAACCTAGCACCATTAACTCTCCTGGTTCTTAGTCCTTCACACAGGCTTTGGAATTTTGATTGAATTATGGTATCACTTTCCTGGTTCTCCAGCTTACAGCCTACAGCTAGGATTTTGCAGTCTCTATAATGGAAATAACCAGAGTACAAGAGATATTCACAAGACATTACAAAATGATAGTATTTGGAACATACAAAGAACATACAAATTAATGTAAAAATTAAGATATTTCAATAGAAAACACTTCACAAAAGAGGATAGCCAAATGCCCAATACACATATGAAAGATAAGACACTACATTGTGTATGACCAGAGAAATGAAAAATTGTGCTGCAACTGTGTACAATGAGTCAAAATGCTTCTACTGTCATATATACCTAATCAGAATAAATGAATGAATTAATTTTTAAAAATTAAAAATTGCTGAATCACTTCTTTAAAAAACCCCTGTTCCTGATAATGGGGAGAATCCTATCCTTTAGGACAGGAGTCCTCTGTGTTTCTCCTTTTCTACCAAAACAATAAACCTTCTTTTTCCTTTTTCTCAAAAAGAAAGAAAGAAAATTGTCTGATGTGGTGGTGCTTGCCGGTAATCCTAGCAACTTAGGAGCCTGAGACAAGAGGATCACTAGTACAAGGTCAGCCTCAGCAACTAACCAAGGCCCTAAGCAACTTAGTGAGACCCTGTCTCAAAATAAAAAATAAAAGGACTGGGGATGTGACTGAGTGGTAAAGTGCCCTTGGGCTTAATCCCTAGTACCAAAAAAAAAAAAAAAAAAGAAAGAAAGAAAGAAATGAAACTACAATAAAATATGACTGCATATACACTAGCCTTGATAAAATTAAATAGATAAAATTTAAGATGTACATAATGTGAAACAAAAAATTCATACATTGCTGGTAAGAGTCAAAATTGGTATAAAACCTTATGAAAACCAAACAGCACTGTTTATATAAAGCTATATATATAGCTTTATATACTCTGTTACCCAACAACCCAATTACTATTTATATTCCCAAGAGAAATACATTTAAGGTGTGCATGGTGGTATACACCTGTAATCCCAGTGGCTCAGGAGGCTGAGGCAGGGGGATCGCTCAAAACCAGCCTCAACAACTTAGAAAGGCCCTAAGCAACTCAGGGAGATCCCATCTGTTAATAACATATAGAAAAAGCTAGGGAAGTGGTTCAGTGGTTAAGCATCCCATGTGTTCAAAATCCTTGGTACCAAAAAGAGAGATAGAGAAACAAAGAAAGAGAATAGAAAAGAAAATGTTCACCAATACACATGTACCTTGTCAGTATTTATCTAAAAACGTTTAAAGTCAGCATACTATAGCAATACATAAATATCCATATTTATAGCCACACAAAAAAGTACTTGCCACATAATTGCAAAATTAAAAAGGAGAAGAACCATAGAAAGAAATGAATCTCTGCTAAGACTTCCACATTCAACCAAGATATAGTAACAGGGAATTGATTTAATGTTCTACCTGAAACAACTAAATCCTCAGATAAAATATAGGATATAATGATGGATTTTGTAACACTAAGCATGAAGCAATGAAGGAAAGTGATCCTGAGAGATGAAAAACAAATGAGATCAGCTGTACTATTGCCCAACTCTAGCCTGGAGAGAGATTTCTGGCCATGGCCCAGGGAAGAAAAAAGAGCCATATTGCAGAAAGACAGGTGAATTTCCCAGGAATCACTAGTAGCTGGAGTTTGCAAAGCAGAGTAGTAGAGAGAATGGAACTTCACACAGAGAGTTCTCCAGAGCTCTGCAGAGTTTTCCTCCACTCTCCAAACAAGCATTCATTATCATAGGATATCTAAAGTGCTACCTATGGCTAGAGAAAGAACCATCAGAAAGAAACAGAGGGAATATTATTAGAGTTTACAAAGAGACTGAGACAGTTACTGTTCCCCTAGCCAGAGTGCAAAACCTCATGGTTCATGGGTTACTGAGGAGACTACTCAGAAGAGTTCTGCCCAAATAGTGGGCAAAATAAATCCTAGGAAAGGCTGTTCTGGTTCTATCTAACAAATTTTACATAGAAGATATAAAGGTATTAGTATGTTTCCAAGTAACTTATCAGTTGTCCAGAAGAAAAGTTCAAGAATATTTATAAGAAAACAAAAATGTCCAAAAACTACAAGGTTAAATTCCTGATGTCCAACAATCAACAACAACAACAAAAAAATCACAAAGCATGCAAAGGAACAATACAATCAATAGTAAAGAAAATATCAATTAAAACTGTTAGACAGTCATTAGACATGAGCAGTGGATCAGGAGTTTATGAAAATTATACAGAGCCAATAAATTGATCAACAGCTCTGCTTCAATGGCATTGCAAGATCTAAAAAGTATAGCTATTTGGGACCTTTGCCTGACCTCAGCCATATAAACTATTCTTCTTATATCAGGAGGAAAATAGATAAATTCAGGGGAAGACAAAGATGTTTGCTCAGGAGGACCTAATTATTAAGACATCTTAAGAAAAGCCCTACACAAACAACACAGACTAGAGATTCTCAGACGTATTAATAAGGGTTCTCTAGAGGAACAGAACCAATGGGGGGATATTTGTGTATATATATATATATATATATATATATACATATGTACGTATATAAATATATATATAAAACAACATAAGGGGGTTTATTTATTAGATTGGCTTACACAACCAGAAGCTGCATAGTTTCATAATGACCATCTGCAGGCTGGACAGCAGGAAGAACCAGTAGCTGCTCAGGATAAGAAACTGAGCCTCAAAACAAGAGACATCAATGATGCAGCCCCAGTCCAGAACTGAAGGCCTGGAAACTCCCTGGAGAGTCACTGGTCAAGAGTCTACTTTGGAAGCAAGAAGGATCTGGAGATAAATGATCTCAGGTGATCACAGCAGCAATTGAAGAATCCACTCAAGAACTGAATTTTTACTTGCTGCTGCTTCCTTGTTCTTCCAGCTTTCATTCCATATATGCCCCCAACTTATTGGACTATGCAGCCCACAATCAGTGTGATCTCTGTGTCAGTCTGCTGCCCCATATGGCAATCTTTCTAGAAACACCCACATTAACACACTCAGAAGCCTCTAAATCTTGGACATCTCTTAATCCAATGAAGTTGACAAATCAGATTGACCATCATGCCTAAGAAAGCATGATGATTAAGACTGGAGATCACTGACCATAAATTCTGAAAAACCAGTTTCAATTAGGACCTGTCAGCAATGAGCCAGAATGCAGCACCATCCACTGCCTTCATTAGAGGCCAAACCAATGGAGTCTAGGAAATCTTGGATTCTAAACATCTAAAATTCTAAGATAACCTTTTTCTCTTTATAAATTAGCAGCTTCTGGCATTTCATTATAGTGATAAAACACTAAATAACACAGTAGATTGCTAAGCAAAGAATATTACCAACAATTCAAAGATTCATTTCACAATGATAAAGGGATAAATTCATTAAGATAATATGATAATTGTAAGTTTTTTATGTATCTCATCCATGAGTATATGAAATTACATAGAGCAAAAACTGAAAGAACTATAAAAGAAATAGAAAAATTCACAATTATGTTTTGAGATTTCAGCCTTGAAATCTGTCTTGATAGAATGAACATACAGAAAATCAGTAAAGAGCCAAGAATGTAATCACCTGTCAAACAGTAAAGTGCCTATAATCCCAGCTCCTCAGAAAACTGCTCCAAGAGGATCACAATTTCAAGAACAGCCTGATAACTTAGTAACACCCTCTATCAAAACAAAAACTTTAAAAAGGGTTGAGGATGCAGCAAGGTAGTAGAGTGGCAGGGGGCTTGCCTAGCATTTGTGAGGCCCTGAGTTCAATCCTTAGCACCATATAAAATAAACAAAATAAAGTCATTCTGTCCATCTACAACTACAAAAAAAAAAACTTTTTAAAAAAAGGAATCAATAAATGGGATGGAATAAAACTAAAAAGCTTCTTCACAGCAAAAGAAACAAGCAAGAACGTGAAGAGACAGCCTACAGAATTGGGAGAAAATCTTTGTGACCTGCACCTCAGATACAGCTTCAATATAAAGAACTCACAAGCTCTTCCGCTGCCGCCCTGGGAATGGAAACATCTGCCCCACATGCCGGAAGCTTGCTATCCACACCAGCGCGGTACTCCTCGTCCTGCCGCGCCAATCCTCTGCGAGTGGCCTCGCTAGAAGTGCTCGCCCAAATGGCTGCGTCCAGTCAAGACAGGTCTCCCTAACTTGATGAAGCTGTCCTTGAACTTCCAATCTGCCTACCTCACTCTCCCAAATTGCTGGAATTACAGGTAGCTTTGAGGGAAATTTTGAGTCGCTGGACCTTGCAGAATTTGCTAAAAAGCAACCATGGTGGCGCAAACTGTTTGGGCAGGAATCTGGGCCTTCCGCTGAAAAGCATAGCGTGGCAACCCAGCTGTTAATTGGAGGTGTCACTGGATGGTTCACTGGTTTCATCTTCCAGAAGGTTGGAAAATTGGCTGCAACAGCTGTGGGAGGCGGATTTTTTCTCCTTCAGCTTGCAAACCATACTGGGTATATTAAAGTTGATTGGCAGCGAGTAGAAAAGGACATGAAAAAAGCCAAAGAACAGCTAAAGATTCGTAAGAGCAACCAAACACCAACTGAGGTCAAGAGTAAAGCTGAAGAGGTTATGTCATTTGTGAAAAAGAATGTTCTACTGACTGGAGGATTTTTTTGGAGGCTTTTTGCTTGGCATGGCATCCTAAGGAGGACAACTTCACTTCCATTGTTCTGATTTTTTTCTAATCAGCAGCCTCTACACTCCATCATAGGACATCAAGTCTCTCCTGTTCTCCCATGCCTTCCTCCCTGTTGTGTCAAACCTGAATTGGCTTCTGTAGGCATCTGTTGGTACAAGTTAATACAGGCCCTGCCTGCTGTGAGCTTGATGGTGATGGAAGAGACATTAGACATTAGCTCTCCTCCCAGTATACTCCCCACCTGGTCAATCTGTAGGTCAGCAAAAATGTCCTTTCCCTTATAAAATACTTACCAGAATACATTGCAAGATCATTTGCCATGAATGGGTCCTCAAAGGTTGTCCCACACTTGATTTGGAAAAGAAGCAGATAGTTAACTTATGTGCTGCATGGGAAGGAACTGAATACATTTGCCTTTAAGCATGAAAGATTTTGGTATCTTGGTGTGTATTTTATTTCTAGTTGGTTTTAGATTACAGAAAGAGAAGCTATTTAAACCTGTTATAATTATTCTGACAAAAAAAATGGCAGTCTAAGAACGATAAATGACAGAAATCTGAATATGAAATGAACTTATGCTAAAGGGTATATGCTGTACTGAAGGTATTGTATTTGGTAGGAAGATCTCATAGGGAAACCAGCTGTTAGAAATACATTGTTGGGTGGTCAGAGAAATCATTTAAGAACATTAAGATACTACTCAGGAATGTTTTCCACCGTATCAGATAATGTATTTCATGGCTATTTCCAAAGATTTGATTTATGGTAAAACGAATGATTTAGCTAGGAGAAGGAAGAAGCTCTTGGATTTTTATTTCATAGAAAAGGCTT
This sequence comes from Ictidomys tridecemlineatus, assembly GCF_052094955.1. Lineage (NCBI taxonomy): Eukaryota > Metazoa > Chordata > Mammalia > Rodentia > Sciuridae > Ictidomys > Ictidomys tridecemlineatus. Next base: position 40,645,234 of record NC_135484.1, on the reverse strand, counting down.
TGTGCTTTGAAATGTGAAGTATTATTCCTGTGTCACAGCATTAGGGGTAGCCATAGATCCTCGTTGTCAATTCTAATTCTTTATCCAGTTTGTATGAAATGCAGCATTTAATCCAGAATTTTATTTTATTTATTTATTTTTTGTTGATTTTTTAAAAATAAATGACAGTGGAATGCAAAAAAAAAAACCTCACAAAAACTTAACACCAAAAAAAATCAATAAATGGGCTAAGATACTTCATAGAAGAAGAAATATGATTGGTCAACAAATATATGAAAAAATGTTCAACATCTCTAGTAATAAGAAAAATGCAAATTAAAACTACACTAAGATTTCATCTCACTCCAGTCAGAATAGCAATTATCAAGAATACAAGCAACAATAAATGTTGCCCAGGATGCAGGGGGGAAAGAGGTGGCTTCTTTTTTTTTTTTTTTTCTTAAAGAGAGAGTGAGAGAGGGAGAGAGAGAAAGAGAGAGAGAGAATTTTAATATTTATTTTTTAGTTCTCGGTGGACACAACATCTTTGTTTGTATGTGGTGCTGAGAATCGAACCCGGGCCACACGCATGCCAGACGATCGCGCTACCGCTTGAGCCACATCCCCAGCCCAAGAGGTGGCTTCTTAATGAAGAGTTTTTGCAAATATAGAACTTATTGCAAAAGTAATTGGAGAACAACTCCTTAGGGTTATGATAGCTACATTAAGTTGGTAAAGAAAATAAAAATCTGCATAGCTTGGGGGGCACATAGTGTGCATCATCACAAGGAATAATTCCTAGAATTATTAGGTGAGTTTCAGAGTGCCCTGGAAGCACACACCAAAGGTGGGGCATATGAAAACAGAGCCAGGAAAAAGCACAAATCTGTGTTAAATGTTGGTCTGATGGGAGAATATCTCCTGGGTGGGATTATCAAAGAGTTTAACTTGAACAATATTTATATAAGAAGTAGCTGTTTTGATGAGTCTAGATAATAACACTATCAGCATCTACAAAAATCTGGAGGAAAAATCTGGATTATTCAACAAAAATAATCTTGAGGGAAAATGCAGTTACATGAAACGGTGTCAGAGAATGAAAGGAAACAATTTTATGATGGAGTTTAAAATTCAACAGGGCCTCTCTGAAGGTGGAATACAAGAAAGGGAAATAAAATTAGAGACAAATACCCTACAGGTGCAGAACAAGATATGGAAGAAAATATTGTTACTCAAGACCTGGAACATTTGAAAACTGAGCATAAGAAATAATGTTTTAAAAAGACAAGTATAACGTTTCAACGTGCAGGCCCCTAAGGGGCAGAGCTTTCAGAATGATCAAACGTAATTTCAGTTTTGAAATCTATTAACAGTAATTCTTAAATAGGTACAGTGGAAAACTTCCCTCTCAGCAGGTTTCCGGACTCATGCAACTTATACCACATAGAAATGAAAAGATACAAAATGAGAACATGCCTGTTCACAAGATATTGGAACTCTGTATCTGTAGGTACAGTCATCCTCACTAAGGTCTAGGATGCTGGACGTACAAGACTCAAAGGGGAAAACAGAAATTTAAAAGGTTTAAATATGCAAAAAGAAAATAAAGCACCTGAAATGAGACCCCATGGACCAAAGTTACCACCATTATAATTTCTGAGCTTGGAAAAAATGTACAAATAACCTGGATCCCTAAATCTGATCATGAGATAATGCCAAAATGAATTCCTTCTAGAAGATATTGCAGTCTTTCAAGTTCATTGTTTAAATTAGTCAGCTTTCTGTTACCATAACAAAATACCTAAGATAACAAACTAAAAAGGAGGAAAGGTTTATTTTGGTTCACAGTTTTGGAGTTTTCAGTTCATACTTAGTTGGCCTTTGTTTTGGGGCCTGGGGTGAGGTAGCACATCATGGTGGAAGCATGTGGTAAAGGAAACTGCCTACCTCACAGCAGTCAGAAAGCAGAGAGACAGGCAGGGGCTGGAATTTCAGTATGAGTACACATACCTAGTGACCTAAGTTTTTCCCACTAGGCCTTATTTCTTAAAGATCCTACCATCTCCCACAGGCTGGAAACCAAATCTTTAATACACGGACCTTCAAGGGACATTTCAGATCCAAACTATAACACTAGTCATGGATTTGAAAGAACTAAAATTATGTATGGGAATCATCTGAGGTGTGAACCTCCCCCCAAAAAATCTACATCTACCTTCCTTCTCTAAAATTACTATTAAGACCTTAGGAACACTAAATTTAACGATCTGGGAAGGCACTTCTTGGGACAACTACTCTAGGAGATAGGAACCGACCCGTTTTTCAAATTGCATGAATGTAGGATTGATGCTTAGATAATATTTTGTTCTACTAACTCTTTCTTAAGTGTTTTCATTTATTAAAGCAAGATTTAAGACTTAACTAAAACAACTGAAAGAACCATACATACTATAGTGAAAAACTCTCATCACAGATACTAGCAGAAAAAAATTGACTATAGACCGGGGTTTTGGCTCAGTGGTAAAGCACTTGCCTAGCACATGCGAGGCACTGGATTCGATCTTCAGCACCACATAAAAACAAATAAATAAAATAAAAGTATTGTGTCCCTTTACAATTAAGTAAATAAACTGACTTACCTGAATACCAGAGAGACAATTAAAAATTGGGGAATAATTGAAGATTTTTACCTTAATTTTACTTAAGTGGTATAATTTGATTTGGGATTTAAAATCTGTGGCATCTCCCCAAATTCAATAATTAGAAAGCACTTATATTCAACAGTTACTAATATGGCATTATGTAAAAATGTGGATGTGTAACCGATGTGATTCTGCAATCTGTATTTGGGGTAAAAATGGGAGTTTATAACCCACTTGAATCTAATGTATGAAATATGATATGTCAAGAGCTTTGTAATGTTTTGAACAACCAATAAAAAAAACAAATTTGAGATATCTCTGTGTGATAGTTTTCTACCAAAAAGTCTTAATGTATCATTGAATCTCATTGCAAAACTTGGACAAGGAATTTTGGACTATCATCATCCTTAGATGCAAAATGTTAATTTAGACAGTAAACTGATCTGACTTATTTCAGGGCCTTCTGAATACATCTGCATTGTCAACTGATAGTTCCAAAATGTTTAAAAATTGATAAGAGGAGACTGGCCTCACAAAGAGAGAAAACTGTCTCAAAAAGCTCATTTTCTCTCCCAAAAGGAAAAGCCACACTTCCCAGTGAGCATAAGCTAAATGATTAAACCCAAAAGGTTAAAAGCAATTAAAACATTCTATATACTAAGACTACGGTAGAGTGTTTTGGTCCCTTCAGTCTGCCATAGTACAATGTCATAAACTGGGGAACCAGTAAGCATCAGAAACGTGTTTCTTATACTTCTGGAGCCCGGGAAGTCCAAGATGGAGGCACCAGGAGGCTCAGTGTAAGATGGGGGCTTCTTCCTTATAGTTGTGCTTCCCTTGACCTCACATGGCAGAAAGGCAAGAGGCCCTCTGAGGCCTGTTTTAAAAGGACACTAACCTCACTCGTGAGTTTGCTGCTCGTGAGGCAATCGGCTCCCAAGACCCTACCTCCTAACACCATCACCTGGGATTTCACATGAATTTTAGGGGGATATAAATATTCAGGCCATGATACAGAAGTAGAGGGAAACTCAGCCCATTATTATATTGATAAATTTGGGAGCAAGCACTGGACAAGCTGAGTTGAGATTCCTCCTGTACCCTTCTTCCTTTCTTGGGAACAATCCACCTAAGGAGCACACATTATTCTCTATTCTTAACACAACTAAAATTTTACAACTCTGCCTTTTGGGAAGTGGCCTGCCATAGTACAGGCATGTGGGTGGGGAAACTAGCCTGTTTATGGGTTCAAGATTTAAAGGATTTGATATCGTTAACACACACCCATACAAGTGTCCCAATAGCTCCAGCAGTTTAAAAAAAAAAACAAAAACTAACATTCAGATCCTCCTGAATGGACTTCCTTGTCTATTTCAATTTAATCAGAATTAAGACAAGGAATTCTGAGAGATGTTATGTACTGCTCCTCTTTAAACCCCAGCTCTTAAAGGTTCTTAAAGGTAGACCACATGCTGTTGCCCCACAGCAGATAGCCCTGATACCTGCCTAACGGAAGATAACTTCTGAAAGTTGCCCTTGTACCAGAGTAATCACAGTGGGAGTGAAGAAAAGTTTACTAAATAAGCACGGATAGGATTTGGTGATAGATTATTACAACATTACTGGATAGTAGATGATGTCAAATGTTTCATTTGGGAGCACAGCGGAGGAATCAGAAAAATGATGGTGCTTTCAATAAGAGAACTAAGAAGAAGAGAAAACAGAGCTCAGCCTGGTATCACTCTTCTTTCAAAAAATTGAATATCTACTTGGTACATGCTGTGTGCTGGCACTGAGTTGTTAGTTAATAGTATACAGACAAAAGGGGATCCAGGGGTGCCTTGCCAATTACCCATTGCTCCTGCTGGGCTGCACCAGCAGCAAGAACAGTGGCATACAACATACAGTAAAATACAAGCTCTATACAAATTCTTTACTTAACATTCATTCAGTATCATGAAAATACCAGGCACAGTGGCACATGCCTGTAATCCCAGCATCTTGGGAAACTGAGGCAAGATGATGGTTGGTTCAAAGCCATCCTCAGCAACTTAGCAAGGCCCTAAGCAACTCAGCAAGATCCTGTTTCCAAATAAAATATAAAAAAGAATTGGGGATGTGGCTCCATGGTTAAGTGCCCCCTGGGTTCAATTCCCAGTACAAAAACAAAAAAAAACATACAAAGGAGAACCAAATGCATAGCCCACAACATAGCAGAATCCCTTTATGTTTTTTTTTTCTTAAAGAGTAAGTGAGAGAGGAAAGAGAGAGAGAGAGAGAGAGAGAGAGAGAGAGAGAGAATTTTTAATATTTATTTTTTAGTTCTCGGCGGACACAACATCTTTGTTTGTATGTAGTGCTGAGGATTGAACCTGGGCCGCACGCATGCCAGGCGAGTGCGCTACCGCTTGAGCCACATCCCCAGCCCCAGAATCCCTTTATGTATGATTCTCTTCCTCCCTTCATGTCTCTAACTCTTATTCCCTAAGATCCAGAGTTTGTTGTCATTTATTTGTAAACTCTTCCTCTTCCTCCTGGTTCTTCCTCACTCTTCATTTCTGTCTGTATATGATGCTTCAGAGCCTTTCCATAAATCATAGCTTCCAGAGAGATGCCCCCTTAGCATGCATAGATTTCCCCCTGAGAACCAGCCCACTGACCTCGTTCTTTCCATATCTGCACTTGTTCTCCTGACCTGGCATAACAAACAACTTTAAATGCTCTCTGGAAATGTCAGAACCCTTTGTAAGATGGTAGAGGAATGAAGCCAAGTGAGCAGACCCAGAATCCTTTTCAGGGGAAACTAGAGGGGAGAAGTGAAAACGTTTAATCAGTTTTTCCCAATCACAAGTCACTAACAAAAACAATAATTAAGCTGGACCGGTGGCGCATGCCTGTAATCCCAGCGGCTGGGGAGGCTGAGGTGGGACAGGATCTCGAGTTCAAAACCAGTCTCAGCAAAAGTGAGAGGCTAAGCAACTCAATAAGACCCTGTCTCTAAATAAAATACACAATAGGGCTGGGGATGTGGCTCAGTAGTCAAATGCCCCTGAATTAAATCCCCAGTACCAAATCATCATCATCATCATCATCATCATCATCATCATCATCATCATCATCATCATCTTGAATACAAGGACTTATACTAAACATTCTTCCATGGAATTTTCCATTTGTTGCAACAATTCTTTGGGATAATTAGTGCTATTATTCACATTGTAGATAGAAAGGAACTGAGATTTAGGGGTCAAACATTACCCAAGTCCACAAAACTAAGTAGAAATGAAATTAGAACTAGAACTTGGGTGTACCTGACATAAGAATCCTTAAAATCTTAATGTTGTACGTGACAACATATTTGCCCCTTTCTTCTTATCGCCCTCCAAAAAAAGAATACCAATTTTTTCAACTTTTTCTCACACTAAAGGTCAGAAAGTTTAAAGCACTTAGAACAACATGACAATATAAAAGCAAGCACATGGTACCAACACATTGTCAGCACTCAACCAATAGTTGTTCATTTGATTTATAATGTCTAAAACAGAATCATATACCTCCATCCAGCTTTACCCTCCAAATCAGTTTCTCTAAGTTTTCATGCTTTTGTTAAGAATATTATCTACTACTACCCTCAGCTTAGGCCACATCACCTTAGACTTTACTGATTTTTACATAGTCTGTTCACTCAAACTTCCTGTTAATTCTTGTTTGAGATAGTGCCTACCATTATATGACTACTACCACACATAGCCTAAGGTCTCATCTAGTTTCTAAATTACAATAGATTTGATGAACTGTTTATTACCTTCATACAAACCCTTTAATTAATTCATTGTCTTTCGATGTAAGTACATATTCTTTGATCAGAATCTGGCCCCTGCATCTCTACACTGTAACTCACTCAGTTTCAAACTACCTTACTCATTATTCCCTGAATATATATTTACATTTTCCTAAGTAAAATATGAACAAAAATATATAAAAATGAGCTCATCTTCACTTACTAATTATAACATATTTATAATTGAATATGTATTAACTAAAACCTTGAATTAACAATTTTTAATTTGATAGGCAAAGATAAAGCTAAAAGAGATATAACATTCAATGTTAATAAGAATATAAGAAAAGAAGCATTCTCATTGGCAACAAAAATTACTTCAATATTTGGAGAGCAGTATCTCTATCAAAAATACAAACCCGTAACTAAGGATTTGTTCTATAGATATTTTAAAACAATTAAACAAAAAATACAAAGTTATTTACTAAGCACTGTGCTATTAAAAATACTATCCAGTTCAGTTCTATGGCAAGAAGGATGACTATAAATAACAATAATGTACTGTGTATTTCTAAAATGTTAAAATAAATCATTTTGAGTGTTTTCACTAGAAATGATAAATGAAGGAATGTATGTGTCTACTGCACATGTATCAAAACATTTTATTTTAACCAATAAATATTAATGATTCCTATGTGTCAATTAAACAACTACGACCTAGGAAATAATAATATGGCAAGTAAGAAATAAGCAAGGTTGGGAATGTAGCTCTGTGGTAAAGTGCTTGCCTATCATGCACACCATAGCTCCAGATCCCAGATTCAATACTCAGTACTACAAAAAAAAAAAAGAAAGAAAGAAATAAGTAACCAGTGAAACAATTTATGGTGTATACTTCACTTTTGCTTAAAAAGGAAATATGTATAAAATATATATATGTATATATATATATATATATATATATATAATTGGTCTTTATGTGCTGATATGGAAAGATATTTATGATATAGTACTAAGGGCAGAGAACAAATTTCTTCAGCAAAATCAATGAGTTTGCAGAAAAATTATACCAAGATAGAAGAAAAGACAACCTCAAAAAAAGTTTTATACTGTATAATTCCACTGATAGAACATTCATAAAATGACAAAATTATAGAAATTAAGAACAAATTCGTGACTGCCAGAAGTGAGGAATTGGGGCTAAAAGGGGTAGCATAAAGAAGCCTTGTGGTCATGATGGCATTCCCTATATTGATTGCAGTGGTAATTACAGGATCCTACATATAAGATAAAGTTCCATTGAAGTATATACATAGACATTAAAAAATGAATGCATATAAGGATTGGGGATATAGCTCAGTCAGTAGAGTGCTTCCCTAGTATGCACAAGGGCATGGGTTCAAACCCCAGCACCACCAAAATAAAAAAAAAAAAAAGTACATATATAGTTCGTAAAATCTGAATAAACTCAAACTTTGTGAATTTTATCAATGTCAATTTTCTGGTTCTAATACTGTACCATATATGGGAGAGAATGGATGAAGGGTGCACGGGACCTCCCTGTACATATCTTTGCCATTTCCTATAAAGATATGATTATTTCAAAATAAAAACACTTTAGAAAAGCATAGGGAACTCCTTCTTCTGTGTTTACAACAAATGCAGTATTAGAGTGAAGCTCTTACTAGAATAGAAGCTGAATATTGATAATACTTGAAGATGGTAGGGGTATTATATAAAGGTTAGAAGTGTTAATACATGTTAGCATAATCTTAATAATTCTTCTTGTAAACCTCTTAATAATTCTTCTTGTAAATATGTAAGAATAAAAAGAACAGTTGTAGAATAGATGTATGATTATATCTCATTTTCAATATGTAAACATTTATGTAATTAAAATAGCAGGAATATATGCACCTAATTATTAATAATGTTTCCTTCTAGGAAATGTGACAGGGAGAATTGGGAACAAGGAGTAGAAATTTTTATTTTTTATTAATTTAATAAAAAATTTTATGTTTTCTGTAACATTTATCTTTACTTTGTATTGGTGTATATTTATTTAGTAATTTAATATTGGTCAGGAAAATGAGGAGGAAGAAACCAAAAAGGGAAAATAAACGAAAGGAAAAGGAATTCCTCCTCTGAGCCATTGCCCATCATAATTTTTCAAGACCTGTTTGACAATTTCCTGTGTGAGAGGTCAACAGAACTCTGAACACTAGAGGTATTAGACTTACTGTTCAACACTATATATTTGGGATTTAGAAAAGAGTTCTGTGATTTTATACCTTCTAGTAGTAGGTTCCTAAGAAATGTTCATAATGATAATACTAATGCAACATAGCTATAAAAAAGCAGGATAAGTTTTTTAAAATGTTAAAATTATCATATTGATACTTAAAAATGAACTCTGTCCAAACATCTAGTGGAACGCTCATTAATCCACTGCTGTATCATTTCCTACAAGAAGCTGCCCTGCACTCTTGTGGTGGTTTTTCTCCTTTGCAGCAAACATCCTCAACAGTGTTTATAGTAAAGGGAAGATAACCCTAAATGCATATGCTGATCATTCAGACTTCCTGCACTTATGATCAGGGTTGGGGAAAAGACAAGGATTGTTTAATGTATATGGAAGTAGTAGACCTTTGAAGAACTCAACCGAAGTACTTGCACTCATATACATCTTCCATTTTGCACTGATAGCTGTTTTGTTATGGTGGTCTTGATATTTAGATATTCACCATTCATTTGAAATAATTGAAAGAATGGATCTTATGAATATCAAGTTTTTCCTTATTAAAAATGAAGAATTAGTTTTATAATACCAAGAAAAAAGAGTATACTAGCAATTTTCAAAAAAATATTGTATACATTTCAATATCTCAAACATATGATGCAATATCATCTCAATTATTAAATTATAGTGGATAGATAGAAAGGATTTGGTTTTATTCAGATACAGAATAAAATATAGAAAGGTCTTAAGAATGTTCTACTGATTTTCTAGCATAACTGTGCCTTGTCTACCACCTACAGGAAATATGTAAGATTTGCACTGAACATAACCGTTTGTGTGGGTTATAGAAACAAATCTAATGTTCATTATGAGATTTGTAAAATAGAGACAATTTCATCTACCTAAAATAATTTTCATGTAGTACTGATGGAAAATGACTTCCAATATTATATACATGAAGTCAGATATCAATTAGAATCTAGCACAAATATTTGCAATTACTTAAACTTATCACTCAAATATATTTTAAACTCTACTTTCCTTTAATAAATTGGAGACAGCACAACTAGATTTTCCTCTAACATTCAAATCTATTGTTATTAATTAAATATATCATTTGTGCTGTCAATAAATAGTTTATACAAGAAAAAAACTGTCTTTCCTTTTTTTTTCCTATCTAAACAAGGAAACTGAAGCATAGATTAGAAAAACTTCCAAACCTGAACATTTTATTTAAAAAAATAATAAAAATAAAAAACAGAAGATCTGAATTTTTCACCAAATATTTTTAGAAATTATCTTTCTAGGCCTCATAGCATCCCTGTAACAAAGTGAGTTGCTTTAATGGTTGAATCACCTCCTATGAGTAAACATTTTTAATACGAAACTCTGTACTTGTGGTGTTATTATTTTCTAACAATATTTATTATGAACACATTTTTAATCACAAGTACCATGTTATGCTATATCAAAAACACCTAATCAGGGCTAAATCTATGCCTTCATTTGTTCTCAGTATTTGCCCTCTCCCTAATAAATCTCATTTAAAATTTCAGTTATATTCCAATGACTCCAAATTAATATCTGTAACAAAGATCTCACCTCTGAATATCTAAAAGACAACTTATAATTTATATGTGTATGTCTGAAAGGCATTTCAACTCAACATGCTCAAAGGTATTATGTTGTTTCTCCCAAACTTCAAGTGCACCTCTTTATTCTGTGGCATTATTGAAGTCATCCTTGGAAAACTCTCTACTTCCTTATTTAATGCATCATCCAGATCGCCAATTTCACTGTAAAGTCACCCCCAATCTGTTCACTCCAGTCCATCTCCACTTCTGCAATTCTAGTGCAAATTATTAACACTCCACACGTGAGCAATTGCCTTAACTACCAAATTCATCTCCCTTCCACACCATTGTCTGTGTCCAGTTCACCACACAGCAGCCATGAACAAGAATGGTAATTTTGTTCTTCATTCTAACGGGAGGAAAAAGATAAAGGACCAAGTTATCTTCTCTCTCTGCCACAAACCAACAAAACTGGTAGTAAAGGTATACACACAATCACACACACACACACACACACACACACACACACGCACAAAATAGATTAGGCCAGCAATGAGAAAAAGAGGGGAAAAGAGGGCATTTGAGAAGTAATTTCAAGAAATACTGGGAAGAATGAAAAACGATAAACCGGTGCCTGATAAATAAGGCAATGGAAAGTGCTATCAAGTGCTCACATAGAAAAGGCAGAAGTAGCAAGATGTTCTGCCCCCACAGAATCGGGGAACTGAGAACTTTGAAGGGTTGATCAACTTGGAGAACAGAACTAAGGCATAGGCTAAAAATGGAGAGATTAATTGAAAGACTTCAAACAAAGCATGTCACCTTCCCCCAAACCCATCTCTTTGACCCATAGGCTTTCTTAGATGGTTCAGCTGCTGCCTAAGATTTACCCCATCACAACTAGAGAGAGAGATAGAGAAGAGAAAAGAAGGAAGAAGGAAGGAGTAAAACCTGCCATTCTTCTCTATAAAATCTAACATGGTTCTTTGGAAGAAGCAGGGCAGCTTGTGTGGGAGTTGGAACTTTGACATTCAGGAGTCTAAAACTATAATATTTAGCTCCCACCCACATATCTTAGAACAAAGCTTGCTAGTGCAATAACAGCACCTGACAGAAACTCACCTGGCTTTTCTGTTACTGCTTTCATAGTGCAAACGGACAGCAAGAACCACCAAAAATGTGGAAAGAAAAAATGCAATATGAGAAAGCTCAAAATAAGCAAAAGTGACTCCAGAAAAAAGAGATAATTCATCAACACAGAAAAAGAAGAAAAGGAAGAAGGAAGGAAGGACGGACGGATGGACAGATAGGTGGTACCTTTCTGATGGTACCATCAAAGATATTTGGGAAGATATCTTTCTTATCTACAAAACAAACAAAAAATACAAGTACCAGATGTTCTTAGAAATAAGAAAGCCAGGCTTAGTGGCACAGGCCTGTCATCACAGTGACTCAGAGGGTTGAGGCAGGAAGATCACAGGTTGAAGGTCAGCCTCACTCAGCAACTCAGCAAGCCTTGTCTCAAAATAAAAAGGGCTCGGGATGTAGCTCAGATGTGAAGCATCCCTGGGTTTAAGCCCCAGTACCCCCACAAAAAATCATTATGTTCTTGCAAATTAAAATATTAATATTAAAAAATCTTCAGAATAATAAAATTAAATATGCAATAGAAAATATAAGAGAAAATGAGACATGGTTTACTTGCAGATGTCCAACTTTAGAGAGCACAGAATAAATAGGAAAAGGTGATAATAATAAATAAAAATGGAAGGAATCTCCTACAGCTAAAATGCTTCTTACATGGAAGTCATCAAATTGAAAACATCCATGCCGACACAGTGGCACATCTCTGTAATCCCAGCAGCTCAGGAGGCTGACACAGGAGGATCACAAGTTCAAAGCCAGCCTCAGCAAAATCGAGGTGCCAAGCAAATCAGTGAGACACTGTCTCTAAATAAAATACAAAATAGGGCTGAAGATGTGACTCGGTGGTCGAGTGCCCATGAGTTGAAACCACGGTACAACAACAACAACAAATTTAAAGCATCCATGATGTATCTGATTCAATAGCTAAAAAAAAGACATAGGCTGAGATATATCATTATAAAACTTCAAAACTATAATTATAAAACATACAAATATAATTTATAAATAAGTTGACAAGTGTGGAGATAAAAACAAATTCCCTAAAAAAAAAAAACAAACAAAAAAAAAAAACACAGACTATCATCAGAATTACCAGCAGTACTAGATCAGGGAAAATCATGAAAGGATGTTTTCAAAATTTTGAGGGAAAATAATTTTTCACCCAGAAATCTCTAGTCAGCAAAGTCATTCACCAAATATGAGAGCTGGAAAAAATCAATATCTTCTGACATGTAAGTAATGAGTAAGTTCAGTTATTATAGTGCTTTCTGATGAAATTTCTTTAGAATTGATGTAACATATTCATCAAAAGGAGGGAATACACTAAGAAAGAGGAAAGTTCAAAAAAACAATGAATCCTCTTCAGAAGAGCAATAGTGAGTCCCAGGATGACAGCAGGGTGGATCAGGAAGTTGGAGAGCTCCAAGCAGCAACTAGGTGGCAAAAAGACCTACAATACCAGGGACTCATGACAGAAAGTTCTAATAAAATTTAAAATCCAAAAAAGATAGATGATGCAAGAGAAAAAAATTAGAAACTACAAGAAAAAAAAACAGATATAAAAGAAAGAAAATACAAATATAATGCATTCCTAACATTATATTTCAACAATACCTACAGGATCATAATAGTGTTAACACTCTGTTGAATTTTGTACTTTAGAATCAACTTACAGAGAAAGTATGAAAGTCTTGTGGCTATAGAGTAGAATGCAGTGATGTAAACCTCATTAAAAGTGAAAGGTCAAGAGGACTGGGGATATGGCTTTGTTGTCTGGAGGTAGAAAGGAAAGAAGGGAAAGTAGAACTGACCAGATAAGCAGGGAGGCTGCTCCTGTAGCACAGAGTGGAAAGAGAAAAGGCACTCTCCACAGTTGGAAAAACGAGAGGTTGAGGTAGCATAAAACTTAAAATGGCAGGAACTAAAGTGATTCTATAGAAGAAAGATTTTCTTATTAAAACAAATTGCAAGATCAGGATATAGGAGAGCTTGGTAAAAATGAGCTAAATCTTCATCTATCATTGCAAGAAGCCAATAAAGAGCCTTCACAATTGGTAAATCTAGGAATACAAAAGATAAGAATATTTTGAAGATACCTTAGTGGTATGCTGGTTGTGTGACAGCTAAGATAAACCACTGTGCATCATTTACTTCATCTATAAAATGAGAATAATAGCAGTACATGTTCATTTTGTGTGGCCTCTTCATGTTTATTAGGAACATTAAATAAGTCAATATATGTAAGTCCCTTATAATGTGGTCTGGTGCATTATGAGTGCCACATACAAATTATATATATATATATCAATGCCTTTTGATGAGTGATATGGTGAAGATGGGGAAAGCAGTTACAGGGCTCTTAATTTTCATTAGTCACCTTTCTTATTATTTTTTGTTCTAACAAAAGATATGTGTTGCTTTGATTACCAAAAAAAAAAAATACTTTTTAAAAAATATTGAAAAGAGTCAATTCCAAAACCTAGAGATGCCAAATTTACATTTATCCCACATTTTTTCTTTTTGGTGCTCCCAGCTTCACCCAGGTCTTCACACATCATGCCTGCTGGGGAAGCATTCTACTACTGAGCTACATCCCTAGCCCCATCCCATGAGTTTTTAAGCTGTGCTATAAAACTAATTTTAAAATCTACATAAAGTAAAATTGAATTAAAGCATTAAACATGAGTGCTATTAAATTTAAAAAATTAATTTACCATAAATCTCTTTAATTAAATTGATCAATTTAATTAAACTTGAAATTTTTAATATAAATTTTTTTTGGAATAAAATTTTATTTGTTAAAGTTCCAAAGATAACACGAAGTGTTCCTAAATATTCTCCATCCTGTTTCCCCTTATGTTATTTTTTACGGTGCCAAGATATATTTGTTAATACCAAAAGACCAACATTTGTTCACTACTATTAAATAAACTACAGCTTCATTCACATTTTATGTTTTCTAACTTCAATATATCTTATTGTATTCTAAGATCCAAGTCAGAATATCACACCACCTATAGTAATTTTGTTTCTTGAGTCGCCTTCATTTTGTGCCAGTTTCTCTGTTTCCCTTAGTATTTTTTCTTGATGTTGGCAGGCTAGGGGAGGACTGGTCTTGTCATTTCTAAGGCATCTTTGAAATTTATTTTGCCTGTTTTTAATACTCAATGGATCCATGCCTATAAAAACAGAATTTCAGACATTTTATTGATTTCTGTAACATAGTTATTAATGTAAATTAAACATTAAATATTATAATGTGCTGTACTTGTTTCCTAACATCTCAGAAGGGACCATGTGTTTTTAATTTAAGAGAATAATTTTTAAATGTATTTAATGATATAACAACCATAATATAGAAATATTCTGAACTTCCAATATCCTGGTGAATCATTTAAATAAATAGGAGAAATCATATGCCTTTAACATCTGTATACTTTTTTGTAAAATTATACCTTCAAGAGAAGCACTTGCTATGTGTTCCTATTTTATCTTTTTTTAGTATTTCATTCCAGTTTTATTGTAGAATGATATTACATTGTAAGTATATATCACATTTTCCTTTATAAAAATGTTATGAGATTATTATAAATATAAATAACAGGCCATTGTGTATAGTCGTACCTGAAGTGAACAGTATTTAGGCAGTTTAATTATTTTTTATTTAAAAAAATAACATTAAGGAAGGGAAGAAAATCTGATCTTAGGAAATGCAACAGTCTAAAATACATTCAATAACATAGTTTTTCTAATAATGAGAAATTCTAATGGAAATTAAGAAATTAATCATATTAAATGACACTACGGGCCTAGAGAAAGTGGAAACTAGGAAATCAATCACATTAAATGCCATTTGGGATCTTTGAAAATCAGGTTCAGGTTTCTAGTAGACATTTCTCTTAGCGGTGGTCTTTTTCTTCTTGTATTTACAGATCACAGAAGTAACAAATAATGAACACTAGAGGGAGCCAGAGGCACAGGCCAAAGGATAAATGTCAGCAGCTATGTTTGGGGAATAGCCTTAAAGGAATGAATCAGGAAGATCAAAATCAAAAAGTCGTTATTTATTTTTTCTATCGCTCATAATATAAGAAAGAAATAAAAATAAGTATCCATAAAAATGTATTATGAGTACCATAAAAAAATACAATAACTTTTCTTGGGATATGTCATGAAAAATGTTTATAAGGAAATAAGCTTTGTGACGGATCTTGGAGAATGGTAAAAGATCAGTAAATATAAACGCAGAGGTCAAGATGAATAACACTGAGGCAGGAAGAAATAATTGTGCTGAAGCGAGAGATAAATATGAAAGAGTATCTGGAAATTGTGTACCTTGTCAGAGGATAAAGATTCCTTCCCTACAATAGATTCCTTCCCTACAATATTCATAACAGACTCTGTCTCTTGGTAAACCTCTTTTACCCTTCTGTAGACTTGAAGAGGAAGATTGAAAACTGCAATTACCAATCTTCACTCTGCTTCTTTTATCATTTATAAAAAAATTAAAATTGTACTAATTCATAGGGGTATAATGAAATTAAGCAAGTTAATAAAGACAGAGAATTTGTAACTGTTCCTAGAGCATATTAAATACTATAAAGATGCTTCTTCTTGTTGATGCCATTGTTGGTTATTTGGTATTCATTCAAATACTCTTTTCTTTCCATGAAGAGTTTTCTAATCTCTCCAATCCACTCTGATCTTTCATTTCACTGTACTCAAATTCAATTTTACCTAGATAATATTTAATATCTCTCCAATAATTTTGTATGTCTTCATGTTGTGCCTTCACTAGCTCATATTTTTCTTGGAAGGGACCATCAAATACTGGATACTCATTTGATGTGTCCATGGAACCAATAAAATTGAGGTCAGCTAATGGACAGTGAAAGAATGTGGTTCATATCTTAAAAATGAAAAAGTGAATAGCATGAGATGTAATTACCCATTAGCTAATGGAAAGTGAACATTATAAATAAGCTCAGGAGACATCTGAGCAAACATGCTCAAATAAACACAGTATTTTACTATTTCAACATTATTCAGTAGTATCAGGGAACATTTATTTGATATCTACAATTTCCTATACATTTACTCACAATAAATTTGAAAATAAATTTATTTAGAATTTTACAACAATCTTAGAGGGTTTTGTAAATGATTGAGGTTCATAGAGTACATTTTTGCTAATAGTGATAAAGTTAATATTTAAATCTATGTTTACCAAACTTCAAGTATGTACTGTTTTGCCTATTACACCTTCTACTGATATAAATAAATTGGAGAAAAATAATTTTCATTTTTTAGATTAAGATGGCATATAATTATAGAGTGAACAAATAAAATGAAAACAAGAAAAATAAAAATGAAGTAGGAAGGATGGATATGATCAAAACATGTATATGAGTTTATGAAAACATCACAGTGAAACCCTCCATTTATACAATTAATGTGAGTTTACAAATAATGTTTACAAATAATGTATTACATAAAAATCTGTTCTTTTTGTTTATCATTTTCCAACAAATGTTTATTAAGCACTTATACTGTTCCAAGCACACTTCTAGAATTTGGGATTTACATCTGTGAAAAAACGAAGATCCCTATCCTTGAAAGAAATTACGAGTGTGTGGGATGGAACATTGAGATAGTTGTAGTATTGAATAGGTTGATCAAGATAGGCCTTATGGAAAATATTATATTTGAGCGAAGACTAAGGGGATTTTTATCTCTAGGAAATATAGGCAAATAGTATTCCAGACGGAGGAAGCTGTCATTAAAAAATATCTAGGGAAATATGCTCCTGACATGTTTAAGAACAATAAAGAGTCCACTCTATCTGGACAGAAATGAGAGTAGTAAGAGAGAAGCTGGAGGGGTGAGGGTACAGGTCATGGGGAGACAAATCAGGTAGGCTCTTATGGGCATTCAAAGTTGTTTCTTGGAGTCAAATGAGGACATTTTGCAGAGTGAGCATAGGAGTGACATCTTCTGATGTACAGTTTCAGTTTAAAGTAAATAACATAAAGTCATAGAATTATTTATTTAATTCAAAAGCAGGAAGCTAGCAAAGAGGAAAAATTGGTTTCACCTCTAAAACATCCAGGTAAATTTTTTTCCTTAGGTTATCAAGGAATTTTTATTGCATATTCATTAAACTCTTTTTAGATTAATGACAGGGCGGCGGCCTGGCCTGTCTGGGCGCGGGCGGCGGTGGTCCAGCACCACGTCCCTGCAGTACGGGGCGGAGGAGACGCCCCTCGCCGGTAGTTAAGGCGCAGCGGATTCGTTCCCAAAGGCTGCGGCGTGGAGGAGGAAGAAGAGGAGGCGGCAGCGGCGGGCGGCGGGGTTGGGGCGGGGCCGGCGGCGGCTGTGGCCCTGGGGGGGGGACGCTGACAGCTCCAAGCGGAGGATTCTGCTCATGGGGCTGCGGCGCTGCGGCAAGTCCTCCATCCAGAAGGTGGTGTTCCATAAGATGTCACCCAATGAGACCCTCTTTTTGGAAAGTACCAACAAGATTTATAAAGACGACATTTCCAATAGCTCCATTGTGAATTTCCAGATTTGGGATTTTCCTGGGCAGATGGACTTTTTTGACCCAACCTTTGACTACGAGATGATCTTCAGGGGAACAGGAGCATTGATATATGTCATTGATGCACAGGATGACTACATGGAGGCTTTAACAAGACTTCACATTACTGTTTCTAAAGCCTACAAAGTTAACCCAGACATGAATTTTGAGGTTTTTATTCACAAAGTTGATGGTCTGTCTGATGATCACAAAATAGAAACACAGAGGGACATTCATCAGAGGGCCAATGATGACCTTGCAGATGCTGGGCTAGAAAAACTCCATCTTAGCTTTTATTTGACTAGTATCTATGACCACTCAATATTTGAAGCCTTTAGTAAGGTGGTGCAGAAACTCATTCCACAACTGCCAACCTTGGAAAACCTATTAAATACCTTTATATCAAATTCAGGTATTGAAAAAGCTTTTCTCTTTGATGTTGTCAGCAAAATCTACATTGCAACAGACAGTTCCCCCCTGGATATGCAGTCTTATGAACTTTGCTGTGAGATGATTGATGTTGTAATTGATGTGTCTTGTATATATGGGTTAAAGGAAGATGGAAGTGGAAGTGCTTATGACAAAGAATCTATGGCAATTATCAAGCTGAATAATACAACTGTCCTTTATTTAAAGGAGGTGACTAAATTTTTGGCACCAGTCTGCATTCTTAGGGAAGAGAGCTTTGAATGAAAAGGTTTAATAGACTACAACTTCCACTGTTTCCGAAAAGCTATTCATGAGGTTTTTGAGGTGGGTGTGACTTCTCATAGGAGCTGTAGTCACCAGACCAGTGCCCCTAGCCTGAAAGCATTGGCACACAATGGCACGCCATGAAATGCCATCTAGTCTGAATTACAGCATCAGGGCTCGATGCCAGCTTACTCTTCACTGGAGGGTCAGATGCCACGTGCTGCAGGACATGGGAGCTGCTGCTTGTGGGAATCTGGTGCCTGTTCCACTAGAGACGAGGGGTAGAGTTTCTCATTTGGATGAAAACCCCTTCAACCAGTGGTATACAACTGAAGCTACTATTTCTTTTTTTAAAAATGGCAAAAAAAAAAAAAAAAAAGGAATTCTAGACACCACAGAACTCAAGTGTGTCTTTCTCCTCTTTTGGGTCCTATTTAGATAGTTGGGATATTTTGGACCTGGAGATCACACCATTTATTCATCATATCAGGGAATGTTGCCATCAATTCCAGCTGAAAATAATAGAAAAAACTGAATTTTTATATGCTTCCTTTAGGTTTTTGTTTGAGTAGTCTCTAAACCCTGCTTTGCTTAAGTTCTAACACTGCCTCTCCGATCTCAGTTTTGGACATTGCACCTCTAAGACCTTTGAAATGCACTCACTTGCTAACTCAGAGGATGCATCGTCTGATCGCAGCAAAAGACATTCCTGTGATTGTTATTGAAGAAATGAGAGAAAATTTTGTGCTGCATCAGGTGGAGAGCAAGGCTCAACAGTGGCTGCACCCATTCCCTTGGAAGTATTGAGGAAAAAACTTTGAAGTGGAAGAAAATTTTTACATCTGTGTTTTGAATACCAGATGTATGAGTTTTTTCCTCCTGCGTTTGATAAATGATCATGCTAAATGTAACAAAGGAGTTTAATTTTTTCTCCACAATCCCCTTCTAGGGGGATTATGTCACTGAAATATTTAGTCCACTTTTCTTTAATCTTGATGTCAGCCTCCCCATACCTTTTATTCTAAGCTATCTAGATTCTTTAAGAATTGATGTTTGTTGACCACGAATGACTCTAAAGCACTGGTGAACTCCACTGGGTGTTGGAGAGAGCATGCCGTGCCACATGTGTTGTTTAACATACCTTGTCTCCAGTATTCTGACACCAAGTGTCAACTGTGGTACTTACTTCACCTGGGATATTAATTTGTAATTGTTTCTTTTTGTCAGTGTTTGATACCCTTTCTGTTGATTTAAATTTACACATTATTTTTACTCCACATGCCTGGTAGTCATATGTCCCAAAGCCACTGGACCACTTGAGTACTTAAGTGCCACTGTTTAATGGAATATATATATTCAGGTCTGTAAACCTAACAGTGTGACTTGGAGTGCTTCCTTCAGGTGATTTTGACTGTTGAGTATTTACATGGACCATGGTGATATCCAAAAGAAAATGCTTTTATATTTATAGATTATTTCATTGAACTATATATAAAATGGGTATCAATAAATGTATTTACTCCAAAAAAAAAAATAAAAATAAATTAATGACAAATATCACACAGATAATTCTAATTTTAATAAAGGTAAATAATTCTTGGCTCACCTAGGGCAAGAATAATACTTTAATATCTAATCACTAATTTTTTGTTATTAAATACAAATATTAATAATAATTTAAAATGTGTATTAATTTATCCAGTCATTATAAATCAACTGTCATAATAAAATATTTTGGTTAAACTTGTTCTAATATGCATAATAGTTGGGCTTTGGGGACGTCTGGAGAATTTGGTGTAGTTTGAAATCATGAACCTCCTGCAGAGAATACATGAGCAGTCTTAACTACAGAAGTTTCTAGTAATAACAGTGTGCAAGGGAGAGAGAGAACAGGAAGAACCAGGGCTAAAACTGGCTACAGACCAGATGGGAGTGAACACTGGCAGATCCGGTGTTCGCTGTGTATGGCGAACTTCTCTACTGAGGACAGCACTGACAGATAACCCAAGGCAGGGAAGCCAAATAGGTTGCTACATTGTTCACCTACTATATTAGTGTGCTAGAGTTACTAGGTGGATTAAACAACACAAATCTGTTCTCACAATTCTGGAGATTAAAATCCAAGATCAAGGTGTTGGCAAGTCTGGTTTCCTCTAAGGCACGTTTTGTTGGCTTCCAACTAGCTGTCTTTTCCTTATGTTCTCACATAGTCACCCCTTGCTCTGTGTGTTGTCTGTATTGTATGCTCTTCCAGTCATATTGGATTCAATCCATCCACATGTCCTACTGATATAAATAAATTGGAGAAAAATAATTTTCATTTTTTAGATTAAGATGGCATAGAATTATAGAGTGAACAAATAAAATGAAAACAAGAAAAATAAAAATGAAGTAGGAAGGGTGGATATGACCGTAAAGGACCTCATCTCCAAGTATGGTTAAACTTGTTCTAATATGCATAATAGTTGGGCTTTGGGGACGTCTGGAGAATTTTGAAGCATCAGGGTGAAGATTTCAACATATGAATTTTTATGGAGCATGAATCACCCTATAACACCTTGCATCAAGATCCAAATGATCTATCTGGTGGAAACAAGACTCAGGTCTGGAGTACTCAGTTACCTAATTAAGCTCTAGGTAAAACAGGAGACCCAAAATATGTTTTTGTTTGTTTGTGGGAGTAGCATATTTGTTATTACAGATTTTGATAATTTAAAAAATGTCAAAACAGTTATCCTGGAAAAAGCAGCATTTTTTTGTACTTTCTTGTATTTATTATAATAGTCTTAATTTTTAAAGTCAGTCTTCCTGTGACAAACCATGTGTAAGAGCTAAGAGAGCAGCCAAGTCAAGTGGGTATACACTGGAGGCCCAAATCTGCACCAAAACAGAAAACTGCAGCCCAGTTATAGGCTTGAGAAGAGAAAGAGAAGAAAGGGAAGGCTACCACTTTGGACTGGGGATGGCAAGCACTTATTCCAGACACATCAGATACAGGAGACTTGAGACACCAGGTTTCATCCATCATAGAATAGGCCCATCATAAGATAAATCCTAAACAACATAGTGGAAAGACATAGGCTTCAAAGTGGAAATATTTTGCACGCTCCCAGTACCCTCTCATATGTACATACATATTTCCATACGGAAACATGCTGATTTGTGAGCCTGTGGGAATATGACCAAAATTCTCTGGATCTCAATGCCCGTAAATATCTCCATAAATATTAGCTGCTTTTCTCCTCTTGCAGTTGAGTAAGTCTACAGGAGATAGTTACCATAAATTATTAATTGAACTAGTGAAAAATAAAGCATAAAGAAATTAGTCCAAAACAGATATAGAATATATCTTCAGCTACCAATTCCCAAAAAGTTACAAGTAAGATTTAGTTTCCTGATGTTGCATTAACGGTTATGAAAATACCAAAGAATAAAGGTATTTTCTTTCATTTTTATCCAATGGTGAAATCTCCCCTGAGCACCAAATATTAGATTATTTTGTCAAGCTTAAATATTAACTATTGCCATAGAAGCATGATGTTGACATTTCTGGTTGCTAGAAGCATCATAGCCTTGGATGCACATACAATAGCTTTCTTTTGGCTCAAATAGGGGAATTTTTTTTAAAATCAGTGTTACTTTCTTATTGTATGCTGGTAATAATGGAAAATATAGATTTGCTATGTAAATCATTCATGAAGATCTGAATTCACTAATCCAAAGAAATAAAAGCACCAATATTTAAGGATTTAAGCTTGAGATTTCTTTCTTTCAGCCTGTCTTTCTTTCTTTCTTTCTTTCTTTCTTTCTTTCTTTCTTTCTTTCTTTCTTTCTTTCTTTCTTTCTTTCCTTCCTTCCTTCCTTCCTTCCTTCCTTCCTTCCTTCATTCCTTCTCTCTCTCTCTCTCCCTCCCTCCCTCCCTCCCTCCTTTCCTTACTTCCTTCCTACCTTTTTTACCCTCTTTCTTTCTCTCTCCTTTTTTTTTTCAGGATCTTTAAGTGTAAATAAATGCTGGGCATGATAGTACATGCCTGTACCCTAGCATCTGGGGAGGCTGAGGTAGTAAGAGGATCACAAGTTCAAAGCCAGCCTCTGCAACTTAGTGAGGCCTTAAGCAACTTAGGGAGACCCTATCTCAACATAAAAAATACAAAGGGCTAGGGATGTGATGTGGTTCAGGGGTTAAGTGCCCCTGGATTTAATCCCCGGTGGAGGGGTGTGTGTAAATAATTAAATAAATAAGCTCCTTGAAAATGAAACAAATGTCCATCAGTAGCCTGAATATATTCTGCTCTAAACACACTGTGGAGCACCATGAAATTATTAAAAAGAGTAAATTATAATTGTGCCAATTGAAATAATTTTCACCAAGTGTTGTCAAAATGAGAAAAGCAAAATTCATCAAAATATATATATCAATGTTCATGGCAACACCATTTATAACAGCCAAAAGATGGAAGCAACTAGCATGTCCATTCACAGATAAAAGGATAACAAAATTCAGTGGTGTGTGTGTGTGTGTGTGTGTGTGTGTGTGTGTGTACATATAGGATTCTACCATATAAAGAAAGAACATTATAAAACATGCTACAACATGGTTGAATCTTGGGGACATTATGGCAAGTGAAATAAGCCATTCTCCAAAATGAATACTGTATGAACAGATATATATGAGATACAGATATATGTGAGTAATCTAATTTATAAAGTCAGAAAGTAAATGGTGGTTTCCAGAGACTGGGGGAATGGAGAAATGGTAATTGTCATGAGAATACAGTTTTACATTTATAATATTAAAAGAGTTTTGGAGATTGTTTACACAACAATATGAATGTACTGAACTACTAAATTGAACACTTAAAAATAATTAACATAGCCAGGCCTAGTGGTGCAAGTCTGTACTTCCAGTGATTTGGAAGGTTGAGTCAGGAAGATCATAAATTCAAGGATAGACCCAGAAATTTAGCAAGGTCCTAAGCAACTTAGACTCTCTATCAAAATAAAAAAAAAAACTAAAAGGTTGGGAATGTGGCTCATTGGTTAAGTATCCCTGGGTTCAATCCCCAGTACCCCCCCAAAAAAAGTTAACATAGTGAAATTTATACAATATATATTTTACCACAATTAAAAGTAAATATAGATTTTTTTTTAGGCAAGTGCAGTGATGCACATTTGTGGTCCTAGCTACTCTGTAAGAGTAGACAGGAAGATCACTTAAGCCCAGATGTTCAAGATGTTCAAGACCAATCTATGTAACACAGTAAGACTCCACCTCAGAAAAAAAATGTTAAATACCTTTGTATAAAAATAATCCACAAAACCATCTACATGTATGTGAATATATATATGTCTGTATATATACATATATATGTATATGTGTGTGTGTGTGTGTGCGTATATATATATATATATATATATATATATATATATATATGGTATTAGATTACCAATTATGTCAAAGTTGAAAGGATGCCACCAGGTGTCAAACGAGGTAATTTGTACAAATGTTTGGTAGGTTGTTCCAGTAGATCAAGAAAATAAATGGTATAGAACTTATACGGAGGAAATGGGAGTTCTTCACAGAGTGATGTTAGGAGGTCTTTATCATAAGAGACTGGAAATATATCTTGGAATATATCCTTAACCACTAATATCTGAAAGGTGCCATGCAATTAAACCTACAATCCATCACTGAAATTTAGTTTTCCATCTAACTGAACTCATAGTTCAATGTAAGGATCTGTTTTGTTGCTTCAATCTGGAGAATTTTGCCAGATTTACATTCTTGATGACTAAGCTAAGCCAATTTGACTATTTCAGTGATTGGATTTTTTGTAGTCCCAAAGAATCAGAATTAGCGAAAGTTGACTCATTTTCTTTTCACAACATTACCATCAAGTTGAAGAACTAAGAATCAGTTGCTATTCTGCCACGTTTACAAGGATATGTTACCAAAAATATGCAAAAAGCTAGTTCCCCATTCTATAAACCAGGTGAAGTACACTGATGTTGCAATGTTCCAACATTAGGTCTCAGCAAATGTTCAAGAGAGTTGGTAAAATCTAGATGTATTACTTTCATACTCTAGAGCAGTTCTCTGCCTAGAACCCAGGATTTTAGAAGGCCTTGAATATCCTAATGCATATACTCATTAAGAATCAAATAGGCGGAGGTGGTCTCCTGGAATAAAAATTGGTGTGCCTAGAAGCAGATTTTAAAGTTGGTTGCTCTTCAGAACATCTTTCATCATATGGTCTGATCATCTTTATTAACACCATGGCAGCGATAGCATTCAAATGGATGATATCAAAGAGAATTCTCTGGAAGCATTTATTTGCAGTTCAAAATAGTGCTTTTTCTAGTGTTTGTCATAAATCCACATTTTCTTCTCTTCCAGATGCCTATAATTGCAAAGTAGAGCTTGCTTTGATATCTGATGGCAGGACATTAGTATGGTGTACTATTCTGTGGATATCCCATGTGAACATACACAACCTATTTCTCAACCAGATCCTGTGCACAGTAATGAAGAAACACATGATCAAGTGCTAAAAACCAGATTAGAAGAAAAAGATGAACACCTTGAGCAAGGACCCATGATAGAAAAATTTAGCAAAATGTTCTTTACTACTAAACATCCTTGGTATCCTCATGGACAGTATCATAGACGTCGCAAGAATCCGAACCAAAAGACAGATGATATTGATACTCCTGGGAGAATCAAAGAAAAATGTTATCTGGTGTCTCATTTGCCATTTGAGAAAATGCAATCTAGTGTATTCACTAATATGTTATTTAGTAATATAATAAAATGTCTTTTCATATATTAAAAAAAAAGAAAGAAATATGCCCCTCTATCACTTGGGATCTAGCACTCAGTGTTGGCATCCTACAGTTCTTAACATCACTCTATCTCCTATGCCTTTGAAATACAAGACTTTAGGTTACTCTACTTTCTATCCATGCCAGGGACAGAATTGTTTCAGAGTAAAAGAGAGTTTATTTTTTGAAGCATTTAATCCATTTGATTTTTTTTTCAAAATATTAAATTTAAAATGATATTTATGTGAATAGTTTTTAAAAATTAAAATTTATTAAATATAATTTATTGAATTTTAATTTTGTAACAATTCTGAATATAACTTAAAATATGAACATACCTACTTTTTCAACATTCAACATTTATTTTTAATAATTTTAGAAAATAGATTGGTTTTTAAATACATTTGTGCTTTGAGTGCAATTACATTTTTGATCAATAACATCAATAACATCCAAACAACACAGATTATGTAACAATTTTGATGATGACAGCCTAATCAGTGACTTTGCTGAAATAAAGTCAAGAAAAAATAATTATATGGAATAAACATGATTTAATAATTATGTCTTTATTCATTAATGATTTTAAACATCACTGTTCCATTAATAGAATACCAGACAATAATAATTACATTTGATCTTCTTGGATATTTTACCAAACATGTCTTTTTTTTTTTCTTTTTCTTTTTTGTGCTGGTGATCAAACCCAAGGACCCATGCTACCAGCATTTACTCTACCACATCCCTAACCTATTATGTCTTATGAAAACTATGGCAAAAAAAATTGTAAGAGAGCCTCCATTTTTACTTTCACCCCAGAGCACCCAAATGCTTTGATTAAGAGGATAAAAATCCTAAGGTCAGGGACAAGGGCACCTTCAGAAGAAGGGTGTTATTGCTCAAGTATCAGGATTCCCAGTTTAGTCCAAAGTGGAGGTGTACACAGTTTTTAGTAAACACAAATATCCTGAACTTCACTCATTTCACACACAAATTCATTTTCACATTTATTATTCTAATTAACAAAACTTTGATGCTGATTTAAAAAAGAAAGAAAGAAAGAAAGAATGCTTTCAGAGAGTAGGAATTTGTTACATCCTTCAAATGCTAACCAAATGCCTCTGGAGTGTGTATTCTTAATTAGAATATTTCAACCATTAACTATCCCTAGGGTGCAAATTACAATTAAGGGTCACACTACATATTACTGTTTAAGTAGGAGTATTTTAGAGTAAATTATAGCAAATCTAACAATCACCACGTATAAGGGCTTTATAAAGCAAGAGTTCTGTCATTAATTAGCAAGTCTTTAATGTGTCCCAGCCAGGCCTTGATTCAGACTTTGATCTAAAAGGTCAGAAGTCATTCAGTTCTATCCTGGCCTTTTCAAGGAAAAGGAAGCTTGACTAAATGGATGATTAGCACTTATCTGTGTATTCACTGATTTATTCAACTAATACTTATTGAGTTTAATATATACAAAACACTGTGATAGCTTTGTAGGTGAATGAATGTAATTATGACAGTCTTTATATTAAAAGTATTTTCATAGTCCAGTATAAAAAGGCACATGCATTTCAATATGATGTAATAAGTGCTATAATAAAGATCACCAAGGAAGATTTCACCAAAGAGATGAGATCTGCTCGCAACTGACCTTGAACATTAAGGAGAAATTTAGGGTATAATAGGGAACCAGAAGGGCTCTCCAGGAGAGGCAACAGTGGTGGAAATATACAGGGGTGTGAAAGAATGTGACTTGTAAAATAACAGCAGTGAAGCAGTCAGGTGTGGCTCAGGCTAAGGTGTGAAGAGTGCTGGACCATGACTCGAATAGTAGGTAGTATCAGAACACTGAAGGTCTTTCATGCCATCTTAAAGGTTTAGACTTAGTTCTGGAAATTATGGGAAGTCACTGAATGACTTCAAAGAGAAGATAAGGTTTTCAGATTTGTGTTTTAGAAAGGTATCTGTAGGATTGTGGAGAAAAATGTCAGTTCGTTGAGTTTCACTCACATTTGATGTAAGAGGCACTAGATCTGGTAAATACCATTCCAAAATGGAGAAAAATCAACACATTGTCCAGAAAGGAATGTAGGTAGAAACCTCTGTGTAGTTCATCTTTGGCTTCAGTCTTCTTATCCTTGAAAATAATTATTAATCACTAAGTCTGGTTACACTGTTAATATCAGATTTTTGCATAATTGATTGGATCGGAATCTGAATCAGGTACTTTGAAGCTTCAATGATTGGATGGTTGTGGGGATTGAATAAGAGCCCTTGTCATATTTAAAAGCTAATCAAAAATCCTTTATTACTTGTATCCCTTCATACATCTGATTTTGTTTCAGCGAATAAGCCAGTGCTGAACACAAAGTCAGTATTCAATCAATATGTGCGCATTGAAAATTATGTACATTTAAAAAAATAGATTATTTTACATATACCTAGGTAGGAAACTAATTCTACAGTGAATTATCTTTATTTGCAAATCTTATTTTTTGCTGACTATTGTAAAAGCTAAAAGTTTAATTTTGCACAATTCTTCATACTTTCAAAGAATTTTTCAGCTATATTATTAGGGAAACTATAGGAAAATATATTCTTATCTCCAAGGAAGAAATGGGAAAAAACCTTTGCAGATACATTAAAGAATTCTTCCAAATGACACAGAACCAGTGTAATTTAACATACATTAAAGTGTCCCTGAAGCTGAACCCAAGCTCAGACTTACTTTTTCCTTGCCCAATAATTTTTTCCATATGCCAAACTATTTCGGGTAAATAAAAATGTACCTACAGTGTACCTGAAGGAACAATTAATTTGACTAAAATAATATAAAGTATTAGACAATGAGCTGGGCCTGATGGCACAGGCCTGTAAACCCAGCAGCTCCAGAGGCTGAGGCAGGAGAATTAAAATTCTGCAATTTAGCGAGGCCCTTAGCAATTTAGGAAGACCCTACATCAAAATAATAATAATAATAATGATGATGATGATGATGATGATGATAATGATGATGGACTGGGGATGTGACTCAGTGGTTAAGTGCTCCTGGGTTTAATTCTGTTCCACCTCCTAAACTCCCCCTCACTCTCCTTAC
The DNA here is from genome assembly GCF_052094955.1 of Ictidomys tridecemlineatus. Lineage (NCBI taxonomy): Eukaryota > Metazoa > Chordata > Mammalia > Rodentia > Sciuridae > Ictidomys > Ictidomys tridecemlineatus. Next base: position 40,616,678 of record NC_135484.1, on the reverse strand, counting down.
CCCCTCCCCAGAAAAGAATTAGGCTAATTCATTTTAGGCTGGGCACAGAGTAGGCACTGATGTTTGCATAATTACAAACAACATGTAACAGCATGCTTATTAGAGTGCCTGGTTTACGGTAATCCGTATTTACAAAATAGTTATTGTTTAAATTCCTCTTTTCGATAAATATTTTAAAGGAGTCGCTTTCCCCTAATTAAAATTTAAGGATAAGGTTCATTATTTTAACAGTTTCTATTTGGGCCTAACACATCACATTGGAAAGCTGCCCTCTGCCTCACGTGATTTATCCCTTCCACTAGCCAGATGCAAATTACACTTTGCTTGCTAAACTAAGGACTCAAAAGCCCCTGATGGCTTTTTGTAGCCCTTTCTGACACAGCCAGAGAATTCAATGCCCTTCCCAATAGAAACAACTAAGGGCCTTCTCCTAAGCTGGAGGCCCGCTACAGCGAAACCTCCCGTGTAAAAGGCGAATGAGAAGGCAGCGTCCTCTTTAACTTCCGCCCATCACGCCGGCAGCATCCAATCACTTTTCTCTGTGGCGCGGCCGGGGGCCTAGGACTGGCTCCTCGGAGGACGGGCGCGAGACCAGCGCGCATGGGCGGAGCACAGAGATTTGTCTGTCACGTGCGGTCCCCAGGCCTCCCAGCCTAGCTGAGCGCCCGGCGGGGCTGGCTGGGAGGCGGGGCTGGCTGGGAGGCGGGGCTGGCTGGGAGGCGGGGCTGGCTGGGAGGCGGGGCTGGCTGGGAGGCGGGGCTGGCTGGGAGGCGGGGCTGGCTGGGGGGCGGGGCTGGCTGGGGCGGGGCTGGCTGGGGCGGGGCTGGCTGGGGGCGGGGCTGGCTGGGGGCGGGGCTGGCTGGGGGCGGGGCTGGCTGGGGGCGGGGCTGGCTGGGGGCGGGGCCGAGAGCTGCTACGCCTGCGTGGTGGGCGTTCTCCGGGAGCAGTTGCTGCCGCCGCCAACGCCTCAGCCAGCTGCCGCCGCTTTTGCCTCCGCCAGCACCACCACCACCGCTGCTGGGTTCGGGTGTAAAATTCGGAATTCCTGCTCTGGTTAACAATGAAGCCGAGTTGGAACGTGCCGGCTTTCCTCAGCAAGCTGTGGACGTTTGTGGAGGAAACCCACACCAACGAGTTCATCACCTGGAGCCAGGTATGGTCGGGGCACCGCGGTCTCCGAACCGCCTCCTCCCGCTCCCTCCCGCGGGGTTGTCCCTCGGGGCCTGCGGCTCCACGCTCCCTGCCAGGCGCGCGGCGGCTGTGCGGCACCGCGCGCGGCCTTTGCGCGCAGCCTCTAGAAGACCCCTGGTGTTGTTCACGAGGGGAGCTGGGGCCCGGCCGCACCGCTCGCCGCAGGCCGCGGTGGGGGAGGGGCGGCCCGTAACGGTCGGCCGGGTCGCGTTCCGAAGCGGCCCCGCGCAGCCTAGGCAGACGACGTACCTAGGGCGCGGGAGCCACGTTATTGCATACTCATCCTCCATCCGGCTCGGGTAGGGATCGGAACCCGGAGATCCAGGCCGGGCTCTTCGGCGCGGGGTTAGCTGGGGAAATCTGTACCCTAGCGACCTGACCACACGCACACACCCCTCGCTTTGCATCTGGGATCTTTTATGAGGAGAGCTGTCGGGGGAGTAGGCAGATGTTCAGACGCAGGCTATTGCTTATCAATGGCTTTTTCAAACATTAAATAGAAAATGGCAAAGTATTCTTTGGAGTCGGGCCATTTGTGTAATCGGGTATTTTATAATTATGATAATGAAAGTGCTAATAGACCGTGTTCAGTAACTTGATGAGGAGCTAAGGATGAATTACTAAATTTCCCCAGTTGCCCGCAGAATGGTATATGGGTGCCTAGATTATTTGATCATGACTCTGCTTCCAAACAAGGATAACCCCACTCAAGCCTCTTATCCAGTCTGGTCTAAGTTTCTCTGTGCATAAGATGGATGGATGAATGGGTTGCCTCCATGACCCTAGACCCTTTCTAGTTCCAAACACAAAGATTCTAGACAGAATGATTATTAACATCGACACTACATTTACTTTAGTAGACACTTGGATTATTGGAATCAGTTTATGAGGTATTTTGGGTTTTTCTTAACTGTAGATGATCACTTAGTTGGGAATATTTTCATGTATGGAGTTTTTGAGAACAAGTCAAAACTACCAGCATAATGCCTGACACCTGTTACATGCTAAATAAATGTTGTCTCCTTTCCCCTTTTCTTTCTGCTTGTTTCCTTTTTATTAATAGTTTTCAATTTTATTTTTAATAGTGTACCATATCAAGCATATGAGATTTTGACTATTCTTAGTGTCATTTATTCATTTTTAAACTTTCTAGTGTTTAATTTTCTTGTGTTGTCAACTGGATTTTTTTTTTAAACCCTCTGGATGAAGCTGTGCATATTAAGCATTTGATGAATTCTGTACAGTTGTGCAAGGAAAGGTGCAAAGAAAGCCAGCCACTAGGATGTACTTAAAATAAACAGATGTCTCATGCTTTTCATCAGTCAGAAGGATTAAAAGTTGACAAGGATGGATCAGCACAGACTGTTACTCATCTATGTATTCATGTTAGAAATTGGATGAGGTACTCTTTCTGCCTGAGCTGACTTTATCATACCTTTTTGACTTGGAAAAGCCTTATTTATACTACTTAGAAATGGTACCTACATATATTGGTAATTGGTTTTAATAAAAGGTTATTATTATGTTAGTGGCAAGTCCAATAATTTCTCATACGCCTAGTATATTAATAACATTCTTATTTTCTCTGCAGTATCAAATGCAGAGTTTCATACTCATCCACAAATACTTAATTTCATGAATTTTAAGGTAAAGAAATAAGACCGTCATTTTTTATTCCATTATTAAATTATTAAGTCAGCTTTTTTTTTTTTTTTCTTTCTGCACAGGGGATTGAATTCACAGGCATTTAATTGCTAAGCCATATCCCCAGCCCTTTTTATTTTTTATTTTGAGACTGGGTCTCAAAAGTTGCTGAAGCTGGCTTTGAATTTGCAGCCCTCCTCCCTCAACCTCCTGAGTCACTGGGATTACAGGCGTGGGACACTGTGCCCAGCTTAGTGTATATTTTAACTACTCATTTTTCTAATATACCAGTAGGAAAATGAAAATGAACTCAGGTCTGTATCTGTGCCAGAGTTACAATAAGTGTTTAGTGTTTGATGAATGAGTGAAATCCCTGTGCTAGTGGTAGAAATGATAAAGAACATTTGAAAAGAATTTTAGAGATCATCTAGTTTAACTCCATCTCACCCACCATAATTGAGGATTCTAGGCTTAGACAGGTTGGATTACTTAGCTATAGTTACACAGCTAGTCAAGATTGGAGATCAGCCTCTTAACTTAGATTTCTGATCCCCAAGGTCAATTTTCTAACAATAGATTTCTGAGCTCCACCAACTGTACTAAAGTTAATATAGAGATTAGCACCATATTTAATTTTTATTTTATTTCTTTGGTACCGAGTATTGAACCCAGAAGCACTCAACTGCTGAACCACATCCCCAGTCCTATTTTGTATTTTATTTAGAGACAAGGTCTCACTGAGTTGCCTAGTGGCTCACTGTTGCTGAGGCTGGCTTTGAACTCAAGATCCTCCTGCCTCAGCCTCCTGAGCCGCTGGGATTACAGGTGTGCTCCACCATGCCTGGTTCCATGTTTAATTTTATACGAAAATGATGTCCATGGGGCTGGGGATGTGGCTCAAGTGGTAGCGCGCTCACCTGGCATGTGTGCGGCCCGGGTTCGTTCCTTAGCACCACATACAAAGATGTTGTGTCCGCCGATAACTAAAAAATAAAGATTAAAATTCTCTCTCTCTCCCCTCTCTCTGTTTAAAAAAAAATGATATCCTTCACAAGTTAGTGGATAAATCTGGATAAATGTTATCTAGTACTAACCTAGTAGCTTAGTGCACCTGCCTATCTTCAATCATGCTGTCACACATATTTTCTAAAAGCAGTGCTGACACTGAAAGGTAAAGCTTTTAAACAGTGATGTTAGATGAAAAACCAAAATAAATTACCCGCATCTTTTAAAAGTTGCTATTTATAGTTGTTTCTGTTTTATTTATTTATTTTCCCATACTTGTGCTGCACTTCTGTTGAGGTAATTTAGCATTTATAGTATCTGATTGAAAATCGTATTAAGGCCTTTTAGAAGAAGCAGATGTTTTGGGAACCAAGGAATCTTAGGCATTTTTCCCCCAGTGGCGGAAAATAATCTCTAACTTGAGTGTAAGGCAAGGACAGAAAACTCACCAGCTGCAGTTTGGAAAGTTTGGCTTAACAGTTCTAAAGACTTACGTAACTTTAGTTTTTCTTGAAATTTGACAAAATTAAGTGAAATAATCCTCTCTTCATTAAACAGAAATAATATTGTGAATGATCAAAATTATACTAAATTTGTTACTGACTCAAAATTTTTAATAAGTCTTTAGATCCAAGGTCTTTAAGAAAAACACACTATACATATTTCAGTTTTTCCTTTATTCTCTCCCCAAACAAAAAGTTGTCTTTTTTTTTTTAACATTTCCCATAACTTCAAAATTTCATATAATAGTTCTTTGTTCAGGTAAACAATTTATTTCCACAGTCAAGAGATAGTATTTTCAGACAACCTAAAGCATGTTTTTAAATGTAATATATCCTAAAGAGAAGGGCACATGTATAGCTAGGAAGAAACTGGGGAAACCTGATACTCAGAGACAAGAGGTTATGGAGGTTAAATGAAAGTTCTTGTCATTGATAGTGAAGAACAGCTTTTACTGCTATTGAATGTTGATAATTATTATAAAGTAGCATAAAAGAAGGAAATTTTCTATAAGGTCAGTATTCTTACCTTTGTCTCTGTTTCTCAAATTGCTTGAGAAGGATGCACGATTTCACTAGAGACCTCATACCCATTTGTTCCACTTTTTGTGCCTTTTGGAAATTCTCTAGTATTCTCAAATCAGCACAGATGAATAAAGAAATAGGAGGTGGAGGGAGCAAACCAGAAAACTGTAGTGTTTTCTAGCTGTTTTGAAGGAATTTGAATATCCCGGCAACCATTGCATTATTTTGATGTTCTAGAGTGAAACACAAACATGGCAAAGTAAGGGTAAAATCCAAGTTAGATGGGCCTGCAAAAAAGTTGGAAGACTCATTTGCAAATTATTTTTATTTGTATATGTAAAAGAGGAGTTAAAGACTTAAGAAATAATTGGTGAACATTGAGAAGTTACAGACTTGTTAAAGTTGCACATTTATATTCTGGAAATTGTTTTCAGTGATCCCAAAGTATTAGATTATTTGTAAGAACATTTTGAGCATTCTACACTAAGAGTGCCAAAAGTTTAATTTAGGCATTAGAAATGGCTACTGACTACTTTTGGAAAGTTTGCCAACATTTATGGGTAAGGATGGAGGAGAAGGTACCAATCTCTTGTCCCACTCAGTAATGGCTTTCTGACCCTTGTAAAATGTTTAGGGAGAAGGGAGAATTCACTGTTGAATTGCTTGAGCCTTATGGGTTTATGGCAATAAGGTTGAATTTTTGTACTCAAAGATGTAATTGATTAATTTTAGAGTAGAGACTGAAGGAATACCAAAGTAGAGACACAGAATGATAGGAGTGAATGAGGGCTTTGTGTGAGGAAGACAATGCAAATTCAAATAAGAAACTTTCATCTTTATTTGTTATTATCCAAGAGTTGAGATTCGACAGATATGATTGAGTTTATTGAACTAAAGATTCATTTAAGTAAGTTAATCATAAATATTTGTTGTGGACCTGTTAATGCCCAGTATGCTAGGTACTAGGAATTTATTCAGTAGTGAACCAAAGTGCTTTTGTTCGTGGAGTTTACATTCTAGTAGAAGGTACTGATAGATAAAATAAGCCAATATGAATAACTGAGCAGTGATAAGTACCATAAAGGAGAGCAAACAGGTTAACAGTCTGTCAGTTATGATCCAATCAAAAGACAACATCCACAGAATATTTTCAATAGGGAAAGTTTAATAGAATTACTATTTCATAGGAATTGGAGTAAAGAAAACTCTAAAGAATATAGGGGTAGTTAGTAGGAACAGTCAGTGTTGGTATAGCTATGATAATGCCATAGTAGGGACACTTCCCTCAAAGCTAGGATCCTGGCCTTGTTGGAGAAAGTGTAGCCATATTTCACTGAATGGAAGAGAAGTCATTTGTGTTGGACTGGTGGAACTTACTGGAAATCTGACATTTAGAACTCTGAGCAAGGATTGATCAACTACAGCCCAAATGCCAGTCATCTGTTTTATGAATTTAATCGGAACATAGCCGTGATCAGTCTATTTATATGTTGCCTATAGCTGCTTTTTTTGTTACACAGAGAAAATCTTGACCTTATCAACAAGCAAAAAATATTTATCTGGCCCTTTTAAGAAAAATTCAGCCCCCTGTTTGAGAGTAAATTTGTTCTTTGGATTTCCATATCCAAGTGTGAATGTTGGGAGAGGTATTGCTAGGGACATTTCACTGCCCAAGGGTAAGAGGGAGTGACAGGGAAAGTTGTTGTGCTTTGTTTGCTTCCTATCATCATGCATTACAAGAGCTAGGTGCTTGCAGGTTCTCTCAAATATCCTCTACCACAAAAGAGTTAATTGTGGCAATTAGAATTTAAGGTACCCTGTTCCATGTTTGCAGAAGGTACAAAAAATAACGTGTTTGGAGCAATAAATTGATAATTGGCACATAAACTGAGTGAAATTTGTGGATACTTGGAAGGGTGAGAAGGAAAGCTGTATTAAAGAGATGGCATTTGAGCACAGACCTAAATGATTAGAAAGGACGGATCACAGAAAGGGGGAGTAGCAAATGTAAAGTCCTTGAATATGGAATGTTTAAGAAAGTAAGAAGGCCCATGTTGTTGATATATAGACTAGGAGAGAGAGATCAGAAAAGTAGAAGCAGATGGCCTAGGGCCATAAGGTTGTAATAGGGATATTGGCAGCTAGTTAGAAGACTGAGAGTTTTCCAGTGTGGTATTGAAAATGGTGGCTGAAAGTAGGCTAGTTGTATTCATAGTGGTCTGAGAAGAGGTCAAATTCTATTTCCACTTTGAAGGTAGAGCTTCAAGACTTGCTAGTAAATTGTCTGTAGAGAAGGAACAAAGAATTAACAACGATTCAGATTTAGCCTGAACAGAAACGTTGGTTGAGGTTACTGTTTTTAAATTTGAGATTAAAAATGAATCATTGAGGCTGAGTGCCATGGTGCACACCTGTCCAGTACCTGGGAGGCCGAAGCAGGACCATCAAAAGTTGAAAGCCAGCCTCAGCAAAAGCAAGGCACTAAATAACTTAGTAATACCCTGTCGCTAATAAAATATAAAGTAGGGCTGGGGATGTGGCTTAGTGGTCAGTTGAGTTCTCTGAGTTCAATCACTGGTCATAGTAGTTCCCTCCTCCCCTTTCCCCTCCCCCCAAAAAAGGTGAGAGAAATGCAGTACAGGAAGAACAGGAATATTTCTGAACAGCTTGATGGATTTCCCTACCCTGAGATATCCAAGTGGAAATGTTGGGTATGAGTTATTGGGTATGAGTTTGGCTTTCAGGGCAGAGTTTGGCGCTTGTGAGCGGCAAAGTCATGGGGCTGAATGAAATCTGGGAAAACTGATGAAGCAACTGGAACTGAAAGATTGGGTATTCAGCATCCAGAGGATGTAAAGTCAAGAACAAGCCAGCATAGGAGTCTGAGAACAAACAGTGGAAAAAGAGGAATATCAGGGAGTAAGGTCATCGAAGTTAATGAAAGAAAATGGTTTAGGAAGATAAATGATCAACTGTGTCACATGCTGTTAGTAATATTTTTATATCAGGTGTCTGTAAGGTATGTCTATATATGAATTAATTGCTTGGAATTAGAACATGAATATTTTAAGATAGTGCACGTTGTTTCTCAAAGAGATCAAATCTATTTTTTTTTAATAGAGAGAAAGAGAGAATTTTTGATATTTATTTTTTATCTTTTGGCAGACACAACATCTTTGTTTGTATGTGGTGCTGAAGATCGAACTCGGGCCGCACACATGCCAGGTGAGTGCGCTACCTCTTGTGCCACATCCCCAGCCCGAGAGCAAATCTATTTACTCTCCTATTATTAGTTGTGCTTGAATTTCTCAGTTAATTTTCCTCCTCAAACTGTATATTATCAGTCTTAATTTTTAACAAATGGATATTGTGGGTGGCCACCATGTCCTGTGACCAGAGTTTTCCTCTCCTGATTAGTTGAGGCCCTATCAGTTACTTTCAGTGATCCTGCCAGTTTCAAGTGACTGTAGATGGTGGCCCCTATCTTGAGAGTAGTAAAAATGCCGCCAAGTGTGTCTTCATGCTTGGGCATGCCTTCCTACATCCCCAGGGATCTAGTTACCTTACCTGTCCTTGTAACCCTGGCCCTCTTGACCTTTTTTGGATGGAAATTTCTAAGAACCAGAGTCCCCCTGAATAAAAGACCAAGCCAGAACCTGCTAGCTCTCTCGCGCCAGCCTCTTGTGACATTCCTAGCTCTCCCTTTTGGGGAGCTTGAGGCTGAAGGCAGAGGAGCTTTAATTCCTGGGATTTGAATTTAGAGGTAAATTGTGTGTCTGTGTTTTATTTGATACCTTAGGAAATTCACTGGAGCGACCTCTAGTTTAGCTGCCCGAGCTGGCTGTGGGCAGTAGGATATAAAATGTTTTCTCAGTGAGATTTTTATATTTCCCCAATTACTAGTAAGTTCTAAAATCTTTTCATGTTCAGTTAGCCATATGTTTTCTGTGACATGTTTGTTTTGTACATTTTTCTATTTGTCTTTACTTTTATTCTTTGCAGGAATTCCTTATACTTTATATTCATGTTTTGGTTATATGTGTTGCCTTCATTTTCTCCCAGTTTGTGGCTTATGTACCTTTTCTGATGAGTATCGCTCCTTAATTTTAGTATAGTTCATCAATTTTTTGTGGTTCATGCTTTTTCTTTTTTGGGTGTGAGTACCAGGAATCTAACTCAGGTACTGAACTACATCCCCAGCCCTAATTTGTATTTTTTATTTAGAGAAAGGGCCTCACTGAGTTGCTTAGTGCCTAACTTTTGCTGAGGCTGGCTTCGAACTCGTGATCCTCCAATCTTAGCCTCCTGAGCTACTGGGATTACAGGTGTTTACCACCGAGCCTGGCTTTTTGTTTCTTTTTACAAATAAACTTTTAAGTATTTTTTAATAGCACTGCTTCATCTTTACTTTAAAAATCTTTTTTTTTTTTTAAATTAAGAGAGAATTTGACGTATTGGTTAATTTAGGGAGAATTAATAGCTTTACAACACATTTGTCCTTTTTATTTTAGTATTAAAGATTCTGTGTATGTATACACTTGTGTGTATTTTAGGTCCTGTATAATTTTAGAACTCTTTTTAGATTCTTAACATTGTTCTATTGTTACTGGTATATTTTTTTTTTTGTTGCAGTTGCAGGTTGTTTGAAAGGTTTTGCATTTCACATGAAATACAAAAGTTTTAAAGGTTTGCATTTCATGTCTTGAATTCAGGTGGGATTGATTTCTGTGTGTGGTTTGAGGGATCTGGTTTCACTATTTCCTACATATTCAGTTGTCTAGCACCTTTATTGAAAAGCTCAGTATTTGATTTCCAAATCATCGATGTTCCCACTTGTTTTTTTAATTGTAGCAAAATGTAAATGGCGTAAAACTAACTGTTTTTGCCATTTTGAACATATAGTTTGGTGGCATTAAATGCATTCACATTGTTAGGTAACATTTATTGCCTTCTACCTTCAGAATGTTTTTCTTCTTTCCACACTAAACTCCATGCCCACAAAATAGTAATGCCCAACTCTTTTTGCGGCTCCTAAACACCACCATTCCGCTTTGTTTTTATGAAATTGACTTTTCTTGATATTTCATGTAAGTGGAATTGCATAGTATTTATACTTTTGTGACTATCTTATTTCATTTATCATAATGTCTTTAAGGTTCATCCATGTTGCAGCATGTGTCATGACTAACTTTTTAAGACTGAATATTTCATTGCATATACTACATTTTGTTTATCTATTCAACTGTTGGACATTTTGGTTGTTTCTGCCTTTTGGCTATTATAAATAATGCTATTGTGAGCTTCAAAGTTTATGCTTCTTTTTCTTCTTTTAGGTACATATCTATAACAGGAATTGCTGGATATTATAGTGATTGTTTTCATTTTTTGAGGAACTACTATACTCTTTCCATAGCAGCCACACTTTTATATTCCATTGGCAATTCACACGAGTTCAAATTTCTCCACATCTTCATCAATACTTATTTTTTGATTTTTGCTCATGACCATCTTAATGGCTACGAAGTAGTAGGTATCTCATTGTGGTTTTGATTTTACTTCTAATGATTAGTGATATTGAGTGCCTTTTCATGTGCTTATTGACTATATTTGTAAATGTTCTTTGGAGAAAGGTCTACTACAGTCCTTTGTTTTGTTTTAATTAGGTTGTTTGATTTTTGTTGTTGAATTGTAGGAGTTTTGTATGTATTGTGGATATTTATTAGATCCTCCTCCCTCAGCCTTCCTACCCTCTGGGATTACAGGCTTGGGCCCCCTCACCTGGCCACTGTTAACTTTCAGTGTTAATGTAGTAAACATATAGCTTAGAGTTTTGCAGTTGATTTGTAATCAGTGCATCTTAGTATAGTGTCTACTACAGATACTGATAAAATGTGTTTCTTTTTAATTTATCTTATTTATTTTATTGTTATACAAGATAGCAGAAATGGTCTATTTTTCTTATTTAATGGAAATGCTAATGATATAATGCAGTATTTGGTGTCAGGTAGATATCAAAAAATTTAATTGCAGTTTGGAACTTACTTGCAATTTGTTGTTGTTGCCATTATCAGGAATAGAATTTTGATTTGAAGGTATCATGGAAGGACTGGTCAGGACAGGTTTGGGATTCATATATATGAGTGTGCCAGAGAACCTTAACTAATTGACCTTTTCTGGTTTTCTTTAGAGTGGCCAAAGTTTTCTGGTCTTGGATGAACAAAGATTTGCAAAAGAAATTCTTCCAAAATACTTCAAGCACAATAACATGGCAAGCTTTGTAAGGCAACTAAATATGTGTAAGTATGGACAGCAGTTTATTTGTTCTGCTAACCAATTACTGATTAAACCATTTTTTTCTCATTAAGATGATAAAGGAAAATTCCACACAAGCAGTGTGACTTTTTGACTGTTGTCTAATTTCAGTCTGAGTAAATTTTCAATCTTTTTCAGATGGTTTCCGTAAAGTAGTACATACTGACTCTGGAATAGTAAAGCAGGAAAGAGATGGTCCTGTTGAATTTCAGCATCCTTACTTCAAACAAGGCCAGGATGACTTGTTGGAGAACATTAAAAGGAAGGTAAGTTGTTGTTAATATTATTTAGCTAAGATTTTGACATGTATGATTGACCAATGAGCAGTTTTAGCTATTGTAATTCAGAATGTACAGAAAATACACAGGTGTTCTTTGTTAGAATGAATCAGACCAATAAAACTTTAATTAAATATTCTATCCTCCACCTTTCCCTGTGTTCATCTGTAGTGAGAGCTCATTCTTCATTTTCTTGATGAAAGGAAAATGCTTACAACATTCTGATTGAGGATGAAGAGTCATTATTACAATAGGAAGGTTCATTCCTGTGTTGACTGAAAAAAAGTCCTCACTGTAGGACTTTTTTTGTTGTTTACTGATATATATCCATTGTACAGAATAAGTCCTTTGTACATGATAGGCATTAATTATTACATTTTTGAATGAATATCTTTTGGTGAAATAAGATATTTTTACTAAATCCATAAAAGGGCTGTAAACGATGAAAGAAAATGACCTACCATGTAGCCATTACTGTATAAATTTAATTAAAAGTGGAATGTGGTAATAAAAAGGCTTGAAAATTACAGGGAATTTGGCAGAAGAAAAAGAAAAAAACCCTAAGATGTTACTGCTCATGGAAACTTAGAGAAATTTTTGTTTTGTTTTGTTTTCTGATTATTTCTTGCTTTCTCTCTGGATGAACTGTGAAGTGTATTCTTTTCCTAGAATTCCACCCTGTGCTTTTAGAACAAAATCTCCCTTTGAGTAGATCACAAAAAATTCTTATAATAGGGAAGCTTTGAATTATAATCATGGGTGTGCCGTGTATTTTTGATTTTCTAAATTTGCTTTTTGGAAAGTTTCGTTTTCAAAACCAGAAGAAAATAAAATTCGCCAGGAAGATTTAACAAAAATTATAAGCAGTCCTCAGAAGGTTCAAATAAAACAGGAAACAATTGAGCCCAGACTTTCAGAATTAAAATGGTAAGCCATTCTTCCAAATATAATACTAATGTGTTGGGTGTTGGAGTTGTCTGGTGCATTGGTTCTTATTACTTTTGATTTGTAGTCATAGACTTAACTTTAATAATATGTTTTAATTGTGATGGTCAGGATCACATATGAACCTAAGAACATCAAAACAATTTGATAAACAAATATTACTGAAGAAACAATAAGTCTTTAGTGTAGGAAATACATTTCTACTTAGGTGTTCACAAACAAAAGAGCGCACACACAAAAAATCTTATATATTACTCATCCTTTTTTTTTTTTTTTCCTTCTCCTCCTTTAAAATTCTTCCATGAGTTCTATTAGGAAAAAGTAGGACACAAAAAGTTGGGAATAAAAGAACCCAAGAGATTTGCCCTACTTGATATTTGTTCTGCATAGGTGTGGGAGAATGTTATTTAAACCTTTTTCTTCAAAAAGGTGCTTTGTTTTGTTTTATGACATTACTTGATAGGTTTTCCTAACTTACCAAAGTAATAAGTTTATATATATATATATATATATATATAGAGAGAGAGAGAGAGAGAGAGAGAGAGAGAGAGAGAGAAGTATTTTACTACTCTTAGTAAGCAGCTGAGATTTTTCCCTTTAATAGTTTCCAAGGGCTTGAGAGTAGTTCCTTGATGTATTCTTCACCCATTTCAGATATGGACTGATTTGCATATTCCTAACTATATTTTAAAGTAACCTTGGGCTTTGGTTCTTTTTTTGAATAAATATAAATTTCTCCATTTTGCATATTTTATTTAATCACTGAGGATGTGTCTGTTGGCTATACTTTGACCTAATTCTTTGAATCTCAGTTTAGCTCTTAAGGAAATAGATCCCCAGATCATCCTTTAAGTGTTAGAGGCAATGATCTTCTCCTTTAGTAGGTAGATAATAGCATCTTTAAAGGTACGTCTGAAAAAATATAGCAGTTATTCAGTAAGTAAGTATTAAAGAAAATCTCCTTTTCATATACCTCTGTATTTAAATCCACATTTCTTTTTGTAATAATTCAGACTGAGAAAATAGCTTTTGTGGAGATTAACAAAAGTTGAAAATTATTTAATTGGTAGATTATCTTTTATATCTTCTCACCATTTTCACTCTGCTAATGACAATGCAATTTCAATTAAGAAACAGCAAAGGAAAAGAATCTTAGTATTGGGCAAGTTATTGGTTTGACATTGTTGAATATTCCATCTTTTAAAAAAATAAAACGGTGGTTTGCATATGCTTGTTTGAGACAGTTATCAAGGTAGTTTGAGAGTCTCACTTTAGTTTGGCTTTAACAGTTATAGAATTATCTGTGTGACACTGGGCAGGTTCCCACAAATTCTCTGTACCTCAGTGTCCTAATCTTTCAAGATAATTCTTCCTTACTTGGCTGATTTTAGAGAAATTTAAATGCTTAATTGAAACGTTTAGCATAGTGCCTGAAGCACATCAATTGTTCAGTAAATGTCACTTTTGTTTCCTAAGATGATTCACAAAGTCTAACCTCACTTAAGTGATGAACATTAAAAAAAGTAATGAACCACATTATCAAAAGGAGTAAATTGCTTGCTGCTATATGGATATAGAAGTGTGTTTTAAGTGGGGTTTTTTTTTTTTTTTTTTTTTTTTTTTGTATATTTTGCCATGAATAGCAGATAATACATTTAAGAAGGAATGATTCTGGAGTTGTGTTGAGATAGTTGTCATTCCTGTATTATTGAACCAGGTTTCTGTATTTTATTATAAAAATATGTATTTTTATAATACATATCATAGTGAAAACAAACATAGTTAAGTTCTCTAGGTTTGTGTTTTTTAATTCTCTAGTATTCTTAATTAAGATACTGGGGTTTGGTTTTCTGACTAAATCTTTTTTGTTTATTTTATTTATTTTTTAATTATAATAGTGAGAATGAGTCCCTTTGGAAGGAGGTGTCTGAATTAAGAGCAAAGCATGCACAGCAGCAACAAGTTATTTGAAAGGTAAGAAGCTCTTTTTCTTGTGACTATCATTTGCATTTGTTTAATGAATTATGTGTGTAACACAAAAAAACCTCTGTTGAGTAGTTAGTAATTGATCTTTGTTTTTTATGTATTAAATACACAAAAGTAAAATTTTGAAGACAAATTAAGCCAAGTGTTATATATCCTTTTTAACAACAGCAGAAACATTTCTCATAGCTAATGATGATTGTTCTATACTCTCATATAATATCTCAGTAGCTTTTACCTGGCATAACAATTTTGAGATACTTTATTCTTGGGAGCTTAATTAATACACTAGCCAATTTCTTAGCACTTATTATTATTATTATTATAAAACAGTCTTACTGTGTTTTGTGGAAGATTTCCCTTTACTTTTTACTATAATAGGCATAGTTAATTTTTAAATAATTTGACCCAATTAGGAATTCAAAAGGATTTTTCAGTGGATGCGATAATTAGTTTCTGCATAAAATCATAATATAATGATTACCATAATAAAATAAAATCATTAATATAATGCTGTAAAATGAATGTTAGATTTTATATTGAACCTAAAATGTGTTCTTCTGATTTAATGTTTGCATATCAACTTTCATTTGTTAATAAGAGATGAAATATGAAAATAATTAAGGCAGCTATTTTTTTCTTATGAGTAAATGAATGGACTCTAAGCTGCAGGATTTTAAATGGGAAGATGGGGGAGAGCTTTAGCTTGTTCCTACTTGGAAGGCCCTTGAACTAAAAATAGGTCTGTGACTGACGGGATCTGGGTCTAGTGGAGCAAACTTAGAGCAGAAATAAATAGTAATTGCAGCGTTTGGCCTGTAGTCAAAATAGATTCTTCTTCTTCTTTTTTTTTAATCAATGTGCAAATTAAGGTTGAATATAGGAGAATTCAAATCTAAGTGTTTAGTTTAAATATGTGTTTTAAACATTTATATCGGGGTCTCTAATGCATACCCCTGTTAAGAATATCTGATTTAAAAGAAGACATGTATTTTAATATGTACTTAAATATTTTTCAGAAAACACAATTTTGATTAAATGTTAACTAAAAATACACCTTCATCTGTAGGGTTTTTTTTTTTAAACAAGAATTATTAGTATAATAGTTACATTGCATTTCAGTTTTTCATGAACACTAATATTTTTTCACCATCAAATTTATATTTAAATATATCTGTATTGGTGAGTGGATTTGCATAATTCATGATGACAAACACTGATTTTTAATGTGCCCCTGGAATTGGCTCCTAAGTTTGCTATTTAATGTTGGCTTTTGATTAACTTAGTATATATGAGTATATACTAAGTATATAAGTATATTGAGGTACCAGTTATAGGAGTTATCAAGTACAGAAGTTAAATGATAAAAATGTTAAATGTTGCTGGGCAAAGTGGTGGATGCCTGTAATTCAGCTACTCAGGAGGTTGAGGCAAAAAAGTTTGCAGCCAACCTGGGCAACTTAGGGAGACCTGTCTCAAAATTGAAAATAAAGGGCTGAGAACATAACTCAATCCATAGTACTGTTTTTTTTTTTGTTTGTTTTGTTTTTTAAAGTCTGATGCCTATCTGCTTCAGAGAAAAAGCACTATACAACATGATGCCAGTGTCAAGAGAACTGAGGAAAGAATTTTGGGCAGTGATTTTTATTTATTTATTTATTTATTGATACCAGAGATTAAACCCAAGAGGTGCTCAACCACTGAGCCATATCACCAGCCCTTCTTATTTTTAATTTTGAGACAGGGTCGCTTTAAGTTGCTGAGACTAGCTTTGAACTTGGGATCCTTCTGCCTCAGCCTCCTGAGACACTAGGTTATAGGCATGCCACCACCATGCCTGGCTAGTGATTTGTTTTTTCTGAAATTCAGTCACTGATGTTTTTAGAAACCTGTGATAATATTTATTTTATGAATTCAAAAAATTGAAGTTGAATTGTTCCATAGATATCTTTAACCTTCAATGTTGCATTTTCACTGGCTGTTAGCATTTTTTTTAAATAAACAATTTAGTGTCTTTGTCATAGACTCTAATGCTGTCTTAACTCTTCAGTTAAAATGTTTTAATATTTGTTCATTGAAAAGTTGATATTGATTGTAAAGCATTCTACTTTGTAGCCATTTTTTTTTGGAGGGTGATGTGCAGTTTTAAAGCTATAGCTTAGGTATTTTTAATTTATAATATTCTATTTTAATTATTTACTTATTTCATAAAGCTTGTAAGTGAGTCTTCTGCAGAATTAAATAGTTTTTCAACATTTTTGGCCTTGATTCCTAGCCTCTCTTTGATACACTGCTTTTTATAGTTGAGTTTATGATCCTTAATTTTTTACCACCTTTAGGTAGAAAGTTGATAATGTAATTTCAAGGCATACCCTGAGTCACTCTTTCTCATGCAGCATTATCACTTGGAAAGCTTACTAAACACAAGTATTACTGGGCTTCTTCCTCAGAATTTCAGATTCATCAGTTTTGTAATGGGGCTGATCATTTACATGTCTAACCTGTTCCCATGCCAATGCTGCTGGGCTGTGGATCACACTTTAAGAAACAGTGCTAAAAAATTTGAAAGCTTCTTCATGTTTTGATGTGTTTTAAGTTTTTCCTATAAATTTAATCACATGTCAAAGATTAAATCAGCATATCTTGATTGTGAGCAGGGAGGTTTCATAGATGGGTCTCAACAATAATCTTCATAGAACCAGCTTTTTCTGACTTCATAATTTTATGATCTGTTCTGAGAACTGGCAATTCCTTTTGCCTCTAATTATATTACGTAGTATGAGGAAAATGTTTCCTGTCAAACACCAGTTTTCTATTTTGCATAATGTGATCTTGAAATCATTTTAAGTAAAAGATAGGAACTAAAAAAAAAAAAATCTGCCTGAAAGCTGGTGTGTTTTATTTTTTTCCCCTTTTCTATTAGTGTATTATACATAACAGTGGATTTATTATAATGTATTCATATGTGCACACAATAAAACAGTATAATTTATTCAATTTCATTTTCTACTGTCTTCCTCCCCCATCCCCTTCTTCTAGTCTACTGGTCTCCCTTTTTTAAAATTTGTTCTAATTAGTTATGCATGACAGTAGAATGCATTTTGACACATTGTACACAAAAGGAGCACAACTTCTCATTCCTCTGACTACACGGTGCAGTCACACCATTAGTGTGATTATACATGTACACAGGGTAATAATGTCTGTCTCATTCTACCCTCCTTCCCATCCTCACTGCCCCACCTCTCTCCTCATTCCCCTCTGCACAATCCAACATTCCTTAATTCTTTCTTACCTGTCTGTGCCCACTATGGATCAGCATCTGCTTATCGGAGAAAACGTTTATTCTTTGGTTCTTTTGGGGGATTGGCTTATTTTACTTAGCATGATGTTCTGTAGTTCCATCCATTTGCCTGGTTCCATAGTTTAGCTATTGTGAATTGAGCTGCTGTAAAACATGATGAGGCTGTGTGAATATAGTATGCTGATGTTAAATCCTTTGGGATAGTTGGGTCAAGTGGTGGTTCCACTCCATGTTTTCTGAGGAATCTCCATAATCCTTTCCACACTGTACCACTTTACTTTGCCACCAGCACTTTTTTTTGCCAACGCTTTACTATTGCTTATATTCTTGATAATTACCATTCTGACTAGTATTAGAGTGGTTTTGATTTGCGTTTCTCTAATTGCCAGAGATGTGCAACAGTTTTTCCTATATTTGTTGATTGGGATTGTATTTCTTCTTTGAAATGTCTGTTCAGTTCCTTGGCCCATTTATTGATTGAGTTGTTTTGTTGGTGTTATTTTTTGAGTTTTTAATATATTCTGGATATTAATGCAGTATCTGAGGTGTACGTGGTAAAGATTTTCTTCTATTCTGTAGGCTGTCTCTTCACATTCTTGGTTGTTTTCTTTGTTGTGAAGAAGCTTTATAGTTTGAATCCATCCCATTTATCGATTCTTGATTTTATTTCTTGCCTTTTAGAAGTCTTGTTAAGGAAGTTGGTTCTTAAGCTAACATGGTGAAGATTTAGGCCTACTTTTCTTCTTTTAGGCACAAGGTCTTTTTTCTAATGCCTAAGTCTTTGACCCACTTTGAGTTTTATGCAGGGTGAGAGATAGGGGTTTAAATTCATTTTGTTACATGTGAATTTCCAGTTTTCCCAGCACCATTTGTTGAAGAGGCTCTCTTTTCTCCAATGAATATTTTTGATTCCTTTGTCTAGTATGAGATATCTATTTATGTGGGTTTGTCTCTGTGTCATTTTTTCTCTACCATTGGTCTACGCATCTGTTTTGGTGCTAGTACCCTGCCGTTTTTGTTACTATAGCTACTGGAAATATTTTCTTGATTTTTTTCTTATGTGCCAGGTGCTGTACACTGTGTGTGTGTGTGTGTGTGTGTGTGTGTGTGTGTGTGTGTATACCTATATACCTATCACTTAAATATATATTATATTACATAATATATGTAACTATATATTTAACGTTAATACAACCACTATTCCTATTCTGTTTCTCACTCCTAGAGAAACAAAAAGTTAGAAAATTCCTTTGCTGAGCATTACACAAAGGCATTTTCTTCAGCACGGCCTGCTAGACTATACTTTGTATATGGAACATACAGAACGTAGAACTTTTTCTTTTTCTCCTTCTCCCCCCCCCCCACTTCCTTTTCCATTTTTTTACTTTTTGGAGATGGGGTCACACGGCATTACATGTTGCCCTGGGTGGGCTCTAACACCTGGACTCAAGTTATGCTCTACCTCAGCCTCCTGTGTAGGTGGAACTGCAAGTGCCAGGCTGGTATGTAGAACTTCCAGCATTCTTGATAAATTGTCCTTTTAATTGAGTTGCCCTAACATGCTCCAACATTATTTCTAGCCTTTATTATTTAGTATCTGGGATGGAGATATATATATTTCTATATTACCAATTAGTAACTATATTTACACACATGGTATTTGTTACTCATCTGGGAAAGATGTGGATTCTTCTAACTCCACCAGTGCAAATTTCCAGGATGATTTCACCCCATTGCACCATTCTACAAGAATTATAGGGTAAGAATGAAGCCCGAACATGCCACTTCAGAATGCATCCTCTATATTTTATATATATATATAATAAAATATATGATGTGTGTGTATGAAATATATAAAATTTTACCATTTATTGATGGATTTATATGTTGATCATGAAATGCGTATGTTGACAGCATCTTTATCTATTGACAAATTAAATATTTTCCTTGCTATAATTCTTCTTGGCGTGCTTAACACTTATCGAGGGAGGTGGGATAGAGGGAAGTTAAATTTAAAACGTTCCTTTATTTTTTAATAATTTTAAATTGCTGGTAGTAGTATATGATAATTCATGCATTTTCTCACTTATCTACCCAACTTTCTAAAGATATGGATAATATATACGGTTGCATATGGGATCCACTTTAAAAAACTAATAATTGGGATAGCTTATGTTTTTTATTACTTTTTAAAAAAATAAATAACAGAATAAGTAGAGTTATTGCAAATTCTTGAATATTTTGGTAAATTTTTATCTTCTGCTTTCTCACTTCGATTGCTTTGTTTCATTTTAATTTTACATGATTACCAAATATAACAGTGGACTAATAACTGTTTTAATGATAGCAATTTAACAAACTTCAGAATTACTTCCCTGTTTTCATGACTAACAAGTTCTCTGTCTAGGATAATTGTGTCTGGCTCATTCTTCAGTTTCCAAACTGAAACAATTTCGGTTTGGAAGTTAATTGTCGGAATGAAGATAGGATTGATGTTGGTCTTTCTGAGAATCAATGATCTGTGATTACAGGACCCCCCCCCCAAGAAAAAAAAGCAGTTGGGGGAGATAAGTGTGTATATAGAGAAAGTGTTTACTATGTTAATTAAAATTAAGGCAATCTCATTAGTTTGCATAAAGGGAAGTTTTTATGAGGTAGGTGCTTAATCTTGTGATAGAGACTGGGTGTATTCAAGCATGGTCTTGTCTCCACAATCTGGAAATTTCACCTCATGGATTCTTTTTTTTTTCTTTTTGGTACTGGGGATTGAAACCAGGGACACTCAACCACTGAGCCACATCTCCAGCCCCAAAGCAGCCTCTCTTTTTCTTGAGTTTACATCTTTAAGAACTCAGGTGGGATAGGTTTGCCTGTAATTTCAGGGACATAAGAGGCTGAGGCAGCATGATCTTAAATTTGGGGCTAGCCCCAGCAATTTATCAAGCCTGGCTGAAAATTTAAAAATAAAAAGAACTGAGGATGTAGCTCAATGGTAAAGTGCCTATGGGTTCAGTGTTCAGTACCAGAAAAATAAAAATACACAATGATTGAAGTTTATTTAAGTGCTCAAAAATTCCGCTTAAATTTCACTTAAGAAAATTTGTTTTAGAGCCAATGGGTTGATGTTCACTTAACCTATTGTTGTTTATCAGTGCCAAATATAATCCAGGTTTCAAGAGTACAGAGTGAAATAAAAAGTTGAGAAATTTTCTACTATGGAGTAACAATCCTAAATGTAATTCCCATACCTCTAAGGATCAGAAGGAGTTAAGATAAGGCCCTGCTTTCCAAGGTGTTTAAATTCCAACAAGTTAATGAGGAGGCAGTTTTGTAGAGTTGGGGACAAAGCAAAGAGATGAAGCACGTGGGCTGTAACAGACATACCCATTGGGACCAGAGCAATTTTGGAGCTAAACTGACAGAACGCATTTATAAGACCTCTCTCACAAGCATGAGTTGAACAGTAAATGACAACATAGTGTGTAGTTCTCACCTGATGGCTGGTGCAGAGAAAGTGGCCAACAAACAGAGCCTGCTGCCACTTTGTTCCTATTTGCTTTTTGTTTTGTTTAGGATCATTTTCCTTATTACCCTTTAGAAGGGGTTTGGGTTTGCTCCCATTACTCTCTTCCCAGAGCCCATTTTCAGGAGACTCTTTTCCTTGAGCTGTTCTTTCTCTATGTCTGTTCAGGAAACAAAACCTCAAGGTGGCAGAAATAAAATTTAAAAAAAGGAAGAATTTTTGGAAAGTTAATGGTTAAGTAGATCCTAAGGATTATATGAATCACCTCATAATGTCTCTTGCCTTCGAGATAGCGGAGCAAGTAGACATAATTACTCCGATTGCTATCAGAAACTAGTGACTGCATTTGTGTCCTGGGCTAGAAAAGGAAATCTTCTTGGTCCTTCTTATTCATCTCCAAATCTGAGAGAGAAGTCAGGCCTGTGTTAGTCAGTCTCTCCTCATAAAAGACTAATATAAAAATTTAAGCCCCTCTTAGCATCTGCTGAAGTGAGAATCCACGCTGTACCCCAGCTGTGTCTACTGTTGAAGAAGGCGTCAACAATACCAAGTGTCCTTTTCTCCCTTTAGACCATTCCTCCTGTGTGTGTGTGTGTGTGTGTGTGTGTGTGTGTGTGTGTGTGTGTGTGTTTGTGTGTGAGAAGACTTTTTCATCACTTTGACAACATACCTGAGAAAATTAAATGAGTAAATATTTATTTTGGTTCAATTTCAGGCTCCATTGCTGTGGCCTGAAGTGAGGCAGATTACCATGGCAGAGAGCCTGGCTTCAAAACAGAGCTTCTCAACTCATGGAGATCAGGGAAATGGTGAGGGGAAGAGAGGACTGAGGAATATGATGTACCCGTCCAGGGAATCAACTCCAATGGCCTACCCTCCAACTAGGCCCTACCGCCCCCACAGTTTTGACCAACTCCCAATAGTCCTGTCCAATCATGAACCCATCAGTGGATTGATCCACAGATGAGGTTAGAGCTCAGGATTCGATTCACCTTTCTGTAGAGTCCGTTCTGAATGCTGGTAGATTGGGGTCCAAGCTTTCAACACATGACCTTTGGGCAACATTCCAGATCCAAATTATAGCAGGGTGCCTCCTTCTCTTTAGGTGTTCTGTGTTTGTTTATTGTTTTCAATCACAAATAATGATCCTTTTTCAGTGTAAGACCTATCACATTTGGCTTGAATCTGGTTCCAGTGGTGGTTGCTCCTCCTGCTGAAAGGCATTTCTGATCACTCAAGATTCAGTCTTCTGGCATGGTTCGCTCTGACCACAGCTGTTTGTCATTTTATATTTCTATTATGAGAGAGAAACCTACCTACTGTATTCGAAACTGACCATCCAAATGAAAGCATTTCTCTTCTTCCAAAGAGAATGTTTGGAATGTTCCTGGAAGCTATGGGGGATATGGAGGGAAAACCCCGGCTCATTCGCGAACACATGTGACAAAAAGCATCCAATAATCATAAGGGTATCCTTATACATATATTCAGTGCCCAAAAAGCACAAGGTATTGTGATAGATACTGTGAACAACATAAAGCTGTGTTATATACATTTCCTGCTGTGAAGTGCAATTGAATACAGTCAATCAGTGGAGAAGATGTTCCATAGAGTGATCCTTGAATTATAGTACGAGGTCAGCCATTGACGACTGTGGTGGTGAGGATCTCATATGGGGCAAAAGACTGAGTAAGAAAGAATAAGCCAGAAGTAGAGAGCCCTTAATAATGTGGCTTTGTTAAAACACCGTTGAAGGTTAAAATAATGAAAGCTTTTTGAGTCTATAAACATAGGGTGATAAATTCTATGCAAGACATTAAGTTTGTACTTCTTTTAATACCTCATAATTCATTCAAACATTTTCTTATAGATTTCAGTAGAATTTTTAAATCTCTTCAATGTGGGCCTCGTCTCTTCTTGTCTCTTTTTTTAAATTTTTATTGGTTGCTCAAAACATTACAATGATCTTGACATATCATATTTCATACATTTGATTCAAGTGGGGTATGAATTCTTACTTTTACCACGTGTACAGTTTGCAGGATCACATTGGTTATACGTCCAAGTTGATACATACTGCCATACTAGTGTCTGTTATATTCTGCTGCCTTTTCTATTTATTCCCTCCCTATCCCCCCTTCTGTCCCCTCCCCTCCCATAATCTCTCTCTACCCCAGCTACTGTAATTCATTTCTCTCCTTTTTTCCCCTTTCCCCTCACATCGTCTTATATGTAATTTTGTATAACAATGAGGGTATCCTTCCATTTCCATGAAATTCCCCTTCTCTCTCCCATTCCCTCCCACCTCTTGTCCCTTCCAATTGGTAATCTTCTTTTCATGCTCTTCCAGCCTGCTCTGTTTTGAGTCCCCCTCCTTATATGAAAGAAGACATTCAGCATTTCTTTTCTAGGGATTGGCTAACTTCACTTAGCATAATCTCCTCTAATGCCATCCATTTCCCTGCAAATGCCGTGGTTTTGTTATTTTTTAGTGCTGAGTAATATTCCACCGTGTACAAATGCCACATTTTTTTAATCCATTCATCTGTTGACTGGCATCTAGGTTGGTTCCACATTCTAGCTATTGTGAATTGTGCTGCTATGAGCCTTGATGTAGCTGTATCCCTATAGTATGCTCTTTTTAGGTCTTTGGGAATAGTCCGAGAAGGGGAATAGCTGGGTCGAATGGTGGTTCCATTCCCAGCTTTCCCAGGAATCTCCATAATGCTTTCCAAATTGGCTGCACCAATTTGCAGTCGCACCAGCAATGTACAAGTGTACCTTTTCCCCCACATCCTTGCCAGCACTTGTTGTTGTTTGACTTCCTAATGGCTGCCATTCTTACTGGACTGATTTGGTGTCTTAGAGTGGTTTTAATTTGCATTTCTCTGATTGCTAGAGAGGGTGGGCATTTTTTCCGTGTATTTTTTGATTAATTGTATATCCTTCTCTGAGAAGTGTCTGTTCAGGTCCTTGGCCCATTTGTTGATTGGGTTGTTTGTTTTCTTAATGTTTAATTTTTGAGTTGTTTGTATACTCTGGATATTAGGGCTCGGCACATTTGTATTTTTAAGAATTGGCATAATCAATGAAATGTTCCGCACACGTTTGTAGGAAGATTAACATAACACTCCAGTGACAATACAGTAGTAGAAGGATTGATTTGGACTGACAAGTTGTTCAGTGAATGATATATTACCCATAAATTTGAATTCTCATTATCATAAGGAAGCAAGGTGAAAATAAGAATTTAAGAGAGTGTTGGGGATGTGGCTCAAGTAGTAGCTCCTTCACCTAGCATGCGTGAGGCATGGGGTTTGATCCTCAGCACTACCTAAAAAAATAAATAAAATAAAGATGTTGTGTCCACTAAAGGCTAAATAATCAATATTTTTAAAATAGAATGTAAAATAGTCCATAAATGTTATATACAAACTGTGAAAGTAGATTCTTCAACAGATTAATTGTCTACCTCGAACTAGAATCAGTTGCCTACTGATTTGCCTGGATGATGTTCTCAATTCTGGTTTTTTTTTTTTTTTTTTTTTTTTTTTTTTTTTTTTTTCATTCCACTGGGCAAACATCTGCAGGGCTTTCTTGATGGCAACATAGTGATTACTGAGCTCTACCCTATTAGAAATACAACTAGTTTTCAACTCATGAAAGTCTATAAAAGCCACTTTTTTAGAAGTCTCTAAACTTTGGAACTATTCAATGATACTCTATTTTTGCCAGCAATACACAATATATATATATATTTTAATGTAAAGGGCAAGGTATTGAACAGACACTTCACAGAAGAAGCAATACAATCAATCAATAAATACATGAAAAAAATGTTCAACTTCACTAGTAATGAGAGAAATGCAAATCAAAACTACTCTAAGATTTCATCTCACTTCAATCAGAATGGCAATCATCAAGAATATCAGCAACAATAAGTGTTGGCGAGGATGAGGGGGGAAAAGGTACACGTATACATTGCTGGTGGCACTGCAAATTGATGCAGCCAGTCTGAAAAGCAGTATGAAAACTCCTCGGAAAACTGGGATCGGAAGCACCCTTTGACCCAGCTATCCCACTCATTGGTTTATAACTAGAGGACTTAAAATCAGTATACTAAAAATTCATTAAATTTCATTTAAATTAATACAATTTAACAAAGTGAATTTAAATAACATTTAATATAGATTAAGTCATTGAATATTAACGATATAATAAAAATATTAATAAAATTAATTTTAATAAAAATCCTCTTAGTGGTTTTAGAAACTACAGGTATCAGAGAAATATTAGCTATATATTCTACTTTTGTCTGCTGTCTCATTTTGCCTAACGTAAGCTAGAAACTTTTGTTTATCTTTTATCTTAATTTACCAAGATGAAAATGGGAAGACAAAACACCCAGTAGCTACACACATCAGCTTTTCCTTTGTTTTTTCTAAATTTTGCCTTAACATTGACATTATTTTATCCAGTATCCAGGTATTATGTTTTTATGTTAAAAGCATATGCCGTTTGATTTCAATCTCTTTTCAAATACATATATCTAAATCCCTGTTGCTTCTGTCATACTCACCAGATGACTATTATAGTCTTTTAATTTAATCCCATCTTGATTTTTGCTTTAATCTAACAATTATTTGGAATTGTTTCTATGGCCCTAATTTCATTGTATATGGAATTTTTTTTTTTTTTTGAGGATTCAAAATTCTTCTAATTTTAGATGCACAAGGAATTGCAGCGTGTGTGATAACACCTTTACGGAATTGGCTGTCGTTTTCATTGTGGTCTAGGGCATGGTAAATTTTGGTGGCTGTAGCCTGTGTGTTTGAACATGATATGTAGTTTTGTGTGCATGGTACAACTTCTTGGTATAGCTACTCAGGCTTCTTAAGTGCATTACACAGCTCTTCTCTATCCCCTCCCTGCTTGTTGGTGGTTCCTTGTTTGGGTTCTGAGAGAGGGATGTTCAGTTTATGCCTTTTATTCTGCAGGGTTTCCCATGTTTTTATTCTATATACCCCACGGTGTGGTACCCCAGATAACTATCTTATTGTTGTCCTGTGCTCTGTGATCCCTGGTATGTAATACTGAAAGCATGAAGCAGCCTGTTACCTCTCAGCTTCTGCAAGTGAACTGTTTTCTTGCACGTTGTATATTTGCTTTTGTCTTTTCAACTTGATCTACTCTTTCATAATCTATTTTTGTGTTCATTTTTTGAAATTCTCATTCTTATTTTGGATCACTCAGCATTTTCAAATGTCCTCTTCTAATTTCTATGAAGATTTGGTGGTAGAAGGAGAAAGAGAGGTGAAACATGCTCATTTTCAGCCTTTAAGATTGAACTTCAAATCTTAGTGTAGTTTTGATTTTCACTTCTAAGTGCTAGTGATGATGAGCATATTTGCATCTATTTGTTGATTAATTTTATATCATCTTGGGAGAAGTGTCTGTTCAGGTCCGTGGCCCATTTATTGAATGGGTCATTTTATTTATTTATTTATTTGTATTTATGTATGTATGTATGTATGTGTGTGTGTGTGTGTGTGTGTGTGTGTGTGTATTTAGGTTTGTGAGTTCTTTCTATACCCTAGAGATTAGTGCTCTATCTGATGTGTGATGGGGCAAAACTTTTCTCCCAAGATGTAGGATCTCTATTCACCTCCCAGATTGTTTGTTTTGTGGAGAAGAAACTTTTTTAGTTTGCATCTATCTCATTTATTGATACTGGATTTTAATTCTTGTGCTATAGGAGTCTTATTAAGGAATTTTGGGACTAATCCCATATGATTGGAATTAGGGCCTACTTTTTCTTCTGTTACATGCAAGGTCTCTGGTTTTATTCCTAGGTCCTTGAATCATTTGAGTGGAGTTTTGTGCATGGTGAGAGATAGGGGTTTAATTGCACCTCCCTCCAGTTAGAATGTCAGCGATTTTTGAAAATGGCAGCTATTATGAAGACAACAACAATAAGTGTTGGTGAGGATTTCAGGAAACATGTACACCCCTACACTGTCGGTGGGACTGTAGATTGGTGCAGCCAATATGGAAAGCAGTTTGGAGATTCCCTGGAAATTTGGGAGTAGAACCACCATTTGACCTAGCTATCCCTCTTTTTGGTCTATACCCAAAGGACTTAACAACTGCAAACTACAGGGACACAGCCACATCAATGTTTATAGCAGCAAAATTCACATTAGCTAAATTGTGGAAACAACTTAGTAGATGAATGCATAAAAAATGTGGCATTTATACACAATTAATATTACTCAGATACTTACCCTCTCGCTCAGTCCAGGAGACGCTAGCGACCTTCACTACCTCTGTCAGAGCCTGGTTGGGACAGCTGGTGCCTCGGAGAGGACAGGCTGATCCTGCCTGCCTCCCATGTACCCTTTGTCACAGGGAGCGACATTAATGTGAGACCAAATAAAATCCAGTCATAGACATTAATAGAATATCTCAAAAAAGTATTTAATAAAAAGGCTAGCAAATACAGGGTCTTTAATGAAACTTTAATAAAATTTATGAGACAAGGAAACTGAAAGCACAATATTTTCTTAGGAACTTTTCTGTTTGGTGTTATTCTTTACAATATAGAAGCTTTTCCTAAGAATGCAGGGAGTATGAAATTTCTAAGGCTATCTTGCTGTTTTCTCCATTAAACCCCTTGTCTTTAAAAAAAAAAAAAAAATCTTGAATCTATATTAATCTTTGTGATTTTCTGAGTACCTGTATAACATATTTTTCTCAAGAATGCAGTGAGGTCGCCGTTTCCAAGAGCTCTTAAATTCAGAAATATAAGAAGTGTGTTTCCAGGCATTGAAACCCAAAGGCTCACCTAGACACAATGGAGTGAGCAGAATATATAAAAATCTCTCATGACAAATCTGAACTCTGCTTTTCCCAACCATGTGAAGTCTACTGGAATCAGATTCCAAGTAATTTGGCAAGTGGAAGCCAAATATATAGTTTGATATTCTTCTCGGGAGTAAGCCGTGTGATGTTACAGGAAGGCAGATTTTAGTGCTGCATTTCTGATTGTATCCCCCCAAAAGTTGTTCCATGCATATCATGCAAGAATGTAACCTCCAAAAAATGAATAAATAAAAAAGAGGAAATTTGACGTAAGAAGGCTGGATAATATTTGCATGTTCGTGTGTTTTTACCACACATCATACCTTCTTATTTCTTCCTTGCTCTGATTTGAAGCATATGCTTTCATTTTTCATTTTGGCTTACTATGTTATCACTTAATAATAATTCAGTAAATTTACTTAGAACAAGAAAGTCACGTAATGACTCATGTCTTAGAGATGCTTTCAAATAAAAGTAATTGTGCATTTTGTACCATAGAGTATTCCCAGTGTTTCCTAGAATTGTTGCAACTGACGCTGGAAGCTTTGAAATAGAGCAGGAGGCATAAGGGCTGTGGCTTGTGACCCTTCCCAAAGTATGTAAGATTGATAGACATTGAATGCAGATAAAGAACTATGCATCATTGAATTTTTTCCTGTCACTAAAATGCTAGTAGAGCTCAAGGAATTGTGAGTCTCTTTGTCTACAGTACAGGAAAAATAAGAAATTTAAAGACTTGAGTTCCATACAATTTCTGATAACATACCTTAGGTTCTCAGCTTAAAAACACAAAAAGAGAAATGTCATCATTTTCCATAGCATTTGGAAACTTTACTATCAGAGCTCATCAGTTCTCAGACATTTATATGTTTTGAATACTTGGCCAATGTGACTTTGGGATGCGTCCTCCAGTTGTTGTTTCAGTGATTTTGTTCATGCCTAACAACTGGTGGCATCTTAATTTTGGTCAAATAATGTAAATGTTAAGGTCAAATTTAGAAATAAGAAAGGAAAAGCTGATATGTGTGTAGCTACTAGGTGTTTTTCTTCCTTTTTTTTTTTTTTTTTTTTTTATTTTTGTAAAGTAAAACAAAAGATAAACCAAAAGGTTCTAGCTTAAGTTAGGTAAAATCAAAGAGGAGAAAAAAGAAGATAATGTTGCTAATACTTCACTGCCACCTGTAATTTCCAAAACAACTAAGAGCATTTTTATTAAAATTAACTTTATTGACGTTTATATTAAGTTATATAGTCGATATTAAATAATTCAATCTATATTATGTTAAATTTACTTTGTTAAATTGTATTAATTTAAATAAAATTTAATGAATTTTTAAATATAAATCATACTATAATTTAATATAAATGGAATTTATATTAAATTATCAATAAATTTAATATTTATTGATAATTTAATATAAACAATATCAATTAATAAAATAAATTTAGATCAAACCATAGTATTAATAAAAGAAATTTAAATAATACTACTAATAAGATTAATTTAAATTAGATTAATTTATATTAAATGATAGTGTAATTTGTATTTCAAAATATATTAAATTTTGTTTAAATTAATTTTAATAAAAAGGTTCTGAATGGTTTTAGAAACTACAGGTGTCGGAGAAGTATGTGCTATGCAATCTGCTTTTTCTCTTCTCTGATTTCACCTACTTAAGCTAGAAACTTTTGATTCATCTTTTACCTTAATTTATCAAAAGGTTGTAACTACTCCTATTTTAAAGCTTTTCATCTTTCAAAAACTGTTGTTAGCTTATTTCTCTCCCCAACTTGTTTTGATCCAATGTTTTATAGAATGTGTTTATAAGAATTATTGTAGAGCCCCCAATAGTATGTAGATAAGCAGTCCAGATATTTAATGATACATTCCTACTAATTAACTTTTCCATTGGCAATGGATCACGTGATCCCACTTTGGGGTTGACTCATAGAAATACTCTTCCTTCTGGACATGTTTATCATCTGGAAAACTGAATTAATGTGGAGTGACTTTCGTAGAGAAATGGAAATCGGCAAAATGGATAGGGGTCATAGAATTTGGATTCAAGGCATCTTAGAATTTATCCACTAAGCTTCCTGTTTAGGTCCTCCCTATTGGAATTTTCGCTTGGTAGTTGTACAATGTTATCTTGGATAAACTAAATATTCTCAACGTTTTGCAACACTATATTTGGTTTTCATGTACTCTAAATCGGAGACATCCTTCTTCTGGGTTGGGTTTTTCTTGTTTCCTGTAATTACATGTATCGTTTTTATCTTAATGCCATTAAGTGAGGTTGGAACTAGTGGTTCAAGAAGGCTGCTCTGTACAGTTGCTCGCTAAAGTACATCAGAATTGATAACTGGTGATGATTATCTGCTACATTGGAACAAAATTCTATAAACAAAAAGTGCTACAAAAAACAAAACAAATTTTTTTTTTTAAAAGTACTATAGCAAAAAATCACAACAACAACAACAACTAAAGAAATAAAATAAAATACCCAGTAGCTATCCACTTACATATACCAGCTGTTTTGCTTTCTCTTTTTGTCTACAAACACATGAGTACTTTTTCAAAAGGCCATGCTGTAAAACATAAAAAAAAAAAAAGGGGTTATGGCTTCTTTAGAATAATGCTAAATATTTAGAAGATCCTGGAGTACAGCTCTGGCCCTATTGTCCGGGGACACTGGCAACGGTGTAAAGGTGGGTTTAAAAAGAGGATGCCCTGGTCCACCAAGTCCAACTCCAGCTAGGTTACTAAGAGGCACAGCTGCAGAACGTGGAACCAAGAGTGGATTCCCGTTGGTGCTTCTGCCAGCTCTTAATTTGGCTCCATCTTTAACATTTCCTGGTAAAGAGTTCTGGGAAAGAACTCTGAAGCACAGGTTGTTGATTTGGTTTCAGAGGTATGTCGGGGACACTTTTTGAAGCCCCTCCAAGCCAACTCCTCATCCACTTACCGACACCACCATAAGAATCTTTATTCAGCAAGTGCTGCATTTGGTCCTTTGGAATGTCCAGGATGCTCCCCATCAACTGCAATGCTTCAGGACGTTTGCCTTTTGGTGTCTGGAGATGAGCGATAAAAAGGTTTTGCATGAGGACTTTGTCCACTTTTCCTTCTGCGCTGTTGCCCAAAGTGGACGATTTCTGTTGTGCGTGGTCCAACATTTCTTTTCGGGGCTCCTTTTGTTTTTTCAGTTCTTCCATCTGTTCTTCCTCGAGATCTAAGTCTTCTCTCGGTCTGGAAGCAGAATCCAACAGAGCATTCGCTTGATCCAAACGTTCCCGCAGTGATGCTACTTCTCCTTCTAGCTTTTCGGCCTTGTTCTTCCATTCAGCTATTGACTGTTTTTCTTTGGCTAATTCGGCAGAATGCAGAGCTTTCTCTTCTTCTTGGAAGTGCTCTAGAACCCTTTTCAGGTTACTTGATGACAGGGCACACTGTACTTCTTGGTCCCGTAAGTGTTGAACCTCGTTTTCTCTTAGGATTTTTACTTTGGTCTCTTGAAAAATATCAGAATTCAATGTTTGAGCATCTCCTCTCTCTCCAGGCAACTGGGCTTTTAGTTCTTCAATAGTTTTCTGCAAGTTCTTAATTTCCTCCTCTAAAATTAACTGGCTATACGCAGCATTCATCTGCTCATATTGGTACTTAAATTCATCCATTTCCTCCTCCTGCTCCTGTAAAGACTGAAGTAGTTGCATTTTACGCTGGTTTTGATTTTCAGTTATATTCAGATGGTCTTGAATTTCATCTTCCAGATGATTTTTGACTATATTCAGTTGAGATACCTCCAATTCTAGTTCTGTGATAGCATCAAGAGCTTCAGGCTCAGCCACTGGTACAGCTTGATTGTGCTGTTCCCGAAGTATTTCCAGTTCTACTCGCAGATAGTTGTTTTCTGCTTTCACGTAGGTAAGACTTCTGTCCTTTCTTTCAACGGATTGCCTTAAAGTTTCATTTTCTCTTAAGGCCTGAGAACACTTATCTAAATCCTTTTGTAGTTGTGAACTTTTTTCTTCGAGTTTTTCAATAAAAACTTCTTTCTCATTTATGACTTGTGTCAATCGCTCCTCTTCTTCTATGTAAGATGCCAAAATTTCCTCAGTTTCTTTTTCATCAGCAGTCATTTGCTCAATATTCTTTTTGAGTCCTGCTATTTCAAAGTCCTTCTCTTGATTGAGTTGAAGTGCACATTCGTGTTTCAGCTTTAAGTAAGAGGTCTTCAAATTGTGTGCATTGGAGAGTTCCTCAATAGTCTGCCTGTGATTATTTGCTTCTTCCAACAGTCTTTTTTCTGCCTGGTGCAGTTTGGCTTCAGTCTCTTCTTTGTCTCTTTGGAGAGTCTCCGTGATAGTGTCTCTTTCTTGAGAGATCTGATTGTAAGCAGCAATAGATTCTTCCAACTTACGCCTTACATCGTCACGTGCTAAAATCAACATTTCATTTTCCGTCTTGAGTTCAACAGCAACTTTCGTTAAGTCTTCATTGAGCTGTTCCTCTTCAGAAAGATTTTGCCTTAGGTTGCTCACTTCAGCTTCTCGTTCTTTAAGCATGTCATCCTTCCAGTGACTGTTCGAGTCTTCGTTCAGAGAAGTTGGATACTTACTCTTAAATCCAGACAGCTCCTCTTCAAGTTGTCTAATGTGATCCTTAAGCCCCAGGTTTTCCTGCTGGAGGTTTAAACTATTTTTTTGTGACTGATTTAGCTGATCTACTAAATCTTCTACTTTACCTTCAAGCTTCTGCTTAGTTAAATGCAAATCACTGAGGCTCTGCGCATTCTCAGTTAACTTCTCCTTCTGCACATGCAACTCTTGGGATATGTTCATTTGCTCATCCTCAAGTTGACGAACTCTCTTTTTTCCGTCATCTCGATCTTGTTCCAACTTCTTGATGACAAGGTCTCCTTCATTTTGTTGTTTGGATAGCTCATCTTGTATCAAAATCATGTGCTTTGTAGCTTCCTGATTCTGATGATCCAGTTCTTCTAACTCAGCTATCAGCATTTTCTTCTCATTGATAGTCTGATTCAGTTCTTCCTCCTTTGCCTTCAAGTGAAGTTTTAAGTCTAGTAATTGTACATTCAAATTCACGTCTGTTGAAGCTCTGCTTTTCATGACTTGATAGTCACAGCTCAATTTTGACAGTGACATCTGAAGTTCCTCTTTTTCTTGACTCAATGATGACTTCTCTTTTTCTAAAGCTTCAACATGCATTTTAAGTTTCAGATTGTCTTCAGCAAGGCGGTTATCCTGGTTTAAACCACTTAGTCTCACGATTTCCTTCTCCGCATCAGCCAGGGCTCGTTGAAGCCTGAGCACTTCTTCCACTGCTGAATGCTGAGGAAGGGTTCTTCCCTTTTCTGCCACAGTAGAACTCTGCTCCCAAACTGAAATTTCATGCTGATGATCATCTATGTCTGGACTGTGGTTTGGTTGAAGAGTCTTGATAGTATTTAGTACTTTGCAGATTTCACTCGAGTCAGAATGGTGTGTTCCCTGAGCCTCAGCAATCTGCCTCGAGTGGCCAACTTCAGATTCCTGTTTTGCAACTTCAGTTGATAATCTGTTTGTTTCTTGTTGTGATACAATTATGTCACTAAAGTCCGTGTCATCATCACGAAAGGCTGAAGAATGACTACCGATCAGGGAACCGAACGGAGCCGGTGCGGTTGTTGTTGGCACACCACAAGCTCCCGAGCGTACTGATTGAGCAGCTGCCCGTAGTTGGAACATTTGATCTTGCAGTACAGTCTGTCCTGCTTTAAGATGGCTGACCTCTACCTCTTTCTGTTGCAGTTGATCTTGGCAACTTACAGACTGATGGTTTCTTTGTAGCTCTGGCGCTTCATGCTTTTCTTCCAGGTCAGTACAATACTTTTTCGGTCTTTCATTCTCACATCTTAGTGTGGAATCAGTAGTTTCCATTTCCTTTCTCCGACAATGATGTAAAGCTGCTTCTGGGTCTCCTAAGTCATCCAGAAGCATGTCCCTGGTGAGGGTGGAGCTATGGCCGGTGAGGAAAGCCAAGCTGCTCCCCACCTGAGCCAAGAAGTGGCCCAAGCCTGAGCCCAGGCCTCCAAACCAGGCCGACATCGTGGCCACTTCAGCGAGCCATCGGACCAGCTCTGAGAAGCGCGTCCATCACCATCCACTTCTCTGCCCCGAACGTCCTCCGGCGTTGCCGGGGTCAATTATGACCCAAGCGCTCAGAATTCCTCAGAGCGCGGGGTTCCTGGGGCTCCACCAACCACCAATCATCCCTCCCTGCCTGTAAACTCAGAAGCCTGTCCTGCGCTTTGACCAGGGACCTGCAGCCAGTAGCACACTCACCCCCTGCAGGGCCTCTGCTTCTTCCCTGCACTTGCCTGTCAGCTATTGGCTCACGGGATTGGGCAGGGTTGGCTGGGAGGAGCTAGAGATCCAGGAAAGTGTCCTAGTTTGAGTCCCAAGGCAGTGTGCTGTGGAGCCAGGAAGAATCAATGTTGTAGATGAAATCCAAAGGTAGTTCACTGGACAGTTCCCTCTTGTCTGGGAGAGGTGGGCTTTTTGTCCCATTCAGTTGCATTCAGTTGACGAGGTGAGGTCTCGCTCCACATTAGAGAATGGAATCTATGTAACTAAAAGTCCCCGATTCAAAAGTAAATGTCACCCCATAACACCAGCACAGACACACCCAGAATAAAAGTTGGCCAAGTATCTGGGCATCGTAGCCCAGGCGAGTTAACATATAAAATTAACCATCACAAAGTCTTAATCAGTCTCAGAATTCAAAGTATAATATGGATTAGATTTCACTAAAGAACCATCTTTACCCTTTCCAAAAGTAAAGTTTTGCTGTTAATCTATACATTTTCGAGTTCATTTGAACATTATTTGGTCCTTGTTAATTCTGATTGAAGTTTATTTAGGTGCTCAAAAATTCCGCTTAAATTTCACTTAAGAAAATTTGTTTTAGAGCCAATGGGTTGATGTCCACTTAACCTATTGTTGTTTATCAGTGCCAGATATAATCCAGGTTTCAAGAGTACAGAGTGAAATAAAAAGTTGAGAAATTTTCTACTATGGAGTAACAATCCTAAATGTAATTCCCATACCTCTGAGGATCAGAAGGAGTTAAGATAAGGCCCTGCTTTCCAAGGTGTTTAAATTCCAACAAGTTAATGAGGAGGCAGTTTTGTAGAGTTGGGGACAAAGCAAAGAGATGAAGCACGTGGGCTGTAACAGACATACCCATTGGGACCAGAGCAATTTTGGAGCTAAACTGACAGAACGCATTTATAAGACCTCTCTCACAAGCATGAGTTGAACAGTAAATGACAACATAGTGTGTAGTTCTCACCTGATGGCTGGTGCAGAGAAAGTGGCCAACAAACAGAGCCTGCTGCCACTTTGTTCCTATTTGCTTTTTGTTTTGTTTAGGATCATTTTCCTTATTACCCTTTAGAAGGGGTTTGGGTTTGCTCCCATTACTCTCTTCCCAGAGCCCATTTTCAGGAGACTCTTTTCCTTGAGCTGTTCTTTCTCTATGTCTGTTCAGGAAACAAAACCTCAAGGTGGCAGAAATAAAATTTAAAAAAAGGAAGAATTTTTGGAAAGTTAATGGTTAAGTAGATCCTAAGGATTATATGAATCACCTCATAATGTCTCTTGCCTTCGAGATAGCGGAGCAAGTAGACATAATGACTCCGATTGCTATCAGAAACTAGTGACTGCATTTGTGTCCTGGGCTAGAAAAGGAAATCTTCTTGGTCCTTCTTATTCATCTCCAAATCTGAGAGAGAAGTCAGGCCTGTGTTAGTCAGTCTCTCCTCATAAAAGACTAATATAAAAATTTAAGCCCCTCTTAGCATCTGCTGAAGTGAGAATCCACGCTGTACCCCAGCTGTGTCTACTGTTGAAGAAGGCGTCAACAATACCAAGTGTCCTTTTCTCCCTTTAGACCATTCCTCCTGTGTGTGTGTGTGTTTGTGTGTGTGAGAAGACTTTTTCATCACTTTGACAACATACCTGAGAAAATTAAATGAGTAAATATTTATTTTGGTTCAATTTCAGGCTCCATTGCTGTGGCCTGAAGTGAGGCAGATTACCATGGCAGAGAGCCTGGCTTCAAAACAGAGCTTCTCAACTCATGGAGATCAGGGAAATGGTGAGGGGAAGAGAGGACTGAGGAATATGATGTACCCGTCCAGGGAATCAACTCCAATGGCCTACCCTCCAACTAGGCCCTACCGCCCCCACAGTTTTGACCAACTCCCAATAGTCCTGTCCAATCATGAACCCATCAGTGGATTGATCCACAGATGAGGTTAGAGCTCAGGATTCGATTCACCTTTCTGTAGAGTCCGTTCTGAATGCTGGTAGATTGGGGTCCAAGCTTTCAACACATGACCTTTGGGCAACATTCCAGATCCAAATTATAGCAGGGTGCCTCCTTCTCTTTAGGTGTTCTGTGTTTGTTTATTGTTTTCAATCACAAATAATGATCCTTTTTCAGTGTAAGACCTATCACATTTGGCTTGAATCTGGTTCCAGTGGTGGTTGCTCCTCCTGCTGAAAGGCATTTCTGATCACTCAAGATTCAGTCTTCTGGCATGGTTCGCTCTGACCACAGCTGTTTGTCATTTTATATTTCTATTATGAGAGAGAAACCTACCTACTGTATTCGAAACTGACCATCCAAATGAAAGCATTTCTCTTCTTCCAAAGAGAATGTTTGGAATGTTCCTGGAAGCTATGGGGGATATGGAGGGAAAACCCCGGCTCATTCGCGAGCACATGTGACAAAAAGCATCCAATAATCATAAGGGTATCCTTATACATATATTCAGTGCCCAAAAAGCACAAGGTATTGTGATAGATACTGTGAACAACATAAAGCTGTGTTATATACATTTCCTGCTGTGAAGTGCAATTGAATACAGTCAATCAGTGGAGAAGATGTTCCATAGAGTGATCCTTGAATTATAGTACGAGGTCAGCCATTGACGACTGTGGTGGTGAGGATCTCATATGGGGCAAAAGACTGAGTAAGAAAGAATAAGCCAGAAGTAGAGAGCCCTTAATAATGTGGCTTTGTTAAAACACCGTTGAAGGTTAAAATAATGAAAGCTTTTTGAGTCTATAAACATAGGGTGATAAATTCTATGCAAGACATTAAGTTTGTACTTCTTTTAATACCTCATAATTCATTCAAACATTTTCTTATAGATTTCAGTAGAATTTTTAAATCTCTTCAATGTGGGCCTCGTCTCTTCTTGTCTCTTTTTTTAAATTTTTATTGGTTGCTCAAAACATTACAATGATCTTGACATATCATATTTCATACATTCGATTCAAGTGGGGTATGAATTCTTACTTTTACCACGTGTACAGTTTGCAGGATCACATTGGTTATACGTCCAAGTTGATACATACTGCCATACTAGTGTCTGTTATATTCTGCTGCCTTTTCTATTTATTCCCTCCCTATCCCCCCTTCTGTCCCCTCCCCTCCCATAATCTCTCTCTACCCCAGCTACTGTAATTCATTTCTCTCCTTTTTTCCCCTTTCCCCTCACATCGTCTTATATGTAATTTTGTATAACAATGAGGGTATCCTTCCATTTCCATGAAATTCCCCTTCTCTCTCCCATTCCCTCCCACCTCTTGTCCCTTCCAATTGGTAATCTTCTTTTCATGCTCTTCCAGCCTGCTCTGTTTTGAGTCCCCCTCCTTATATGAAAGAAGACATTCAGCATTTCTTTTCTAGGGATTGGCTAACTTCACTTAGCATAATCTCCTCTAATGCCATCCATTTCCCTGCAAATGCCGTGGTTTTGTTATTTTTTAGTGCTGAGTAATATTCCACCGTGTACAAATGCCACATTTTTTTAATCCATTCATCTGTTGACTGGCATCTAGGTTGGTTCCACATTCTAGCTATTGTGCATTGTGCTGCTATGAGCCTTGATGTAGCTGTATCCCTATAGTATGCTCTTTTTAGGTCTTTGGGAATAGTCCGAGAAGGGGAATAGCTGGGTCGAATGGTGGTTCCATTCCCAGCTTTCCCAGGAATCTCCATAATGCTTTCCAAATTGGCTGCACCAATTTGCAGTCGCACCAGCAATGTACAAGTGTACCTTTTCCCCCACATCCTTGCCAGCACTTGTTGTTGTTTGACTTCCTAATGGCTGCCATTCTTACTGGACTGATTTGGTGTCTTAGAGTGGTTTGAATTTGCATTTCTCTGATTGCTAGAGAGGGTGGGCATTTTTTCCGTGTATTTTTTGATTAATTGTATATCCTTCTCTGAGAAGTGTCTGTTCAGGTCCTTGGCCCATTTGTTGATTGGGTTGTTTGTTTTCTTAATGTTTAATTTTTGAGTTGTTTGTATACTCTGGATATTAGGGCTCGGCACATTTGTATTTTTAAGAATTGGCATAATCAATGAAATGTTCCGCACACGTTTGTAGGAAGATTAACATAACACTCCAGTGACAATACAGTAGTAGAAGGATTGATTTGGACTGACAAGTTGTTCAGTGAATGATATATTACCCATAAATTTGAATTCTCATTATCATAAGGAAGCAAGGTGAAAATAAGAATTTAAGAGAGTGTTGGGGATGTGGCTCAAGTAGTAGCTCCTTCACCTAGCATGCGTGAGGCATGGGGTTTGATCCTCAGCACTACCTAAAAAAATAAATAAAATAAAGATGTTGTGTCCACTAAAGGCTAAATAATCAATATTTTTAAAATAGAATGTAAAATAGTCCATAAATGTTATATACAAACTGTGAAAGTAGATTCTTCAACAGATTAATTGTCTACCTCGAACTAGAATCAGTTGCCTACTGATTTGCCTGGATGATGTTCTCAATTCTGGTTTTTTTTTTTTTTTTTTTTTTTTTTCATTCCACTGGGCAAACATCTGCAGGGCTTTCTTGATGGCAACATAGTGATTACTGAGCTCTACCCTATTAGAAATACAACTAGTTTTCAACTCATGAAAGTCTATAAAAGCCACTTTTTTAGAAGTCTCTAAACTTTGGAACTATTCAATGATACTCTATTTTTGCCAGCAATACACAATATATATATATATTTTAATGTAAAGGGCAAGGTATTGAACAGACACTTCACAGAAGAAGCAATACAATCAATCAATAAATACATGAAAAAAATGTTCAACTTCACTAGTAATGAGAGAAATGCAAATCAAAACTACTCTAAGATTTCATCTCACTTCAATCAGAATGGCAATCATCAAGAATATCAGCAACAATAAGTGTTGGCGAGGATGAGGGGGGAAAAGGTACACGTATACATTGCTGGTGGCACTGCAAATTGATGCAGCCAGTCTGAAAAGCAGTATGAAAACTCCTCGGAAAACTGGGATCGGAAGCACCCTTTGACCCAGCTATCCCACTCATTGGTTTATAACTAGAGGACTTAAAATCAGTATACTAAAAATTCATTAAATTTCATTTTAATTAATACAATTTAACAAAGTGAATTTAAATAACATTTAATATAGATTAAGTCATTGAATATTAACGATATAATAAAAATATTAATAAAATTAATTTTAATAAAAATCCTCTTAGTGGTTTTAGAAACTACAGGTATCAGAGAAATATTAGCTATATATTCTACTTTTGTCTGCTGTCTCATTTTGCCTAACGTAAGCTAGAAACTTTTGTTTATCTTTTATCTTAATTTACCAAGATGAAAATGGGAAGACAAAACACCCAGTAGCTACACACATCAGCTTTTCCTTTGTTTTTTCTAAATTTTGCCTTAACATTGACATTATTTTATCCAGTATCCAGGTATTATGTTTTTATGTTAAAAGCATATGCCGTTTGATTTCAATCTCTTTTCAAATACATATATCTAAATCCCTGTTGCTTCTGTCATACTCACCAGATGACTATTATAGTCTTTTAATTTAATCCCATCTTGATTTTTGCTTTAATCTAACAATTATTTGGAATTGTTTCTATGGCCCTAATTTCATTGTATATGGAATTTTTTTTTTTTTTTGAGGATTCAAAATTCTTCTAATTTTAGATGCACAAGGAATTGCAGCGTGTGTGATAACACCTTTACGGAATTGGCTGGCGTTTTCATTGTGGTCTAGGGCATGGTAAATTTTGGTGGCTGTAGCCTGTGTGTTTGAACATGATATGTAGTTTTGTGTGCATGGTACAACTTCTTGGTATAGCTACTCAGGCTTCTTAAGTGCATTACACAGCTCTTCTCTATCCCCTCCCTGCTTGTTGGTGGTTCCTTGTTTGGGTTCTGAGAGAGGGATGTTCAGTTTATGCCTTTTATTCTGCAGGGTTTCCCATGTTTTTACTCTATATACCCCACGGTGTGGTACCCCAGATAACTATCTTATTGTTGTCCTGTGCTCTGTGATCCCTGGTATGTAATACTGAAAGCATGAAGCAGCCTGTTACCTCTCAGCTTCTGCAAGTGAACTGTTTTCTTGCACGTTGTATATTTGCTTTTGTCTTTTCAACTTGATCTACTCTTTCATAATCTATTTTTGTGTTCATTTTTTGAAATTCTCATTCTTATTTTGGATCACTCAGCATTTTCAAATGTCCTCTTCTAATTTCTATGAAGATTTGGTGGTAGAAGGAGAAAGAGAGGTGAAACATGCTCATTTTCAGCCTTTAAGATTGAACTTCAAATCTTAGTGTAGTTTTGATTTTCACTTCTCTAAGTGCTAGTGATGATGAGCATATTTGCATCTATTTGTTGATTAATTTTATATCATCTTGGGAGAAGTGTCTGTTCAGGTCCGTGGCCCATTTATTGAATGGGTCATTTTATTTATTTATTTATTTGTATTTATGTATGTATGTATGTGTGTGTGTGTGTGTGTGTGTGTGTGTGTGTGTGTGTGTGTATTTAGGTTTGTGAGTTCTTTCTATACCCTAGAGATTAGTGCTCTATCTGATGTGTGATGGGGCAAAACTTTTCTCCCAAGATGTAGGATCTCTATTCACCTCCCAGATTGTTTGTTTTGTGGAGAAGAAACTTTTTTAGTTTGCATCTATCTCATTTATTGATACTGGATTTTAATTCTTGTGCTATAGGAGTCTTATTAAGGAATTTTGGGACTAATCCCATATGATTGGAATTAGGGCCTACTTTTTCTTCTGTTACATGCAAGGTCTCTGGTTTTATTCCTAGGTCCTTGAATCATTTGAGTGGAGTTTTGTGCATGGTGAGAGATAGGGGTTTAATTGCACCTCCCTCCAGTTAGAATGTCAGCGATTTTTGAAAATGGCAGCTATTATGAAGACAACAACAATAAGTGTTGGTGAGGATTTCAGGAAACATGTACACCCCTACACTGTCGGTGGGACTGTAGATTGGTGCAGCCAATATGGAAAGCAGTTTGGAGATTCCCTGGAAATTTGGGAGTAGAACCACCATTTGACCTAGCTATCCCTCTTTTTGGTCTATACCCAAAGGACTTAACAACTGCAAACTACAGGGACACAGCCACATCAATGTTTATAGCAGCAAAATTCACATTAGCTAAATTGTGGAAACAACTTAGTAGATGAATGCATAAAAAATGTGGCATTTATACACAATTAATATTACTCAGATACTTACCCTCTCGCTCAGTCCAGGAGACGCTAGCGACCTTCACTACCTCTGTCAGAGCCTGGTTGGGACAGCTGGTGCCTCGGAGAGGACAGGCTGATCCTGCCTGCCTCCCATGTACCCTTTGTCACAGGGAGCGACATTAATGTGAGACCAAATAAAATCCAGTCATAGACATTAATAGAATATCTCAAAAAAGTATTTAATAAAAAGGCTAGCAAATACAGGGTCTTTAATGAAACTTTAATAAAATTTATGAGACAAGGAAACTGAAAGCACAATATTTTCTTAGGAACTTTTCTGTTTGGTGTTATTCTTTACAATATAGAAGCTTTTCCTAAGAATGCAGGGAGTATGAAATTTCTAAGGCTATCTTGCTGTTTTCTCCATTAAACCCCTTGTCTTTAAAAAAAAAAAAAAAATCTTGAATCTATATTAATCTTTGTGATTTTCTGAGTACCTGTATAACATATTTTTCTCAAGAATGCAGTGAGGTCGCCGTTTCCAAGAGCTCTTAAATTCAGAAATATAAGAAGTGTGTTTCCAGGCATTGAAACCCAAAGGCTCACCTAGACACAATGGAGTGAGCAGAATATATAAAAATCTCTCATGACAAATCTGAACTCTGCTTTTCCCAACCATGTGAAGTCTACTGGAATCAGATTCCAAGTAATTTGGCAAGTGGAAGCCAAATATATAGTTTGATATTCTTCTCGGGAGTAAGCCGTGTGATGTTACAGGAAGGCAGATTTTAGTGCTGCATTTCTGATTGTATCCCCCCAAAAGTTGTTCCATGCATATCATGCAAGAATGTAACCTCCAAAAAATGAATAAATAAAAAAGAGGAAATTTGACGTAAGAAGGCTGGATAATATTTGCATGTTCGTGTGTTTTTACCACACATCATACCTTCTTATTTCTTCCTTGCTCTGATTTGAAGCATATGCTTTCATTTTTCATTTTGGCTTACTATGTTATCACTTAATAATAATTCAGTAAATTTACTTAGAACAAGAAAGTCACGTAATGACTCATGTCTTAGAGATGCTTTCAAATAAAAGTAATTGTGCATTTTGTACCATAGAGTATTCCCAGTGTTTCCTAGAATTGTTGCAACTGACGCTGGAAGCTTTGAAATAGAGCAGGAGGCATAAGGGCTGTGGCTTGTGACCCTTCCCAAAGTATGTAAGATTGATAGACATTGAATGCAGATAAAGAACTATGCATCATTGAATTTTTTCCTGTCACTAAAATGCTAGTAGAGCTCAAGGAATTGTGAGTCTCTTTGTCTACAGTACAGGAAAAATAAGAAATTTAAAGACTTGAGTTCCATACAATTTCTGATAACATACCTTAGGTTCTCAGCTTAAAAACACAAAAAGAGAAATGTCATCATTTTCCATAGCATTTGGAAACTTTACTATCAGAGCTCATCAGTTCTCAGACATTTATATGTTTTGAATACTTGGCCAATGTGACTTTGGGATGCGTCCTCCAGTTGTTGTTTCAGTGATTTTGTTCATGCCTAACAACTGGTGGCATCTTAATTTTGGTCAAATAATGTAAATGTTAAGGTCAAATTTAGAAATAAGAAAGGAAAAGCTGATATGTGTGTAGCTACTAGGTGTTTTTCTTCCTTTTTTTTTTTTTTTTTTTTTTATTTTTGTAAAGTAAAACAAAAGATAAACCAAAAGGTTCTAGCTTAAGTTAGGTAAAATCAAAGAGGAGAAAAAAGAAGATAATGTTGCTAATACTTCACTGCCACCTGTAATTTCCAAAACAACTAAGAGCATTTTTATTAAAATTAACTTTATTGACGTTTATATTAAGTTATATAGTCGATATTAAATAATTCAATCTATATTATGTTAAATTTACTTTGTTAAATTGTATTAATTTAAATAAAATTTAATGAATTTTTAAATATAAATCATACTATAATTTAATATAAATGGAATTTATATTAAATTATCAATAAATTTAATATTTATTGATAATTTAATATAAACAATATCAATTAATAAAATAAATTTAGATCAAACCATAGTATTAATAAAAGAAATTTAAATAATACTACTAATAAGATTAATTTAAATTAGATTAATTTATATTAAATGATAGTGTAATTTGTATTTCAAAATATATTAAATTTTGTTTAAATTAATTTTAATAAAAAGGTTCTGAATGGTTTTAGAAACTACAGGTGTCGGAGAAGTATGTGCTATGCAATCTGCTTTTTCTCTTCTCTGATTTCACCTACTTAAGCTAGAAACTTTTGATTCATCTTTTACCTTAATTTATCAAAAGGTTGTAACTACTCCTATTTTAAAGCTTTTCATCTTTCAAAAACTGTTGTTAGCTTATTTCTCTCCCCAACTTGTTTTGATCCAATGTTTTATAGAATGTGTTTATAAGAATTATTGTAGAGCCCCCAATAGTATGTAGATAAGCAGTCCAGATATTTAATGATACATTCCTACTAATTAACTTTTCCATTGGCAATGGATCACGTGATCCCACTTTGGGGTTGACTCATAGAAATACTCTTCCTTCTGGACATGTTTATCATCTGGAAAACTGAATTAATGTGGAGTGACTTTCGTAGAGAAATGGAAATCGGCAAAATGGATAGGGGTCATAGAATTTGGATTCAAGGCATCTTAGAATTTATCCACTAAGCTTCCTGTTTAGGTCCTCCCTATTGGAATTTTCGCTTGGTAGTTGTACAATGTTATCTTGGATAAACTAAATATTCTCAACGTTTTGCAACACTATATTTGGTTTTCATGTACTCTAAATCGGAGACATCCTTCTTCTGGGTTGGGTTTTTCTTGTTTCCTGTAATTACATGTATCGTTTTTATCTTAATGCCATTAAGTGAGGTTGGAACTAGTGGTTCAAGAAGGCTGCTCTGTACAGT
The DNA here is from genome assembly GCF_052094955.1 of Ictidomys tridecemlineatus. Classification (NCBI taxonomy): domain Eukaryota; kingdom Metazoa; phylum Chordata; class Mammalia; order Rodentia; family Sciuridae; genus Ictidomys; species Ictidomys tridecemlineatus. The sequence continues at coordinate 40,572,064 of NC_135484.1, read as the reverse complement.
TGCTCGCTAAAGTACATCAGAATTGATAACTGGTGATGATTATCTGCTACATTGGAACAAAATTCTATAAACAAAAAGTGCTACAAAAAACAAAACAAATTTTTTTTTTTAAAAGTACTATAGCAAAAAATCACAACAACAACAACAACTAAAGAAATAAAATAAAATACCCAGTAGCTATCCACTTACATATACCAGCTGTTTTGCTTTCTCTTTTTGTCTACAAACACATGAGTACTTTTTCAAAAGGCCATGCTGTAAAACATAAAAAAAAAAAAAGGGGTTATGGCTTCTTTAGAATAATGCTAAATATTTAGAAGATCCTGGAGTACAGCTCTGGCCCTATTGTCCGGGGACACTGGCAACGGTGTAAAGGTGGGTTTAAAAAGAGGATGCCCTGGTCCACCAAGTCCAACTCCAGCTAGGTTACTAAGAGGCACAGCTGCAGAACGTGGAACCAAGAGTGGATTCCCGTTGGTGCTTCTGCCAGCTCTTAATTTGGCTCCATCTTTAACATTTCCTGGTAAAGAGTTCTGGGAAAGAACTCTGAAGCACAGGTTGTTGATTTGGTTTCAGAGGTATGTCGGGGACACTTTTTGAAGCCCCTCCAAGCCAACTCCTCATCCACTTACCGACACCACCATAAGAATCTTTATTCAGCAAGTGCTGCATTTGGTCCTTTGGAATGTCCAGGATGCTCCCCATCAACTGCAATGCTTCAGGACGTTTGCCTTTTGGTGTCTGGAGATGAGCGATAAAAAGGTTTTGCATGAGGACTTTGTCCACTTTTCCTTCTGCGCTGTTGCCCAAAGTGGACGATTTCTGTTGTGCGTGGTCCAACATTTCTTTTCGGGGCTCCTTTTGTTTTTTCAGTTCTTCCATCTGTTCTTCCTCGAGATCTAAGTCTTCTCTCGGTCTGGAAGCAGAATCCAACAGAGCATTCGCTTGATCCAAACGTTCCCGCAGTGATGCTACTTCTCCTTCTAGCTTTTCGGCCTTGTTCTTCCATTCAGCTATTGACTGTTTTTCTTTGGCTAATTCGGCAGAATGCAGAGCTTTCTCTTCTTCTTGGAAGTGCTCTAGAACCCTTTTCAGGTTACTTGATGACAGGGCACACTGTACTTCTTGGTCCCGTAAGTGTTGAACCTCGTTTTCTCTTAGGATTTTTACTTTGGTCTCTTGAAAAATATCAGAATTCAATGTTTGAGCATCTCCTCTCTCTCCAGGCAACTGGGCTTTTAGTTCTTCAATAGTTTTCTGCAAGTTCTTAATTTCCTCCTCTAAAATTAACTGGCTATACGCAGCATTCATCTGCTCATATTGGTACTTAAATTCATCCATTTCCTCCTCCTGCTCCTGTAAAGACTGAAGTAGTTGCATTTTACGCTGGTTTTGATTTTCAGTTATATTCAGATGGTCTTGAATTTCATCTTCCAGATGATTTTTGACTATATTCAGTTGAGATACCTCCAATTCTAGTTCTGTGATAGCATCAAGAGCTTCAGGCTCAGCCACTGGTACAGCTTGATTGTGCTGTTCCCGAAGTATTTCCAGTTCTACTCGCAGATAGTTGTTTTCTGCTTTCACGTAGGTAAGACTTCTGTCCTTTCTTTCAACGGATTGCCTTAAAGTTTCATTTTCTCTTAAGGCCTGAGAACACTTATCTAAATCCTTTTGTAGTTGTGAACTTTTTTCTTCGAGTTTTTCAATAAAAACTTCTTTCTCATTTATGACTTGTGTCAATCGCTCCTCTTCTTCTATGTAAGATGCCAAAATTTCCTCAGTTTCTTTTTCATCAGCAGTCATTTGCTCAATATTCTTTTTGAGTCCTGCTATTTCAAAGTCCTTCTCTTGATTGAGTTGAAGTGCACATTCGTGTTTCAGCTTTAAGTAAGAGGTCTTCAAATTGTGTGCATTGGAGAGTTCCTCAATAGTCTGCCTGTGATTATTTGCTTCTTCCAACAGTCTTTTTTCTGCCTGGTGCAGTTTGGCTTCAGTCTCTTCTTTGTCTCTTTGGAGAGTCTCCGTGATAGTGTCTCTTTCTTGAGAGATCTGATTGTAAGCAGCAATAGATTCTTCCAACTTACGCCTTACATCGTCACGTGCTAAAATCAACATTTCATTTTCCGTCTTGAGTTCAACAGCAACTTTCGTTAAGTCTTCATTGAGCTGTTCCTCTTCAGAAAGATTTTGCCTTAGGTTGCTCACTTCAGCTTCTCGTTCTTTAAGCATGTCATCCTTCCAGTGACTGTTCGAGTCTTCGTTCAGAGAAGTTGGATACTTACTCTTAAATCCAGACAGCTCCTCTTCAAGTTGTCTAATGTGATCCTTAAGCCCCAGGTTTTCCTGCTGGAGGTTTAAACTATTTTTTTGTGACTGATTTAGCTGATCTACTAAATCTTCTACTTTACCTTCAAGCTTCTGCTTAGTTAAATGCAAATCACTGAGGCTCTGCGCATTCTCAGTTAACTTCTCCTTCTGCACATGCAACTCTTGGGATATGTTCATTTGCTCATCCTCAAGTTGACGAACTCTCTTTTTTCCGTCATCTCGATCTTGTTCCAACTTCTTGATGACAAGGTCTCCTTCATTTTGTTGTTTGGATAGCTCATCTTGTATCAAAATCATGTGCTTTGTAGCTTCCTGATTCTGATGATCCAGTTCTTCTAACTCAGCTATCAGCATTTTCTTCTCATTGATAGTCTGATTCAGTTCTTCCTCCTTTGCCTTCAAGTGAAGTTTTAAGTCTAGTAATTGTACATTCAAATTCACGTCTGTTGAAGCTCTGCTTTTCATGACTTGATAGTCACAGCTCAATTTTGACAGTGACATCTGAAGTTCCTCTTTTTCTTGACTCAATGATGACTTCTCTTTTTCTAAAGCTTCAACATGCATTTTAAGTTTCAGATTGTCTTCAGCAAGGCGGTTATCCTGGTTTAAACCACTTAGTCTCACGATTTCCTTCTCCGCATCAGCCAGGGCTCGTTGAAGCCTGAGCACTTCTTCCACTGCTGAATGCTGAGGAAGGGTTCTTCCCTTTTCTGCCACAGTAGAACTCTGCTCCCAAACTGAAATTTCATGCTGATGATCATCTATGTCTGGACTGTGGTTTGGTTGAAGAGTCTTGATAGTATTTAGTACTTTGCAGATTTCACTCGAGTCAGAATGGTGTGTTCCCTGAGCCTCAGCAATCTGCCTCGAGTGGCCAACTTCAGATTCCTGTTTTGCAACTTCAGTTGATAATCTGTTTGTTTCTTGTTGTGATACAATTATGTCACTAAAGTCCGTGTCATCATCACGAAAGGCTGAAGAATGACTACCGATCAGGGAACCGAACGGAGCCGGTGCGGTTGTTGTTGGCACACCACAAGCTCCCGAGCGTACTGATTGAGCAGCTGCCCGTAGTTGGAACATTTGATCTTGCAGTACAGTCTGTCCTGCTTTAAGATGGCTGACCTCTACCTCTTTCTGTTGCAGTTGATCTTGGCAACTTACAGACTGATGGTTTCTTTGTAGCTCTGGCGCTTCATGCTTTTCTTCCAGGTCAGTACAATACTTTTTCGGTCTTTCATTCTCACATCTTAGTGTGGAATCAGTAGTTTCCATTTCCTTTCTCCGACAATGATGTAAAGCTGCTTCTGGGTCTCCTAAGTCATCCAGAAGCATGTCCCTGGTGAGGGTGGAGCTATGGCCGGTGAGGAAAGCCAAGCTGCTCCCCACCTGAGCCAAGAAGTGGCCCAAGCCTGAGCCCAGGCCTCCAAACCAGGCCGACATCGTGGCCACTTCAGCGAGCCATCGGACCAGCTCTGAGAAGCGCGTCCATCACCATCCACTTCTCTGCCCCGAACGTCCTCCGGCGTTGCCGGGGTCAATTATGACCCAAGCGCTCAGAATTCCTCAGAGCGCGGGGTTCCTGGGGCTCCACCAACCACCAATCATCCCTCCCTGCCTGTAAACTCAGAAGCCTGTCCTGCGCTTTGACCAGGGACCTGCAGCCAGTAGCACACTCACCCCCTGCAGGGCCTCTGCTTCTTCCCTGCACTTGCCTGTCAGCTATTGGCTCACGGGATTGGGCAGGGTTGGCTGGGAGGAGCTAGAGATCCAGGAAAGTGTCCTAGTTTGAGTCCCAAGGCAGTGTGCTGTGGAGCCAGGAAGAATCAATGTTGTAGATGAAATCCAAAGGTAGTTCACTGGACAGTTCCCTCTTGTCTGGGAGAGGTGGGCTTTTTGTCCCATTCAGTTGCATTCAGTTGACGAGGTGAGGTCTCGCTCCACATTAGAGAATGGAATCTATGTAACTAAAAGTCCCCGATTCAAAAGTAAATGTCACCCCATAACACCAGCACAGACACACCCAGAATAAAAGTTGGCCAAGTATCTGGGCATCGTAGCCCAGGCGAGTTAACATATAAAATTAACCATCACAAAGTCTTAATCAGTCTCAGAATTCAAAGTATAATATGGATTAGATTTCACTAAAGAACCATCTTTACCCTTTCCAAAAGTAAAGTTTTGCTGTTAATCTATACATTTTCGAGTTCATTTGAACATTATTTGGTCCTTGTTAATTCTGATTGAAGTTTATTTAGGTGCTCAAAAATTCCGCTTAAATTTCACTTAAGAAAATTTGTTTTAGAGCCAATGGGTTGATGTCCACTTAACCTATTGTTGTTTATCAGTGCCAGATATAATCCAGGTTTCAAGAGTACAGAGTGAAATAAAAAGTTGAGAAATTTTCTACTATGGAGTAACAATCCTAAATGTAATTCCCATACCTCTGAGGATCAGAAGGAGTTAAGATAAGGCCCTGCTTTCCAAGGTGTTTAAATTCCAACAAGTTAATGAGGAGGCAGTTTTGTAGAGTTGGGGACAAAGCAAAGAGATGAAGCACGTGGGCTGTAACAGACATACCCATTGGGACCAGAGCAATTTTGGAGCTAAACTGACAGAACGCATTTATAAGACCTCTCTCACAAGCATGAGTTGAACAGTAAATGACAACATAGTGTGTAGTTCTCACCTGATGGCTGGTGCAGAGAAAGTGGCCAACAAACAGAGCCTGCTGCCACTTTGTTCCTATTTGCTTTTTGTTTTGTTTAGGATCATTTTCCTTATTACCCTTTAGAAGGGGTTTGGGTTTGCTCCCATTACTCTCTTCCCAGAGCCCATTTTCAGGAGACTCTTTTCCTTGAGCTGTTCTTTCTCTATGTCTGTTCAGGAAACAAAACCTCAAGGTGGCAGAAATAAAATTTAAAAAAAGGAAGAATTTTTGGAAAGTTAATGGTTAAGTAGATCCTAAGGATTATATGAATCACCTCATAATGTCTCTTGCCTTCGAGATAGCGGAGCAAGTAGACATAATGACTCCGATTGCTATCAGAAACTAGTGACTGCATTTGTGTCCTGGGCTAGAAAAGGAAATCTTCTTGGTCCTTCTTATTCATCTCCAAATCTGAGAGAGAAGTCAGGCCTGTGTTAGTCAGTCTCTCCTCATAAAAGACTAATATAAAAATTTAAGCCCCTCTTAGCATCTGCTGAAGTGAGAATCCACGCTGTACCCCAGCTGTGTCTACTGTTGAAGAAGGCGTCAACAATACCAAGTGTCCTTTTCTCCCTTTAGACCATTCCTCCTGTGTGTGTGTGTGTTTGTGTGTGTGAGAAGACTTTTTCATCACTTTGACAACATACCTGAGAAAATTAAATGAGTAAATATTTATTTTGGTTCAATTTCAGGCTCCATTGCTGTGGCCTGAAGTGAGGCAGATTACCATGGCAGAGAGCCTGGCTTCAAAACAGAGCTTCTCAACTCATGGAGATCAGGGAAATGGTGAGGGGAAGAGAGGACTGAGGAATATGATGTACCCGTCCAGGGAATCAACTCCAATGGCCTACCCTCCAACTAGGCCCTACCGCCCCCACAGTTTTGACCAACTCCCAATAGTCCTGTCCAATCATGAACCCATCAGTGGATTGATCCACAGATGACGTTAGAGCTCAGGATTCGATTCACCTTTCTGTAGAGTCCGTTCTGAATGCTGGTAGATTGGGGTCCAAGCTTTCAACACATGACCTTTGGGCAACATTCCAGATCCAAATTATAGCAGGGTGCCTCCTTCTCTTTAGGTGTTCTGTGTTTGTTTATTGTTTTCAATCACAAATAATGATCCTTTTTCAGTGTAAGACCTATCACATTTGGCTTGAATCTGGTTCCAGTGGTGGTTGCTCCTCCTGCTGAAAGGCATTTCTGATCACTCAAGATTCAGTCTTCTGGCATGGTTCGCTCTGACCACAGCTGTTTGTCATTTTATATTTCTATTATGAGAGAGAAACCTACCTACTGTATTCGAAACTGACCATCCAAATGAAAGCATTTCTCTTCTTCCAAAGAGAATGTTTGGAATGTTCCTGGAAGCTATGGGGGATATGGAGGGAAAACCCCGGCTCATTCGCGAGCACATGTGACAAAAAGCATCCAATAATCATAAGGGTATCCTTATACATATATTCAGTGCCCAAAAAGCACAAGGTATTGTGATAGATACTGTGAACAACATAAAGCTGTGTTATATACATTTCCTGCTGTGAAGTGCAATTGAATACAGTCAATCAGTGGAGAAGATGTTCCATAGAGTGATCCTTGAATTATAGTACGAGGTCAGCCATTGACGACTGTGGTGGTGAGGATCTCATATGGGGCAAAAGACTGAGTAAGAAAGAATAAGCCAGAAGTAGAGAGCCCTTAATAATGTGGCTTTGTTAAAACACCGTTGAAGGTTAAAATAATGAAAGCTTTTTGAGTCTATAAACATAGGGTGATAAATTCTATGCAAGACATTAAGTTTGTACTTCTTTTAATACCTCATAATTCATTCAAACATTTTCTTATAGATTTCAGTAGAATTTTTAAATCTCTTCAATGTGGGCCTCGTCTCTTCTTGTCTCTTTTTTTAAATTTTTATTGGTTGCTCAAAACATTACAATGATCTTGACATATCATATTTCATACATTCGATTCAAGTGGGGTATGAATTCTTACTTTTACCACGTGTACAGTTTGCAGGATCACATTGGTTATACGTCCAAGTTGATACATACTGCCATACTAGTGTCTGTTATATTCTGCTGCCTTTTCTATT